>NC_066584.1:372947984-373265901 GCF_024323335.1 Lathyrus oleraceus
GCTACTCGCACCCGATCCATCACCATAGAATAGAGGCTCACCAAAATTAGGCCGAAGCCCGTACACCAAGATGCATGACTCTCAAATAACATACATTAACACAATAAGGTTCACCTAAAGGATCCCCACACGCATCTCATCATTTATGCATCACACCATTCATCATGCAACAACCAATTCATGTTACCACATGAATAATATCAACAAATAACAACAACTCATCAACATCTTAACATCATCGATATAACAACATGATTATCACACAATGATATTACAACAATGCAACGATTCATCAACCAAACGTATAAACCAATATATTTATCAATAAAATAGGCATATGAATATTACTAAAACATATCAACAATCACTACAATGTTAAGGTCTGAGCTTTAGCTTTCTATCACTTCAAACGCCATCAAAATCGGACTTACAAAATGAAAGTTATGACCAAAATCGTCGGGATGTGTCAACAATTCATTAACCGAACGTAAGAACAAAAACTTCACCAACACAATAGGCATAAGAATAATAGTCAATCAACTCACTTATCATCATCACATTATATCTCTTAGAGTAACCTTTCTAATGCTTTAAATCCCAACACAAAATGATTCACGAGTTGAAAGTTATGATCAAAACCGTGCACGAAGGCGTTACTAAAAAGTTGTTGTTTTCTAAATTTTCCAACATAGTTTTCATCTTCTTCAACCCAAAAACGTCCATGAAATAATCTCCAAAATTATTTTATTCCTGAAACAAAGTTATAACCCTCTGTTTCAGATATCCAACACTTCAAAAGGCACTCAATTTAGACTTACGGATCAAAAGTTATGACCAAAACGATTTCGACCGAAAACATAAAAAAGGCTCGCGATTGTGACGGATAGAATGCAGAATTTTCTGCATTTTTCATCGTTAGAGGCCTTTCGGACCTCCAATTTCGATTCCGTAAAAATCCAAATGCTCAGAAAATTACAACCCATGTAATACTATAATTATATAAAGTTAATTTACAGTTTTAACACAATTAAATATTTTAATCACAACTTTAAGATTATTCCTAAAACCTTCGAAATTGCAACAATGGTGAATATAAGTTTAATCATCAAAACAGAAAACTACACACATGTAAGACACGTGAAATTCATCATATCATCATTATATAATAATCACCATAGCATCCAAATTCAAAACACCCAACCCTAAGGAGGTTAAGGGTTTCTCCATTCTATCCTTCTATCATACACTTTACTATTGCAACAAGTTCTCA
The DNA here is from genome assembly GCF_024323335.1 of Lathyrus oleraceus. Classification (NCBI taxonomy): domain Eukaryota; kingdom Viridiplantae; phylum Streptophyta; class Magnoliopsida; order Fabales; family Fabaceae; genus Lathyrus; species Lathyrus oleraceus. Next base: position 372,949,255 of record NC_066584.1, read on the forward strand.
CCCTTACCTTAGATTTTCCAACAAGATGCATACTTCAAACTATAACAATGAAGTTTTCCTTTAGCCCTAACACTTGCCTCTTCTCACCATAAAATTCTATTTTACGTAAAATCCTCCAAACTTTCTTACTAAACTTTTTATCATTAACCTAATCCCCCTCAATTAGGAACTTCCACCATTGCCCTCACTTATCATATTATTTACCATCATACCCCTCTTGGCTCTAATTTTCTTTTAATAAAATAATACTAATAATATTCTTCTTTTTTCTCCCTACTATTTCTACTCTTCTATTTTATTACAACCAATTAAATAAAATAGTTATAGGCTAATTATTAAAAATTCTCATTTTTCCCATTAAATAAGTAATATAACTAAATTTTATTATTTAATTAAGATGCTCATATTCTTGTTATTTTATTCATTTATTTAATTAATTCGAATAAAATACTATTTATTTTAATCACTAATTAAAATTCTAATTAATTATCAACAACTATACCAAACTCTTACTCCCTCCATACTTCTATTTCAAGGATACCTACCCCCACAATCATACACAATTAATTTAAAACACCCATTAATTATATAAAAATCTAAATAATTCAAATTAATTAATTAATTAAATTCGGGGTGTTACAGACACAGCCAATCGTGTCAGCTGACATGGCCCGTGTCAGGACATCCCCCAACCGTGTTGCCCCTCCATGGGCGTGTCAAGCTGAGCATTAAGCTGACACGGCCACCCGTGTCAGCCCAGACCCATAATTTCCCTTTTTTTCAGGATTTTATCATCGGGCTTTTGCGGATATTTTTGGAGTTGTCCACCTTTTGCTTGGAATTTTCATTATATAAGGGAACCTTCTACCAAAGAAGATCTTATCTTGGAACAAGGCGAACACATAGTTGTCAAGCAATCAAGTATTACAGAGAGCAAGTCATCCAATTACTTGTAATGTGTAATTTTTATCTTGAATTCGTTTTGAACAATATGAATAGCTAAACCGCCCAATGGTAGGGGGTGTCCCTGATTTAGAATTGTAATGACTTTGAGTTTACATTTGCATTTATAATATTATTCTTACGATAACTTTTTGATGTGTTTAATGCTTTCTCTTTCGGACCAATCGAGATTGTTTTATAGTTACCAATTAGGCAGGACCGTCATTTGTAAGGTTTTCATAAGGTTACTCTGTAGTAGATATCACCTAGGACTAGGGATAACTTGTATGAATCAGAGCATTCTTGATATAATAAAGCTTAACTTCACCCTAATTGCCTATGAACATAGAAATTATGGTAGATTGATTAAAGATTTTCTCACCAAGGACTTGGGAGAAAATACCCTTGAGAACTGGTAGTAATTGATATTTGTTGGTGCAGTAGTGACTCAGAGTTGTTACAGGGATAAATCATACACCTCCCCTGGCATTGTTCCTTGTACCTTGCAAATCCCTATTTTTATTATTATTTTCCTTTGCCTTTATTTTTATAATTTTGAATTAAAAAACCCAAGTATAATTTTTGTTTAATTGAACGATGAACTGAACTCAATATTAACTTGCAGTCCTTGAGATTGACATTCGGGGAATTTCCCCTTTATCACTCTAACAGGCAAAATAGTATACTTGCTATTTTTTCGATCAAGTTTTTGGCGCCGTTGTCGGGGACTGCCAAAATATAGAGTTTAATTTTAAAGCTCAATTAAAATTTGTTGCTCTGCAATAAAATTATTTTTCCTCATTTATAATTTACTAATTTGTGTATGCGAGGAGAACCCTCGGCTGAATTTCTTTTTGATGTAGAAATCGAGAGGACCCTTCACCGAAGACACAGGAATGTAAGAGTGGATTCCAAAGAAGAGAGTACCTCTGATCACTCCGAATTCAAAGAAGAACCAATGGCTGATAATCCTATGATTCCACCTCCTCCACCTCCGGAAAGACTCCTAGGTGACTATGGAGGTGAAAACGTATCGGATGGTCGACTGACCATTGTCAACCAGCTGATAAATGTGATGAATTTTCAACTACATCCTAGCACAATCAATCAATTGGAAAGAAAACCTTTCACTGGAAAGGTTAATGAAGATGCCAACAAACACCTACAAAGATTTATGACCATGAGCACCATTTTGAAAATTGATGGCCATATTGATGAAGCAAAAAAATTAAGAATGTTCCCGTTCACTTTAGCTGAAGATGCAGAAGAATGGTTCTACTCTCTCCCAGTCGGCAATATCACATCATGGGAAGAGATGGAAACTGTATTCTTAAATGAGTACTTTCCAACATCAGTATTCCTGAGAAAAAGGTATGAAATCCTTAATTTTAAACAGAAGGATGGTGAATCATTGGGAGATGCCTACAAAAGATTCAAAAGGGTCTTAGTAGCGTGTCCAACTCATAACATGGATCAGACTGAACAAATGCAGATGTTTGTTAACAGGCTGAAAATAAAAACAAAACAATTGATCGATATAGCAGCTGGTGGCTCAACAAATTTCTCAACAGCCACCGATATTAAAAGGATTATTGTAGCAATAGCTGTCAATGAGCATCTAGAATTATACGATAGGTGTACTAGTCAGCTGGAAGGGGTAAGTGATCTAAAATTAGAGACAAATAAATTCGTCTAGAAGACACAGTTGCAGCCGAAGTAGAAAAGAAATTAAAAGCTATGAATATAGGTACCCAACAGATAGCTCAAGTCCAGCAAGCTCAGGCCAGCACTTGTGAAATCTCTAATGGACCTCATCACACAGTTTATTTCTTTGCTACTCCCCAACAAATTGAAGAGATCAAATTCTTAAAGCAGAATAATACCTACTCCAACACTTACAACCCAGGTTGGAAGAATCATCTTAATTTATCCTAGAAGGATCAGAGAGGGAATGTTTCACAACAGGGTACAAGAAAATATTAGACTCAGTATCAACAACAGCAGCAACAATATGCACCTAAAAAGGCAGAATGGGAGATTGCCATTGAAAAATTAGCCGCCCACAGCATGCAGTTTCAAGAAGAAACTAGAACCAATCAGAAAAACACCACTGCCTCCATAAAAAATCTCGAAGTCCAAATGGGTCAGATAGCACAACAGTTAGCTTCAAATTCTCAAGCTCCGGGCACCCTACCCAGTGGTACGGTAACAAATCTGCGGGAACATAACAATGTTAACACTGTCGTAACCAGAAGTGGGAAGTCAACGAAAGAAAATAGTATGGAGAAAGATGGATTGTTAGAAGTGGATTTAGAATTCAAGGAAACCAAGGACCAAGATGAAGAAGTAGTACAACTGCCTGTCAAGGAGAAAGAAAAAGTTTCTAAACCAGTAATCAAACTCCCTTACCCTCCGAGGCAGAAGAAGAAAGATCAACATGATTTTTTTTTGAGAGGTTCCTGGAAATGTTCAAAAAGCTTGAAATAAATATCCCTTTTTCTGAGGCATTAGAACAAATGCCAATATATGCCAAGTTCATGAAAGACATCATCTCCAAAAAGCGCTCCATTGATATAGACCCGATCATCCTGACTGAAACATGTAGTGCCATTCTTCAAGGTATGAAAATCCCAGTGAAAAAGAAAGATAAGGGATCGGTTACTATTTCATGCACTATTGGTGGTAGAAAATTCAAGAAGGCTCTGATTGACTTAGGAGCAAGTGTGAGCTTGATGCCACTATCCATCTACTAGAAATTAGGAATTGGCACCGATCAAGATACTCAGATGACACTTCAGTTTGCTGATCACTCTGTTAGGCGACCATATGGGATTATGGAAGACGTTCTGGTAAAGATTGAAAAGTTTGTTTTCCTAGTTGACTTCGTCATTCTAGAAATGCCCGAAGATGAGGAGATTCCTCTCATATTGGGCAGACCATTCTTAGAGACAAGACGATGCATGATAGACATAGAGGAAGGAATAATGACCCTCAAAGTCTATGATGAAGAGTTAAAGATTGATGTGCAGAACACGATGCAATACAAAGATGATATTGGTACAAGCCACACTGTAGAGATAATAGATCAGATAATTGCTCAAGAAATTGAAAAGCAAATTCCCCATTCGCCGTTAGAACGTGTTTTGAGTCTATCAATTTTTGAAAGTGATGCAGATGAGGGTAACTCTGAGGTGCTCGCTATGATGGAAAAACAACATGAATGGATTAGATCTAAACCAAACCGGTGGGAAGATTTAAGACTACCTCCACCATCAGATATCACTCAAGAACCCAAAACAGGGGAAAATCTAAAACAGTTACCAACAAATCTGAAGTATGTATTTCTAGATACTGAAAAAAATGCCCAGCTATTATCAACACTAGTCTACAAAGTGTCCAAGAAGCAGAACTCATTCAAGTGCTAAAAAAATACAAGGGCGCAATCGGATGGGCAATCGAGGATTTGAAAGGTATAAGCCCAACAGTTTGCATGCACAAGATATTAATGAAAGATAATCACAAGTCGATGGTGCAACCACAACGAAGACTTAACCCAACCATGAAAGAAGTGGTATGCAAAGAGGTTGTAAAATTGTTGGATGCGGGATTAATTTACCCTATCTCCGACAGGTCATGAGTAAGTCCAGTCCATGTGGTACCAAAAAAAAGGGGCACTACGGTGATTAAAAATGAGAAGAATTAGTTAATTCCAACCAGAACTGTTACAGGTTGGAGAGTGTGCATCGACTACAGAAGACTGAACATGGCAACACGAAAAGACCATTTTCCCTTACCATTCATTGATCAAATGATAGAAAGGTTAGCCGGTCATGACTACTATTGTTTCCTCGATGGGTACTCAAGATACAATCAGATTGTTGTTGCCCCTGAAGATCAAGAGAAGACCGCCTTCACATGCCCCTATGGTGTTTTCACTTACAGAAGAATGCCATTTGGGTTGTGCAATGCACCTGCCACTTTTCAAAGGTGTATGACATCAATCTTTGCTGACATGCTCGAAAAGCAGATGGAAGTATTTATGGATGACTTTTCAGTATTTGGTTTTTCATTTGATAAATGTTTAACTAACTTGTCCCTTGTGTTAGAAAGATGCCAGCAAACAAATTTGATCCTGAATTAGGAGAAGTGCCATTTCATGGTACGTGAAGGGATAGTATTGGGACACAAGATTTCTAACTGAGGCATCAAAGTGGACATAATAAAAGTGGAGGTAATAGCTAATTTACCACCACCGGTCAATGAAAAAGGCATCTGAAGCTTCTTGGGACATGCAAGGTTCTACCGCAGGTTCATAAGAGATTGCTCCAAGATCGCAAAACCACTAACTAGCCTACTGGTGAAAGACACACCATTTCTTTTTGACAAAGAGTGCAGCGAAGCCTTCGAGACCCTGAAGAAGGAAGTTGTGTCTGCCCCTATAGTTATTGCCCCTGATTGGTCTCTCCCTTTTGAGATCATGTGCAATGCAAGTGATAATGCAGTAGGGGAAATATTAGGGAAACAAAAGGCGAAGCTTCTACATGTGATCTACTATGCAAGTCATGTATTTAACCCCGCTCAAATGAATTATGCAACCACCGAGAAAGAGTTCCTTGCCGTTGTTTATGCTTTTGATAAGTTCAGATCCTATTTGTTGGGATCAAAGGTAATTGTGTATACTGACCATGCAACTTTAAAATATCTTTTTTCCAAATAGGAATCAAAACCGAGGTTGCTGCAATGGATCCTACTTCTACAAGAGTTCGACCTGGAAATCAGAGACAAAAAAGGGAGTGAAAACATTGTTGCGGATCACTTGTCTCGGATGACTCCGATATAAGAAACAGAAGAAACACACCCCATCAGAGATGAGTTCACCAACGAACGTATCCTAGCCGTACAAATATCACCTGGTTTGCAGATTACGCAAATTTTGTGGTAGGTGGACTAATAACTGATGATTTTGATTCTAACAAAAGGAAAAAGTTTTTGCATGATTGCATGTTTTATGTGTGGGACGATCCGTTCTTGTACAAAAAGAGAATAGATGGGCTGGTGAGGAGACGTGTCCCGGAGGAAGAACAAAGGGACATCCTCAAAGCTTGTCACAACTCAGAATATGGAGGACACTTTAGTAGAGATAGAACCGCAACAAAAGTCCTCCAGTCTAGACTGTACTAGCCTACACTGTTTAGAGATGCACAAGGGATAGTGAAAGAATGCGACAGATGTCAGAGGACATGTAACATATCAAAGAGAAATTAGATGCCTCAGAATGCCATGTTGGAGGTAGAACTGTTCGATGTGTGGGGAATAGATTTTATGGGACCCTTCCCACCGTCCTTTAGAAAGCAGTACATTCTGGTAGCAATTGATTATGTGTCAAAATGGGTGGAAGCAATAACATTACCCACAAATAATACTAAAGTGGTGATCAATTTCCTAAAGAATTATATCTTCGCTCGGTTTGGGGTACCAAGAGCACTAATTAGTGACGAAGGTACCCATTTTCTAAACAAGCTGATGGAGAACCTGTTAAGGAAATATAATGTAAAGTATAAAATCGCCACACCGTACCATCCTCAGACAAGTGGACAGGTTGAAGTATCAAATCGGCAGATAAAGTAGATTCTGGAAAAGACAGTTAGCGCGTCGCAAAAGGATTGGTCGATCAAGCTAGAGGATGCGCTATGGGCATACCGATCAGCGTTCAAAACCCCCATAGGTATGTCCCCGTACCAACTGGTCTACGGTAAAGCTTGTCATTTACCGCTCGAACTCGAGCACAGGGCATTCTGGGCTACCAAATTTCTAAATTATGATCTTTCCAAAGCGGGGAAATCCAGGATTCTTCAATTACAAGAGCTAGAAGAATTCAGAAATCAAGCATATGAGAATGCCAAGATATACAAAGAACAAACCAAAACATGGCACGACCGACACATTCAGAAGAAAGAACTTCAGGAAGGGCAATTGGTGTTATTATTTAGTTCTAGGTTGAAGTTGTTCCCTGGTAAACAAAGGTCGAGATGGTCAGGACCCTTTATGATACAGAAGGTATTTCCGCATGGAGCCATTGAGCTGAGAAACCCGACAAACGGAGACACGTTTAAGGTAAATGGGCAAAGAGTCAAATCGTACCTACAAGGGCAGGAGGGTGGTCTGATAGACAAATTCCATCTTACCTAAAAAAAGGAAAAACCGTTGAACCATGTGACGTTAAACGAAGCGCTTCATGGATGGCAACCCACACAATTTTAATTTTAATCAGTGTGTGTATGTTTGTAGGTTTACAAAGAAGCTTTACAAAGGAGGGGAAAATCACTTCAATAAATGTATAAGTCATGTTGAACGAAAGGATGCTACCTGTAGCGGTAAATTCATGGTCATCAAGCTATGGATAAGCTAGACATCAAATAACAAGAGTCGCCACCACACTTTTATTGTTTCCAAAGGAAAAGGGAAAAAGTATGAACAAAATCCAAAAGTAAGAAGTTTTCAAGTCAAAACTAATAAAATGTCAGAGATTACAGGTAAGGGGGTTAGTTACACAGAGGGAAGGTTTTAGCACCCAAAGTGTCCTAGGTACTCCTAGGAAGCCCTTTTTGTGTGCATATGTATTTGGTACAAAGATGATGTTTACAAACAAATAGAATGAGGGGGATGAGAAAATAATTCATTAATTATATTTTTGTGTTTGACAAGTCCTTCGGACTCGTGCCTACGTACCAATATAAATATGAGGGATCAAAACCTCGTAGTTCGTGATACAAATTTCAAAGTGGATGCATTGCTTTTAATAAAAATTAAGTTTGAAAGGCACAAAGGCCTAAAAATGGTTTGAATGAGTTAGTTCTTTTTGGCTTTTTAAAAGTTTAAGTCACATATAGTTAAGTTTATTTACAAATTTGATTTAAGAAAAGAAGTTTGAAAAATGCAATGGCATAAGGCCAAAGTTTCTATCTTTTTTGCAAAATGGTCAAAGTTTAGAACAAAATAAGTTCAATCAAAGAAGATTTTGAAAAGAAAGGGAGAGATTTTGAAATTAAAGAAACGGGGAGAAGATGAAGGGACTAATCCTATGTACAAAATTAAAAGTTAAGAGTTGAAAAGATCTGATCAAATGGGTAGCAATCCAATAGACAAGAATGTCAATAGAAACCCAGAATTCCCTTGGACATTTAGAATCAAGCAACACACAAATGCACAATTATATTATCTTGAAGAGAAAAGACATCAAATAAAGATAGCCACATCCAAGATTTAGCCACTCCATGATCTTCTTCAGATTAGCCCATGTAACAGATGAATTCCACAAGTCACAGGTTCAGAATAACAGCTACACAATGATCATGTTGTAGATGAACTTAGAGGGATCTTGAATGATGTATCAGACAAAGTTTCAAATTCCAAGCACTTGGTTTCTCAATAAGTTGGCATTGGCCAAGTCCTTTAGCATAAGAATGTTGCCTAAGTTCTAAGTTCATTTGTCCAAGATCAAGCCAACGGTCCATACAAAAGTTTTTTAGGGTTTTTGTTGTTATTATGTACATTAATGGTCAAAGACCACACAAACAAGCAAAGTATATACAAACAAGATATATCATACAATATGGTCCAAGTGGACAAAGTGAGAATTGCATTAACATAAACAATTAGAATGATATGAACAACGTCAAATGAATAAAGGCTAGAATTAAATGACATTAAAGTAAATGGCTTGAAATTCAAAGTTAGTTGTTAATGAGTTAGAAGTTAGTATTATTTTGCTTTTGCTTTTCATTTTAAGACATTCTTTGGAGAAGACTCAACCCACTTATCACAAGCATGGATCCTTGAGCCAAGACATCTTCCAAAGGAAGAAAAAAAGGCCAAGTTTCCACACAATACCATGAAAGAGGGGAGACTTACAATCTCACTAACTAGAATGCTATGCCTTTTATGTCACAAATTTAACGCTATGCTAAGCAGTCGTAATTGGACTTATGTAGAAGTCACAACTATTTAAGGTCGGGGAATAGAATTTTGGTGTTAATTCATGTTAGATATATGGTATAATGAACCATACTCATGAAACATACCACATACAAAAAGAGATATACAAAAGAGGTGGCCTAATCTCATCCATACTCATGTTGACTTTTCAATCAAGTAACTTTAGGGCTTTGAGATATCATAGACCAAATGAGATGAATGCATAAAGAAGGGGAATGAGATGGAGGGGGAGAGGAATGGATCAAAACTCAAATTGATCAAAGGAGGACTTTTACCAAATTAATATCGTCCATTCATTTTGGGAGATGAAATGTACATTCCATCAATCCCCTAAATCCAATGATATTAACTTGACAAAGTCAAATCAACCTTGACCAACCTTGACCAAGAGAATTAAGTGGAATCGAGAGAGAATCGAAGAGATAAAATTTTCTGGAAAATACCTTCAATGCAGGTCTGGATTCACTTGTTATTGCTTTGGCTCGTGCTTGATCTTGCTCAGGATGCTAGCAGAAGTAGACTAGAATGCACAAAAGGTTTTGGATCCCTGGAGTTTTGAATCTCAAAACAGTGGGATTCAAACTCAATTTCCAAAGGAAATTCTCAGGATTATCCTCTCAAATGAATGGGTTTGGTGTTTGGGGATCAAAGCTAGTGCGAAGGGGTCCTCAATTCTGGGCATATGGTGCTCTATTTATAGCTGAATCACATGATATTTGCACCTTACAATTGAGTTTCTAAAATTGGCAATGAGTGATGCATGTGTGCATGGGCGTGTACAGACTCATGAGATCATTCCATTTGATCCATAATTGAGCGTGAACAAGTCTGAAATCAAATTGGAGTGCTAGGCATTTGTACATGGAAGCTTGAAGTTTGATTTTTGCCAAATGATGATGCAGTGTTCAAGCCATGCGCAACCCTAGCAAATCTTATCCAAAATGGATAAAATTGGACTTTTTGGAAAGGTTAGATCAAGAGGAACAAGTTTAACATTCAACACTTTTTCATTTGGAGCTTGGAACATGGAGAATTTTGAGGTGGAAGTTTGGAAATTTCAACATGTTGAAAAGTTTTCTAAGTGTCAAGCCATATATCTCAATATTCAACCTTGCTTAACTTTTTATGTGAGCTTCAAATGATAAAAGTGTCTTCATAAAAGTTGTATATCTTTCAAATAACTTCAAAATGGTCACCAATTTCATGTCATTTGGATTTATAATGATAGAGTTATTCATTTTTGAAGTTTGGAAAAATCACTTGCTCAATGGTATAGGTCACAAATGACCTATAATGTCACCTCATATCACATGCTCATAAAAGTTGAATTTGCTCTCACTCAAAACATCAAAGTTGAATTAGACATCTTAAATTCTATTGTGCAACTTGGAAATCTTTCATATCATAAAAATTGAGCAAGTTATGGCCTTGGGAAGTTGACTTTCAAATTAGGGTTTAGACAAAATGACCTGTAATGTTTCAACATAGAAAATGATTTTCCAAGCAAAACTAGCTCTAGGTCTCAACATGAAAGTTGTTTGGAATGTCATTTAGAGTAACGTTTCTCTTGGAATCATTTTCATATGGTGAAAAGTGTAGGAGATAGGGTCTAGGAGGACCCAGTTTTGCAGATGAATTCATCTGGCCAACCACCATCAACCAACTTGCTAACCTTCAATTCTTTTGACTTTATTGGCTCACTATAGATCATATATGCATAATATGATGGATTTTGAAGTTTCCCTTGAGAAATTTGATCAATTGGTGAGATAGCTTGTTGGAGAAGTTACTCAAGATACCCAGTCAAACTAGGGTTTCCAGGGCAAATCACCCTCAAACTCTTTAAGAAAACTTGATCAATATAACATGTAGGAATCAATGGAGCTCATATATGATGCTCATAACCATTCTTGGATCAATTCATGGTTGTGCTTATTTTCATTAGGGTCTCAAACCCTAGATATGAACTTGATGTATCAATGGTGATCATGCCCTACCTACAAAAGAGTTAGGCAAATGCAAAGACATATTTTTGTATTTTGATTAGTAAATATTTTGGTTTATACAAGTATGATACAACCACATGGTGCTTAGTGATCTCTCCCAAAACAAACCCAATGAAAGAGGGATAAGGAGGATGCCAAGGTATGATCCTAATGCTAATGCATATGATGAAATTGCATGAGGGATCTTAGGGTTAAAATTAGGGTCTTACAGCTGCCCCTATTTAAGGACATTCTAACTGAGGAGGCGAAGGTTAAAATCTTCATGTCGACTCAGTAGAATGTGCTTAAATAACAACATATAGAAACAAATTTTGGTCCCTAAGAGACCTCATGATGCATATGATATGAATGTAAAAGTTAATACTCTGTGGGGAAATATTGCCACAAAGGGAAAGAAATCAGAGAGACCGAAAGTCCATTGGAGTATAACGTATTCCGTGAGGAAAACTCATTGGGGAAACATAGACTCTCGAGGAAAAAGGAGTTATGCGTAGGCCAGGCTACGACTTAAAACTACTAGGGGACTCGAGGAATTCCAAACAAACATGGAAAGACTCAGCCGGGGAAACAACCAACATCTGCAGGGGACACGAGTAAGTCAGGATAAAACTGAAATACTTGAATCATACAGGAAAAGCGATTTCACTAAGGAAATACGCACTCAACTCGACTGGGGAAGAAATAAACTTCAACACAGGAGGAGCATAAATCTATTATCTACTACCTGTTACTGGGTGAGGAGATAATAAAGATCTAACAGAGAGAACATTTGTCATCGGTTAGGATGAACATATCAAGGATGACTCACTGAGAACCAACAGGAGGGAGTATTCATTACCGGTTACTGGGTAAGAATAGCCTTCTTGGGGAAAACTGTAAAAAATAGGATTTACATCTACCAGTTACTGGGTAGAAGACCAAATGTGAGAGTATCCATCATCGGTTAGGATGAACATATCAAGGATAAACTCAACAGGGAAGAAAGTCTGTCATCGGTTAAGATGAACATATCAAGGATAGACTTACTTGGGAAATGTCAAGGAGGATACCCGTCATCTGTTAAGATGAACATATCAAGGATAAACCAACTGAATAAAAAGTAGGAATTACATCTATCGAATACTGGATAGAAGACCATCAAAGAGAAAATCCGTCACCGGTTAGGATGAACATATCAAGGATAGACTCTGTGAGGAGAGAAAATAGGAATTACATCTATCAGTTACTGGATAGAATACCATCAAAGAGATAACCCGTCACCAGTTAGGGTGAACATATCAAGGATTAACTCTGCGAAGGGGATAAAAAAGAAGGATTTACAACTACCGGTTACTGGGTAGAAAACCGCAAAGAGAAGGAAACCCGTCATCGGTTAGGATGAACATATCAAGGATTAACTCTATGGGGGAATAAGAATAGGGATTACAACTACCTTTTTATTAGGTAGAATACCAAAGGTGAGAATATCCGTCATCGGTTAGGATGAACATATCAAGGATAAACTCAGGCAGGGGAGAGAAAGATATTCGTCACCAGTTAGGATGAACATATAAAGGATATACTTTATATGGAATAGATCCACTGGGGACTCTACTGATGAGAAGAACAAGGGTACTTTTGCCGGGTATTGGGCAAGAAGTAACTAACTGCGAACTAAGAAGGTATCACCAGTTACTAGGTAATAAACTCTTAGGAGACTCGAAGCATCTATATAGGTAAGAGCTAGATAGAAACCGTTAATCAAGACTCAACCCAATGAGGATATAATTCAAGGGGAGTGATTCCATCTAGATAAACAACTAGAAAGGAAACTGAAGTAATAATAATCCATGAGGAAACAAACTCAGTGGGGAAGAGGAGAAAGGTTAAAGTCTTTCTGCCTAAGGGGCTGACGCTCTACAATTGAGGGAGGACAGACACCGAACTTTGTATGGGGATAAAGTACCTCCATACAGAGAATGAGAACCTCTAATCGAATATGACGATGCAAATATGAAAATTATGAAATTATATGAATGTATATGTATATGTATATATATGATGATTATGCTGACAAAATGATCACAAAGGATACAAAGGTGTCGCAAAGAAATTGAATCATCGGTACAATCCTCGGTCAATCCACAAAAAAAGGGAGACAACTGCTGGAGAACAGAGAAATCAACAAACCAAAGACTCAAATCTAGCCGAGGGAGGAGTTCTACTGAGGAGAGGCGAAATTATCGAGTCTGCACGGAATTTTAGGTCTACGCCATATTAAATGGGAGACAACCATACAGAAGATAAACACAAAACAGCTGCTCAGAAACCAGGAGGAAACTCTGACTGGGAGCGAGTCAGATGGCGACTGATGGGGAAACTAATGCGATCTACTGGGAAAACGTCTTACTGTGCTGAAGCATCGACCCTGTTGGGGAAATACAGAAACACTGCTGGGGAATAACACGTCACAAGGTACTGAATCAACCGACTTAGCTGGGAAAAAGAATCGGAACTCCGCTAGGGAACAAACACTTTGCAGGGGAACCGGATCAACACAAACGCCTAGGGATACCCAAAGGGTCAACTGCTTGGGGAACCTCTGATGCTTAGCACTTAAGGACTTGCTGCTCTTTGAAGTGTTGTTGATACTTCCTTTTTAATTTGCTTTGAAAATTTCTTGTTTTTATATGTTTTAAGAGAAAGATTTTGATTAAAAATTTTAAATTTTTAAGATGATCGTAATAAAATTTAAACTATTGGCTGAAGTAAATAAGAGTAGAAACAATTGGACAAAAACCTAACTTTATTTAATGGGATGGTAGTCTGTAAATGACAGGACTCCATAGATTTTTACAAAGTTGAAAATGGTAATTTACATGGAAAAGGGCTACATTGAATACAAATGATCCTTAGTCCTTCTACCAACTCTTTACATTCACTGTGCTCTTGTCCATTGCTGGGATGATGAATCAACGTCAACCCTTGTGCTCAACAAACTCTCTCCAAAACTGGACGATCAGCAGACTGCAGTTACTTGCCATAATCCCTAATTTTTGCATAAGCTTCCCCAAGGTGGGGTACTCAACTTATCGGGAATTTTTTTCTATTTTTTATGTCTCTAACTTTTGCCTGGACTGCCCTTTCGGGTTTTCAATCCACCGAGACGCTCTTTTTAGCCTAAGCCGCCCTTTCGGGTTTTCAACTTAGAGAGATGTTCTTTTCTTTTTAGGCAAAGTATTTCTTGACTGCATTTGCGTTCACGGGACGAGTGAACTCTTCACCATCCATAGTTGTAAGAATCAAAGCGCCGCTTGAAAAGGCTCTCTTAATAACATATGGGCCTTCATAATTAGGAGTCCATTTTCCCCTAGAATCTGGTTTGAACGACAAGATCTTCTTGAGAACAAGGTCACCTTCTCTAAACACATGAGATCTGACCTTCTTATCAAAAGCTTTTTTCATCCTCTGCTGATATAACTGACCATGACACATGGCAGTCAATCTTTTCTCTTCAATCAAATTTAGCTGATCAAACTTGGTCTGACACCATTCAACCTCAGTCAACTTGGCTTCCATGAGCACACACAATGAAGGAATCTCAACCTCTACGGGGAGCATTGCTTCCATACTATACACAAGTGAGAAAGGGGTTGCCCCTGTTGAAGTGCAGACGGTGTGAGACCCCAATTTTGACCCTAAGATCCCTCATGCAATTCCACCATAAGCATAAGCATTGGGATCATGTCTTGGCATCCTCCTTGCCCCTCTTTCATTAGGTTTGTTTTGGGAGAGATCACCAAGCACTTTGTGATTATATTATACTTGTATATTATCATTTTACTAACTAAATACCAAAAATATGTCTTTTGCATTTGCTTAACTCTTTTGTAGGTAGGGCATGATCTCATTGATTCATTGATCACATTTAGGGTTTGAGACCCTCATGAACAAAGAGCACAACCAAGAATTGATTCAAGAATGGTTATGAACATCATATATGAGTCCCAATGATCTCTACATGTTATATTGATCAAGTTTTCTTCAAGAGTTTTAGGGTGATTTACCTTGGAAACCCTAGTTTGATTGGGTATCTTGAGTAACTTCTCCAACAAGCTATCTCACCAATTGATCAAATTTCTCAAGGGGAACTTCAAATTTCATCATCTTAAGCATATATGATCTACCATGATCCAAGAAAATCAAAATAATTGGAAATTAGCAAGTTGGTTGGTGGTGGTTGGCCAGATGAATTCATCTGATCAAAAGTGGGTCTCCCTAGACCCTATCTCCTACAATTTTCACCATATGAAAATGATTCCAAGATAAAACTTACTCTAAATGGCATTATAAACAACTTTCATGTTGAGACCTAGAGCTAGTTTTTCTTGGAAAATCATTTTCTATGTTGAAACATTATAGGTCATTTTGTCTAAACCCTAATTTGAAAGTCAACTTCCCAAGGCCATAACTTGCTCAATTTTTATGATATGAAAGATTTCCAAGTTTTACAATCAAATTAAATGTGTATACTTAAACTTTTATGTTTGGAGTGGGAGCTAATTCAACTTTTTTAAGCATGTGATATGAGGCTACATTATAGGTCACTTTTGACCTATACCATTGATCAAGTGATTTTTCCAAACTTCAAAAATGCATAACTCTATCATTTCAAATCCAAATGACATGAAATCAGTGACCATATTTAAGGTCTTTGAAATATCTACAACTTTTATGAAGACACTTTTCTCATTTGAAGCTCATATAAAAAGTTAAGCAAGGTGGAATATTGAGACATATGGCTTGACACTTAGAAAAAATTTGATATGTCAAAAATTTCCAAACTTCCACCTCAAATTTCTCCAAGTTCCAAGCTCCAAATGAAAAAATGTTGAACATGAAAGTTGTTCCTCTTGATCTCACCTTTCCAAAGATCTTAAATTAATTCATTTTGGATGAGAAATGCATAGGCTGCACATGGCTTAAACAGGGTGATATCACTTGGCATGGATCAAACTTCAAGCATCAATGTACATTTGCCTTGCAATCCAAGCTTACCTCAGAGCATGTGATCTTCAATTATGGACCTCAAACAATCATTTCATGGGCCTATGCACGCCCATGCAACATTATATCACCATTTACCAAAATTGGAAAGTGAAAGAGAGTGTGCAATTATCAACCATTCCAGCTATAAATAGAGCTTCAATTGCTCAGAAATGGAGACACAATCACGCCAGCTTTGACCCCCCACTTCAAACCCTCAATTCTCAAAGGATAAGCCTGAAATATTCTCTTGAATTTGAGCTTGAATCCCCAATGTTTTGGAATTCAATTCTCCCGGAATCCATAGCTTTCTAACCATTCAATCCTCTTCCTGCAAGCAACTGGAGTGAGATCAAGCACAAGCAAGAGCAAGATCAACTGAATTCAGACCTTCATTGAAGGTATTTTCCAGAAATTTTAAACTCTTCGATTCTCTCAAATTCTTGCTCAATTCTATTGATTCTTTGGTTGTCTGAAGTCCTACCAATGTAGGTAAGAAGATTGAGTTGCTTTGAGGTCAAATCGAAGCAACTCAGTTCATGTACCTCAAATTTCAATTCCATGTATCTCCCAATATACTTGGAATTGGAGTGAATGGAGGTCAGATTCGAGCTCAATGCCATTTTTTCTTCAAGATCATGTCCTTAGTTTTCTTTATGGTGATGGTTCATGGTGGACCAGTCCGGTGAGGTCCACTGGAGAAGATGACCGGAGCTCTGGCTCCGGCGATGACTTGGCCAGCCTCTGAACCACATGATCCTTCTCTCACGTTTTAATCCTGAGCGTTGGTGTTGATTACCACATTTGCCACGTGCTGACTAAGGTCCATGATGGATAGCGCGCTTTGGACCATCTGATCTGCCATCTCAATTAATGAGGGAGATCTGATGGTCCACGTAATTTAGGTTTTTCTGAATTTTATTTTAATTGCATTTTCTTCAATAGTTCATATTAAATTCAATATTGATCCAAAAAATATGGAACTTTCACCAAAAAATTTCAAATATTTTTATCTTTCATATTCTGAATTAAAATTATTTTTTGGATCATTATTAATATTTTTCATGAATTAATTGATTTTGCATTTGTTTTTAATTGTTTAGAAATATTTTTAAATGTCCGAAAATCATGAATTTTTTTCTCCAAGGTCCTTTGACCTTGTTTGACCTATGATAAATCTCATGGCAATTTCTTTGGTGTTTTGATGAGATTTTAGAAATTGGACAAAATATATTTGATTTAAATGCATTATTTTATTATTTTTAATTGAATAAGTGCCAATTTAATTTTGTTGACCATTTGTATTGACTTGTTTGAGTTTGCTTATTGTTGTTGGGCCTTGGTCAAGGTTGATTTGACTTTGTCAAATTAATATCATTGGATTTAGGGGATTGATGGAATGTACATTCCATCTCCCAAATAAATGAATGATATTAATTTAATAAAAGTCCTTCTTTGACCAATTTGTGATCTCATTCATCCCCTTCCCACTTCATCTTATTCCTCTTCTTAATTCATTCATTCCATTTGGCCTATGACATCTCAAGGTCCTAATGCTAGTTGATTGAAAAATTGACATGAGTATGGATGAGATTAGGCCACACCTTTTGCATATTATTTTTTGTGTGTGATATATTTTATGAGCATAGTCCATTATACTATGTCTCTAACATGCATTAACACCAAAATTCTATTGCCCGACCTCAAATAGTTGTGACTTCTACATATGTCCAATTACGATTGCTTAACATAGCGCTAAATTTGTGACATAAAAAAGCATAAGCATTCTAGTTAGTGAGATTGTAAGTCTCCCCTCTTTCATGGTATTGTGTGGAAACTTGGTGTCGCAACCTACCTGCGAAAAAAAAAACAACCGGCGAAAAAGAAAAGACAGAAGAGTCGCCACCGTGCATTATTTATCCCAAAGGAGGGAAATGAAACGCTCGAAGTAAACCTGGAAAAAGGAAAGGAAAAGACAAGGTCTCGCAACCAAATCTTGGGTTCGGGAGTCGATTATGCGAAGGGAAGGTATTAGCACCCCTACGCATCCGTAGTACTCTACGGGATCCACTCTTGTAGTTCTTGTCTAAAGGGTGTGGGTTTATCTAATGTACTATTTACTAAAAAAGGAGGTCAAAAGGAAATGACTCGCACGAATGTCGCATCCACTGCATACGTATCCCATCTGAATATGAGAATCAGAGTCTTCGTAGCTCGGTTACCTATGGGTTAGGGGGGACTGTGGGCTCGCTAAGACATCGCGTCTTATGCCTACGTATCTCATCTGGAATGAGAATCAGAGCAAGCCGTAGTTCGGCTAACTACGGGTTAAGGGTTGTGTTTTGGGGTGAACGACGTTACTACGCAATCTACCGGATGCCCGACCTTTGGAGACTTACTCGCCTGTAGTAGAAGGAGTAAACATGTTCTTAGGAGAAGAAAAATCAATGAGTTGTTGGTGTTTTAGGGATACTCATGCAAAAGGGGTAATGAGGATAAGACCTCATAGCTCTTAACCCTGGACAGGGTGAGCTCATGACAAAAAGTGGGGGTTCAGAAAGGTGGAACCCTCTCCACTGACTGACCGAACAAAAGATCTGGGGTTTTTGTTCTGAAGCATCGACACGTAGTGTGATCTTAAAGAACGACGCACTGAATAACTGGGGATTGACTATTGATCCCTTTTATCCGTCAATTGCCTCTCCATGGAGGTCTTTAGGCAAAAAGTAGTAAAATACGGGAAAGATAAAGGGGGTTAAAAGATCTACCACACGGATAAAGATCCGAAGCAACAACAAATAAAGAGATAAGAAACCCAGAGATCTCTCAAGCTAGCACCATCAAAGAAAGCGAGTCAGTACAGGTAATCGGAATAAACCTCCAGGTGGTATCCCACAAATAAAGTGGAACACCAGGCAAGCCATCTCTGCAAGAGTCATATGAGCCCTCACAAAACAAAACTCAACAAACAGGTTAGAGAAACAAGATAAGGTAATCAAGAGTCTCCCCCAAATCAAAAATGTAACCACATGAATCATGCCATTAAAATTCACAAAAAGCTCACAAAAAGCAACCAAGGGTAGGAGGCCTAAACCTCTTGTCAAACACATGCATCAAAAGGGTATCAAATTCACCCATAATGCCTCATACGTTCAGAGCATTCAAATTAAAAGCATACAGTAATGGGAATAAGGCAGACCTGACTGGAGAGATCGAATGAAATTGAATTGCCTGGTTGGGTTTGCAAAGCAATCTGAGGGTTTATATGAGATGGAATTGGTTCTTTGCAGATGAGTTCCGTTCAATCTCTAGAGGTTGCTCTGAACTCTGTTAGCTCTTCTCTCACTATCTTTTTCCCCCAGGGTAATAGGAATAGAATGGTCTTTTGTTTCACTGAAACTCTGAATTTATAACCTGATTTTTGTGGACCTGTGGGCTCAAATGAGAGAGGCCCAAGTCCAAAAATTTTCTGTTATATTTTATTTGTTATTATTATTATTATTATTATTATTATTATTATTATTATTATTATTATTATTATTATTTCGTTTTTTTTTCAAAACACGTGGGCTTCGCCTAGCGAGCATGACAGTTCAAGAAATTCCTCTGAGCGTAGGTGATTCTGGTGGCTTTTCTTGGGACTCGCTAGGCGACCCATTCTGCTCGCCTAGCGAGCGTGACAGCTCATGAACAAACTTTTTCTCCTTCAAGATTAACGTTTTGACTGACGAATAGATCCCATTTGAACCTGTTGGAAGTAACTCAAGTCTTTCCCTTGTGTTGACTGATCATCTAAATAGAACCCACAAAGTGTCCTGGATGATGTTCAAGCTTCTTGGAGCTAATCCCGATTGACATTATGAAATGCAATGTATCTAATTCTGATTGATAATGATGAAATGCAATGTGAAATGTTTAATGACCTAAAAATGAATGCATGAATGAGGAGGGCAAATTTTGGGGTGTAACCCGGACGACTTTTTCGGACGACCAATTGTTGAGGTTTTCTCCCGGGACACACGGGCGAATCCAGCTATCTAAGTCACAATCGCTGTCAGCCTTGTCTTCATCTGCAGCATTGACGATGTGGGGAGAAACCAAACCCCCGCTGGAGAGAGTACCGGCTTCATTCTTCTGAGACCCCGGAGTATACCCCAATCCAAACTTGTCTTCTTTGATGACTGGCTCCACAAATTTGCCCCAGCCTTGGGCATTACCAGCTTTAACCACTTCAACAGCTTGCTTGTATGAAGAGATAGAAGTCCCGACCTTCTCGGACTTAGGTGAAAAGACAGTTTCGGGCGCGATCTCACTGATGTTTATGGCTTCGAAGCCCTAACACAGCATCTAATGCATCTCGCCATCCATCTCCACATACTTAAATGTAGACAGGAGGCTAACAAAAATATCTTCTTCACCACAGACAGTGACGACCTGACCTTCTAGTTCGTACTTGAGCTTCTGGTGGAGGGTAGAAGTAACAGCACCGGCAGCATGAATCCAGGGCTGACCTAGCAGACAACTATAGGCAGGCTGGATATCCATCACATAAAAGGTGCTCTTGAACACCTGCGGTCCAATCTTAACTGGCAACCCAACTTCACCAAAAACAGCTCTCTTAGAACCATCAAAAGCCGTCACAACTAAGTTACTTGGCCTCAGGATGATGCCATCGCAATCCAACTTCATTAAGGCTTTCTTTGGAAGAACATTCAGAGAAGAGCCTGTATCAACCAACACATGGGAAAGCACCACCCCTTTGCATTCCATTGTGATATGCAAGGCTTTGTTGTGATTCCTGCCCTCAGATGTCAGGTCATAGTCGGCGAAACCTAGCCCATGGCTAGCGTTTACATTTGAAACTACCGACTCCAGCTGGTTAACAGTTATCTCTGGTGGAACATAGGCCATATTCAGTACTCTCAACAAGGCTGCTCTGTGAGCCTTAGAGCACATCAATAATGAGAGAATGGAGATCTTTAAGGGTGTCTGATTTAGCTGGTCGACTACCTTGTAGTCACTTTTCTTGATAATCCTTATAAACTCATCCACTTCCTTCTCGAACGCGGTCTTAGGAGGAGCTTCCTCAGTAGTAACCTCTTCGGTGGCTATCTGTTTTCCTTTAGCCTTGGCAGCTGCCTCAGCTTCAGTATTCGTGCGCAATGTTGATGGTGCAAATAGGCGTCCACTGCGAGTGAAGCCACCAACTCCTCCAACATTGTCTACAGCGGAGCTACCAATGTCAATGTCTTCATCGTCAACTTTCCGCCCCTAGAAGTAGACATCAGCCCCATAGTGCCACGGGATAGCACTGTCTTTCTCATACAGAACAGGTCCTGGTACCGTGATGGTGACCGGACTAACCAAAACCGGTTGAGGGCTGTCAAAGTGAAATGTAACTGGTGCTGGACTTTCGATGTTCACCGTTGCTGGTTCTGTACTTTCTGGGAAATATATTGTTGTCGGAGCGGGTCTCTTGGGAACATATATTTCTTCAGGAGTGAAATAAAACGTCACTGTCGACACATCATTCTTCACTGGACGGGTCTGATCGAACTGAAGACAACCTTCATCTATCAATTGTTGAATACCCCTTCTCAAACTGTAACATCCGTTCTCGGCAGCTTGACAATTTCTGCACTCTCCCCCACAGCCCGAGAAAATCTGTCCTTTCAAAAGTCGGTCTTTGACTACCGATAGCGAAGTCTTCACTTTATTCACATCAGAAACCAAATTCAAAGTTTCCCCACTATCAACAGCATTAATCCTCTGCCCGCCGTGGGCTGGCATCGGGTTTTGGATAACATTAGGCACCAGAGAAAAATTGATAGCCTTGGTGTCTCTCAAATCTTGTACCTTCAGCTGGAGAGCCTTGCAATTATCTGTAGTATGGCCATGTGCGTTGGAGTGAAAAGCACATCTGGCGTTGACATCATAACCTCTAGGCAAATTATTGGGATCGATTGGTGGAGCCAAAGTTCTCAACGTAACCAGATTCATGTCAATCAGCCTGGGAAGTAATACAGAATAAGGCATTGGGATTGGCTCAATGACCCGGTCCGTCTGCCTTGGACGTTGTTGATAGTGTCTCTGCTGACCCGGGTTACCTCCTTGATGTTGATTGTTGTACCTGGGTTGCTGTTGCGGATGATACTACGGTTGTTGTTGCTGTTGAGGAGCAGGTGTCGGAATAGTGACTGCGGCCACTTGATCTTGATAATAATTAGGGCGTCCTCTGCCCCTGCCTCTACCGGCATACACAACGCTTGTCTCGCCTTCTCTTCTTCGCTGACCGTTACCAGCGAACGGTTTCTTGGAACTGTTGTCTTGAATTCGGCCCATCTTCAACAGACTCTCGATCCTTTCTCCAGCAATTACTATCTCTGCAAAGCTGATTGACGGACAAGCAGCCAGTCTCTCAATATAATTGCCTTGAAGAGTGTTCATGAACATGTCCGCCATCTCCCTTTCAGACATAGGGGGTTGGACGGACGCAACAATCTGTCTCCAACGCTGAGCATATTCTCTAAAGGTCTCCTTGGCAGTCTGAGACATTCCTTGCAACAAGGTCCGATTTGGAGCCAAGTCCAAGTTGTATTGATATTGCTTGACAAAAGCCTCTGCCAAGTTTTTCCAGCTCTTGATGGTAGTACGAGACAAATGAGAATACCATTCACGAGACGCTCCAGTTAGACTGTCTTCGAAATAGTACATCCACAGCTTTTCATCTTCAGTGTGAGCTCCCAACCTTCCCAAATAAGATTGGAGATGAGTGCGTGGGCAAGAAGCCCCGTTGTATTTCTCAAAAGTAGGGGGTTTGAACTTGTGAGGTGTCGCATCCGCGAAAAACAACCGGCGGGCTAAAACAAAACAACATAGAGCCGCCACCGTGCGTTATTTATCCCAAAAGAGGGAAAGGAAACGCTCAGAGTAAACCTGGAAAAGACATGGTCTCGCGACCAAAGAGAATGGGATCGGGAGTCGGTTACGCAAGGGGAAGGTATTAGCACCCCTCACGTCCGTCGTACTCGACGGGATCCACGCTCAAAAGATAGAACAAGGTTGCTAAAACAAACATCACACACACACACACACCGAAGACAACACAGGTGGGAAAAGGGGAGAGGGCTCGCTAGGATATCGCATCCTATGCCTACGTATCTCGTCTGGAACGAGAATCAGAGCTACCGTAGTTCGGCTCACGCACACCGAAACAAAACACACGCAAAAAGGCAAACATGGAACCCGAACGCCAATCGCTGGACTTACATCAACTTCCGAACCAAACAAACCCACACTGGAAACCAGATGCCACTTGATGGACTTATACCGGACTCCAAGCACACAACAAGAACAAACAGACAACAAGTTACTAAGGAGTCGGGAACTCGAGCCTAGCAACTGTCAAGCAAACACACACAAAAAAGCAAAAGAGTGAAAAACAAAAAGGGTGCCCGGAGAGATCTCGTGCGACCTCCTGCCTACGTACCTCATCTGGTATGAGGATCAGGGCAACGTAGTTCCCCTTAACAGGGGAGATACTATCTCCTAACCAGAGACTGGGAAATGACCAACTAAAAGGGAGACTGACTCGAGCCTAATAGTTATCATGTATTCCACAATTGTCCTAGGTTGAGTTTTCTATCTACTTGCACAGCAGCAAGCTAATCATAACCAAGCAAAGCAAAGCATGCAAGCACAATCAAAACAAAGCAAACATTCACAGTTAGCACACACTATATACAGACAGATGTGGCTCAATCAAGGGTTAGACTGCCAAAGCAAGTCAACTGTATCAGGGTGGTGTTAGCTCTTAACCCTGACATTGAGAGTCAGGGTGAAGCTGATGAAAGGTGAGTGAAGATTAGACTTCACAGCTCTTATCCCTGGCCAGGGAGAGCTTCAGACAAAGAAGTGTGGGTCCAGAAAGTGGGAACCCTTCTACACTTATGACTCTGACTCAACTGTACAACTGTACAAGGATCTTGGGTTACTATCCTCAAGGCATCAACATGTAATGTGAGCCAAGGGATGACTCAACAGAAGAGTAGGAGATGGATTGCACATCTCTTGTGTCTGCCAATTGCCTTATTCAAAGGACTTTTCCTGCTTGGGGACAAAAATAAACAATCACAAACATTGCCTCTTAAGGAGGACTTCAGACAGGTGCCTGGCCAAGTAACAGGCCAGGTCTTCCAGACTACATGGAGGAAAGAAATTCTACCTCAATTGGTTTATACAACCAAGCAACAACACAAGCAAGTTCAAAATGAACTAGAGCAACTAAGGTACCTGAAATCAATCTAGCATGATCAGTACACAGCTCAAACAGTTAAACAGACAAGTTAAAAGTTAACTGTACACAAGCAATGCATCAAGCAAAGCATAAGCCAATGCTCAACACAAATGAATTAGAAACCACCTACAAAACAAAATTAATGTTAATCAACATCAATCAAATGAGCAACTTAAGCCAAGTGCATTAATTCCTCCATTCCATTTGCCTTTTGTCCTGAAACACAATCCAAACATGAGAAGCAAAACCCTAGGACAAAGCCTAGGGTCCAAAGGGGGATCAAAAGTTCAAAACAGAACATGAAAAATTATCAAAAATCAAATTCAATCAATTTAGAAACAAATCCAATTGGTCTCATGCTCATATCATTCATCAATTTCATTTCATGAAGGAAATAGTGCAAAACATGTCATTTCAAAGCTCATTGGACCAAACAGCATGCATCAATCCAAATTCAAATCCAAAACAATTCAATAAATCCTCAAAAAATTCATAGCTAAACAGAACTCATTACATGTCAATCACACCAAATTTCAGGCCAATTGGACAATGGGAAGCAATTCAATTAAATTCATCAAGTTAAGGCATGCTCATACAAGTCCAAACAAGGCACAATTTCATGTATCAACTTCCATCAAGCATAAAATAGTGTAGGAACATGATAAATGCACCAAACCAAAACCATGGCAAACCTTAATGTGTCTACAAACACTCCACAAAATTTCAAGTTCATCCAACACATATCCAGAATTTCACAAAACATCTAAAACGATGACTCACAAAAAGTCCACATTTGGTCAAACAGAAAGGAAATTCTCAATCAAATTGGAAACACATCCAAAAATTCCATAAATATTCACATTCATACTTAACATCCAGAAATACTAACATGCAAAATTTCAGCTCATTTCAAGTTCATTTGGCATGGTAAAATAATTCATGAAATTACACAAGAAATGGTGTGACACAAATTGTCACACCTCTAAAGATCATGTCATATCTCTCAATCCACGAACTCAAAAATCACAACCTATACACCAAAATGTCCATTAAAGTCTCTAGGACAAGCATGCAAAATTTCAAGAATTTCCAATTAAGCATCATCATTTTATGATCAATATAGTAAGCATGGTGCAAGAAACCACATGTTCATACAAACCCTAGGCCATTCCAAAAATTACACGTGCACAATTTTATTAAAAATAACCAAAAAATAGTAGAGACTACAAGGATCATTCCACAAAAAATCTCACATTATTTGGACAAAAATTGGATGAGATATGGATTTTCTAATGTTGAGAAAAAATTAAAAAATGATGAACAAGCATGTGAAGTATGAATAATGGATGAAATAAATGGAAAAGGCACAAGGTGGAATATGCTGTACAGCGGGATCGAACGGTGGTCCCCATTCAAAAGCTGACGCGCGCGCTACTGTTCACAAACACTAACAACATGGCCAAACACGAATTTGATGATCAAACAACACTTTTTGGAAAAATTTTGAACATTCATCATGTGTTCTCATGTTCATCACTCAAGAACTTTTTGTCACCAAATTGGACAAACCATATATCAATGGAAAGCTCTTCTAATGTACATTCACAATCTCAAATTAATTTTTCCTAATTCTTCCTAAATTAAGAGAATCAAAGTCAAACATAATCATGCATGAAACTTCAAATCAACATAACTCTCTCATTTCTCAACCAAATTTAGTGAAACGAATTGCAGAATTCTCTACTAAGAAAGATCTATCCAAATCATCAATCAATTTCAAGAATTATTAAAGTCGAAAAATCACCTTCAATTTGAAGACAGTAATGAATCGCGCGTTTCAGGCCTTGAAATGTGAAAACAGAACTTCTATGATGCTTGTAGAAGTGAATGGAACAAGTCTTATTGCTCAATTACGCACGATCTTGATGAAATCTTGAATTGCCATTGTTGCACCTCACTTTAACAGTCCAAAATTTGGCTTGGAAATGATGAATTCTTGCTTCAATTAGCTTCAATAATGATTGTAGATGATGAAACAATGAAGATCTAAGCAAGGTTTTTGAAGAAATTGCAAAAAAGTGAAGATGAAAAGTTGAGAGAATTGGAGATTTTGGATCTAGATCTGAAATTCTGTTATGATTATGATGAAAACAGTTATGATTAGGCTTTTATATGTTATGTTAATGATGATTCTAATCCTAATTAGTGCTAATGAAATGGATTAGTGAAAATGCATTTTTATGCTAAATGGACAATTGGTAATTTCACCTCACTTATGCCAAACCAATGTAACAGTGAAAATTCTTTGTTGCAGCAAGTTACAAATGGTGTATGTGAGCTAGTGCAAAAGGAATCATGTGAAAACAATGAATATTTTGCAAAATCACTTTTTCCCTCCACTTTTTAAAATTAAGTCCACTTGAAAAATGGCATTTTTATGTGATGAGTTTTGATGAAATGTAATGATGGATCATGATAGTACATGTCAAATAGAGTTTGCTCAAAGAAACCTCACTCAATTTGGCCTTTTGGTTCAAGAGTTATGCCACTTTGAAATTCAACTTTTTTGGACAATGATCAATCCATAACTTGCCAACCACACATGAGAAATTCATGTTCTTGGACTTTTTGGAAAGGTGAGAGCAAGATCTACAACTTTCATGTTGAACAAAATTTCATTTGAAGCATTTTTGGACACGTAATTTTGAGGAGAAAAACTTTCCATTTTTGGCAGTTTTCAATTACAGGTCACTTTCTATTTTTGGAAAGTTTCCATCTGACTTTATTTTCCTCATTCTTGATGTTTGAAATGTCAAATGAAACTTGTTTGGACATGAATGAAGTGTCTCTAACCCTCTCCCACCTCCAAGTCCATCATTTCAGACATAGTTGACCACAGTTGACTTTTCTGACTGATAGATGAATTTCAGCTTGACTGATGAACTTGAGCTTCAAACTCCTGATGAAATGGCTCAATGATGAAACCCTAGCTTCCATAAGCTCAATAAAACCATATGATGATCCCCATATCCATTGACAACCTTATCTCCTTGCCAAACCCTGATTGGCCCAATACAACTGATTAGGGTTGACCAGAGGTCAAAACCCTAATCTCAAGGTATCTGATCAATCTCTTGGTGATGATGAAACCATGATGATGATGATGTATCATTTCAACCAAAATGAAGCTCAACCCCCTTGAGGAACCATGAAACCCTAATTTGAATCACACACCCTCAGATGATTAGTGATCACTCCATAAACCCCCAGGCTTGAATCTCAACCTCTTTATCTTCTGATCAAGACTTAGGAGGATGACTTGCTCAATGTAGCCACATGATATGCAAAATGCTAATGACTAATGACCTAAAAAAATGATATGCAATATGTTAAGCTAGTCCCAAGAGAGGAGGGCAAATTTTGAGGTGTTACAGCTGCCCCTATTCAATCCACTGTGAACCCGTCGATATGAACAGCCTCGGCTTTCAGATGATCAGGATGAAGAGTGATTGAATACCAAGAACAGACGAACAATTTGCACTCTGATGGGAAATAATTAACCATGCCTGTCAGAATCGGCAAAGAAACAATCTTGAAGAAAAATCCGTTTGGTACGGAGAAAGTCGGCCTGATCACCGAAACAGGAACGTCGACCTGGATACCAAAATAAATGGTAACACAGGGATAACCATGGCCTGAACACCACATCCGCTGGGGATTATTATCATCTCTCTCTTTTTTTCTACTTTTTCTTGAACCCCGAAATTTTTCTCTTTTTCGTTTTCTTGAACCCCGAAATTTTCTTTCGCGCAAATGATCCCGGATCATTGCATTTGAACCCCGACATCTTGTTTGCCAAAATAATGAATCCCATTCTCCATTTGAATCCCAGTCGCCTGACGATAACTTGCGATCGCCATTGAGAACCCCGTTCTCCAGAAAACACCTCGTGTCTCCCTTTCTCTGTTTGAACCCCGTTCTCCAGAAAACGCCTCAACATTTCCCTTTCTCCATTTGAACCCCGTTCTCCAGAAAATGCCTCAACATTTCCCTTTCTCCGTTTGAACCCCGTTCTCCAATTTCTTATGATAATTCCGCTGGCAACGTCGGAAATAACACCCAACACCACTCTGAGGGCGACATATCAGAGGGTACACCTTCACAAAAGGAAGGTAACATGTGCATCTCTTCTTTAGAAGACACCCATAACGACCTCCGTTGGCCTCAGCCAAAGCCTAAGGTGACACATGAACAGAAGATAATCCTGAGGACCTCATCCCGGATACAATCTTCAACTCCAATCTCCATTCGGACCCCACTCTCCAGAAAATGTCTCAACATTTCCCTTTCTCCAATTGAACCCCGATGGTCGTGCTGATCGCGTCATGATGTTAAACTCAACCGAGTAACATCTTCACCATCTGGTGAAACCAAATCTCAAGCGGTATCCACGGCCTGAGCAACTGATACTTGCAATGCTGATGATTTTCCAACTAGTGAAACCACTCCTCAAACGGTAACCACGCTTGAGTAGCATCTTCATCCACTGGCAAAACCAAATCTCAAACGGTAACCACAGCTCGAGACTAGCCTATGCTTGCAATATGATGCATGATATCTTTTCAGCGTAATGCTCCATAATTATGGAAATGCTACGCGATTTATTATGCAATATGCTATGCTTATTTACATGATGAATGCATAAAAAGTATCCCCCTCAAGGGACTCTTCTGAGGAGCTCGAGACACTTGGCTGAGGAACTCGACACCACTCCGATCTCCACCCTGCTGGGGAATAGCACTGCCGCTGGGGAAATAGGCAACCCTTGCTGGGAATAAACCTCCTCTGCACCCAATCCGCTCGAGGAATTGCTGGGGAAGGAACCACCAACGCACTGTGGGGATACAACGGTCTTTGACTTGCTGGGGATGCAACACTCCTGACTCTGCTTGGAGAGACACCACCCACAGATACCTCCGCTGGGAAATAGCAACCTTCAGGCCTAGCTGCTGAGGAAGCATCGATCTGGAACCTGCTGGGGATAACCATCCTGACCCTGCTAGGGAATCCACAGACCTTGAATCTGCTGGGGAATTAGTCCTTCCGACTCTGCTTGGGGAGGAGGACAGCCTGGTACCGAACACCCGTCGACTCGTCGAACCACGGCATTCACCGTCCAACTCCAATGTTAGCTTTCCAATTTTGAGAACTCCCAGACTCGTCTGGACCTTTCCTGCTCCATCATCTTGTATTCCCAACCGCTCCGCGCTCGACGGAGAGCGAACTCCGGGAATTTATACAGACTTTTCAATCTTCCGACTTTGAAGAGTCTTCTTGATTAATTTCAAGGATCGTCGTACGCCCTCGCCGTCCTTTCACCGCTCTCCTATTCATTCGTCCCTGATCGGACTCCATGGGGATTTGTTTTGTCAAAAGCTTCCACATCACAACCTGCAAGTGAGTGAAAAGATCTAACAGTACCTGCAAAACAGATCGTTAGATAAAACCGTGCCCCAGGCGTGTCAAGATTTCAACACTTGGGGTCACTCAACCTTCCGAATAAGATTTCAAGCTTTCAATCTTATAAGCATGCATTGGAAGGGACCTGTATGTCTTAAAATGCAAGATTCTTTATAAAAAATAACTGGATGTTCTTGCAATCAAAGCGGTAATGAAAAACAAAACAAAATTATTTGGCTGAATATGCATTTTTATTGATTGAAAAAGTGTGGCTCAAACTGAGCAATACAAAGGAAGCAATTCCTGAAAAGAGGTAATTGCGCACAAAAGGAAAAATCTATCCTAATGGCAATGTGAAACCCGTGATCTCATCGAGTTCCAACTCAGTTACACCCCATATGTCCTCAAACTCTCCGTACTTTCTGCCTTCTGAATAAGACGTTTCCGACTGATCCTTACCGGGAATTATCCACGATGCTTTAACCAAAGCGCAAACAATCATGCGGGACGCAGTTGTTCGTTTCAATCCCTCTTTTGCCTGGACCGCCCTTTCGGGTTTTCAGTCCACCGGGATACCCTTTTTTGCCCAAGTCGCCTTTTCAGGTTTTCGACTTGTCGGGTGTACAATTTTTCTTTTTATCCCTAATTTTTGCCCGAACCTTTTCTCTTCTGTTTTTTGGTTCGCCGGGATGCCCATTTTTGCCTGGACTATTTTGTTCTTTTCGTCCAACGGGTCTCTTTATACGAAGTATTTTTAAACTGCGTCTGCATTCACAGGGGATGGAAAATCCTTGCCATCCATGGTCGTTAGCAACAAGGCTCCACCAGAGAAGACCTTCTTGACCACGAATGGACCTTCATAATTGGGTGTCCATTTGCCCCTCCGATCATTTTGAGGAGGAAGGATCCTTTTCAGCACCATATCACCCACATGATATACCCGAGGTCGTACTTTTCGGTCAAAAGCACGCTTCATCCGTTGCCGGTATAACTGCCCATGACAGATGGCTGCCAGCCTCTTTTCCTCAATCAGGTTCAACTCTTCGTACCGGGTCTTTATCCACTCAGCCCCTTGCAATCTTACGTCCATCAGGACTCTCAAAGAGGGAATCTGAACCTCAACCGGTAGCACAGCTTCCATTCCATATATCAGTGAGAAAGGTGTTGCCCCAGTAGGCGCACCGAGGTACAATACCCAGTATACAAGCTTCGTATTCAGCCACCCTTGCTGGTGCATCCTAATGTTATCCGGGCCACAAAAGAAATATGGGACCTTTTTGGCGTGACCAAAACCACACCAACTCCCACCATTAACCCCATCAGACATCAGAATCCGTTCGGATTCAGGGTCAGGCCCCTCCTCCGGGATCGGTTCCTCACAATCTTTCGATTTGAGCACCTCGAGATGTCCTCATCAGGGAACTCAAACTTCCTCGGTTGATAATCCTCAATAGGTTGCTGGGCAAGGTAATCAGACCATACACTCCCCTCGATTGCTTCCTGGGAGGTATACTGAATATCATATTCAATCAAAATCATTTGCCCTCTCGCAACCCGTCCGGTCAATGCTGGCTCTTTCAGAAATCTACCTGATCAGATCCATCTCGAAATCCACAAAGTGGTATGAACCAGCATATACTGTCTCAGTCGGCGAGCAGCCTATGCCAAAGTACATCAAGTTTTCTCGAACAGTGAATGTATTGTTTCACAGTCGGTAAACTTTTTGCTAAGGTAAATTGCATGCTCTTTTCGACCAGACTCGTCATGCTGCCCCAGTACACACCTCATAGACCCCTCGAGGGCCGTCAAGTACAGATTAACAGTCTATCTCCATAGGGAGGCAACAGAATCGGAGGCTCCTGCAACTATTCTTTTATTTTTCAATGCCCCTTGGCAATCATTATTCCACCTGACCGTTTGATCTTTCTTTCTCAGCTTGAATATGGGTTCACACGTGGCTGTTAGAGGAGATGTGAACCATGACATGTAGTTCAATCTACCTAATAGACCACGAACCTCTTTCTCTGTTCTCGGTTCAGGCATTTCTTGTTTTGTTTTCTTCTTTTTTTTTCTTTTTTTTTAAGCAGGATCAACCTCGATTCCTCTCTTACTTACAATAAACCCCCAACGGCTTACCGACCCGCACTCTGATAGTGCACTTATTTGAATTCAACCTCAGTTTGAATTGTCTCAACTGGTCCACTCAGCTTGGCCAGATCTGCCAGATGCCCCTCTTCTGTGTGGGACTTTGCTATCATGTCCATCAACATAGAATTCGATTTCATGATGAATCATATCATGAAACAAAGTCACCATGTCTCTCTGATAAGTAGCACCGGCATTCTGCTTCTCTAGAGGACAGTCTTCTCTCCGCCTGTGCACAACGACATCAGTATCCGACCCTGGCATATCCTGACATGACCAGGTGAAGGTATCCACATGCTCTTTCAACAGGGCTACCATTCTGCTCTCGACTTGCCTCTGAAGCGACCCCAACTTTCATTTCCTTTCTGACCGTCGGCGGCGCTTGGAATAACAATCTCAACTCGCTCCTCATGCGGCTGAATCACCTTCTCCTCTTATTTCAACAACCTGGCTAATTCCAGCAGATCACAATCTTCTTCGCCTTCTTCTTCGGCATGATAGATCGGATTGTCGAGGTCATATGAGGTGTAACCAAATCGTTATCAATGAGATCCGGAGAATTATTGTTTCGAAGTCGGAACGAGACAAATCAAAAAGGAAAAAAAGGAAAACAAACACTGCCATTTTTATTCGTTTTTTAAACTGCAAAAATAAATGAAAAAACATGGAACACCGCTTTTAATTGAAAAACATCCATTTATTAATGATGCAAAATGTTGCAAAATGAAACATGAGGTGGCCCTTACAATGAACCATTACGTTTCGGGAAAAACGTATGGCTTCCATGCAAACAGAATTGAAAACAGAAATATTACTCTTCCGGATGAGTGACAGTGATGATCTATTAAGCCTTCCAGCTTCCTGGTACGCACGATTTTATCCAACCATCAAACTCGCAGTCACTGTCGTTCTCTTCACCTATCGCACATGCGTGATCCGAATCTTCAGCAATTGCACCCACCATCGCCTGACCATGCGCTGGCATGGGATTAGCATTAACATTTGGTGATGGTGCAAAATTGATGGCCTTGGAGTCTACCAGATCCTGGACAACATGCTTAAACGCTCTACAACCCTCAATGTTATGCCCTGGTGTACCAGAATGGAATTCACACTCGGCGTTCTCATCATAATTAGGAGGCCTATGATCTGATCTTACCGGAGCCATCGTCCTCGGCTGAACCGACCCAAGATCCATCAACTTTTTAAACAGAACATCATATGTCACGGGCGGCTTATCAAACTGACGATCAACCCCTTTTCCCCTCACTTGGTACCCGGCTCTCTGTTGAGGTGGCTGATGTTGCTGTCAGACTGACTGATTACCAGCAGGGGTGGTTACCGCAGCAGTGTGCTGGTAGTAACGATCCCTACCGTGTCCTCTCTGGGCATACACAACACTCGATTCACCCTCATTCTTGCGCTGACCATTCCCAAACAGCTTCTTTACTCCGGATGACGGAGCATTTCCCTGTATTTTCCCCATTCTTAGCCAACTTTCAATTCTCTCACCTGCCACCACAAGGTCTGCAAAGCCCGTGACGGGACAACCCACCATCCTTTCAGCAAAAACCCCTTGCAGGGTACCCATGAATAGATCAGACATCTCCCGATCCACTAGCGGAGGTTGAACTCTGGCTGCCAACTCCCTCCACCTTTGTGCATACTCTTTAAACCCTTCATTCGGTTTCTGAGACATACCCTGCAGCTGGGTACGACTAGGAGCCATGTCAGCATTGAATTGGTACTGTTTAAAGAATGCATCTCCAAGATCCTGCCAGCTCTTGATATCCGAAGACTTCAACTTGGTGTCCCATTCAAGAGATCCGCCAGACAGACTATCTTGGAAGAAGTACATCCAGAGCTTCTGATCCGTTGTATAGGCAGAAATCTTGCGAACGAAAGCCTGGAGGTGAGTTTCCGGGCAAGAACTCCCATTGTACTTGTCAAACGCAGGCGCCTTGAACTTCTGTGGGATCACAATCCCCTCAACCAGCCCCATATTTGACATGTTGACAAACCCCGGAGTAGCATGGCTTTCCAAGGCTCTGATTTTCTCTGCCAGCAACTGAATCTCCTTGTTTGGTGGTTGGACACCATATTGACCAAACGGTTCATTTAGCATGGAGAATTGATCTGCTTCTCTGTCCTCTTCTCTATCCTCCTCAGCCCCAAAGAATGGAGGGAACAGACTATCCTTCATATTATTGCCCATCAGACCGGGTCCACCACCTGTGGCAGCACCAAAACCACCAGCGTTGTTAGTCACTACACCCACAGTTGTCCTCTTTCCACCGTCCCTAGAACCACCAAGGCCATGGTTAGAGACACCATCCAGATTGACACCACTGTTGGCAGCTGAAGCCCGCTCGAGCTTCTCTACTTTATCAGCAAGCGCTTTCTGCCCTACGGCAAATCCTTGCATGATATTAATCAATTCGTTCATCTTCTCTTTCAGCTTGAGAACATCTGCGTTGGGTAGATCCATCAGCCTAGGTGTATTGCGCCTGGTGAAGTATCGGTGTGGACGTGTTGTGTGCAAGGGTATAACTCTGCGCGCTCGAGCAATGATTCCTTAAACAATCAAGCACGTTAGAACCCGACACCTGCAAAACAACAAACAGGTTAATATGCATGAATGCAACGTCTATCCATATGAGGAAGATTCTGTCTTTTGATCCTGGTTTCATCGAGACAGATAATATTTTGACATCCACATTCTGACATTCAGGATGTCTCTCCACCCGATTCTCAATCAATGCTACTCCCCATATGGCTAGACGTAAGTTAGGTGCAGATGAATGCAAAACGGGAATGATGCAGATGTATGAATGCAATGCACTGTGCCATCCTCCAAGTCATCCGAACATCTGTTGCACTGATTTACGGCCTCTGAACTGATCACAACCATCTGCGGTACTGAGCAACCACAAATCCGACTTGGGAGTTCCGAAATAAACGGAACTGGAGAATACATCACCATCAACACCAGAGATTCTCTGAACAGATAACCAACCCTTCTGAACCAACCCGGGGAATCCTGAAATAAACGGATCCCCACTGATAAATACCACGGACGGAACTCCGGCGTCTCGGAAGTAAATGTCCATAAATCCGACTTATAAATAGGACTCTGATCAACGGAACCATTAGTCACCATCAGAGTCACCATCTGAACATGCATCTGTAAGAATCACCCTCCCCTCACAGGTAAATTCTAATCAGGTTATCCTAAGGCGGATAATGGTCTCGACAATCGGGCAAAGATACTCAACGGGTTTGCCCTTTCGGGTGTGCCGTTGCAGCTCTCTTAAGATCGTCTAAACCAAAGATCCGGGAAAGAACGGTCACCGAAGTCAATAGCTCAAAAGAGGTAACTAGACCAAAGTGGAATACTCCATAATGGAAGAGCTCTCTCAGATGAACCTCGTCCGGCTTGTGGTATGTCACGTCGCAACAACATGCCCAACCAGCATGTGAGGAACGTGAGACCACACTAATCCTAGGTGCATACTCGGGCCTGGGTTTTAGCCCCACTCAGAACACCCACCCCAAAACAGAGGAACCACCTATACAGAGGACATCAGAATGATAGTATGATGCATGCAAATATTTATGCAAATATATACACAGTCAAAATAATAAATGCAATAAATAAAGCACAAGCAACCTAAACTATCCTAGAACGCTAGGAGAGACTCGCTTAGGGAAAATGGACCAGCACAGGTCAACATCTGAGTCCCCAGCAGAGTCGCCAGCTGTCGCATCCGCGAAAAACAACCGGCGGGCTAAAACAAAACAACACAGAGCCGCCACCGTGCGTTATTTATCCCAAAAGAGGGAAAGGAAACGCTCAGAGTAAACCTGGAAAAGACATGGTCTCGCGACCAAAGAGAATGGGATCGGGAGTCGGTTACGCAAGGGGAAGGTATTAGCACCCCTCACGTCCGTCGTACTCGACGGGATCCACGCTCAAAAGATAGAACAAGGTTGCTAAAACAAACATCACACACACACACCGAAGACAACACAGGTGGGAAAAGGGGAGAGGGCTCGCTAGGATATCGCATCCTATGCCTCGTATCTCGTCTGGAATGAGAATCAGAGCTACCGTAGTTCGGCTCACGCACGCCGAAACAAAACACACGCAAAAAGGCAAACATGGAACCCGAACGCCAATCGCTGGACTTACATCAGCTTCCGAACCAAACAAACCCACACTGGAAACCAGATGCCACTTGATGGACTTATACCGGACTCCAAGCACACAACAAGAACAAACAGACAACAAGTTACTAAGGAGTCGGGAACTCGAGCCTAGCAACTGTCAAGCAAACACACACAAAAAAGCAAAAGAGTGAAAAACAAAAAGGGTGCCCGGAGAGATCTCGTGCGACCTCCTGCCTACGTACCTCATCTGGTATGAGGATCAGGGCAACGTAGTTCCCCTTAACAGGGGAGATACTATCTCCTAACCAGAGACTGGGAAATGACCAACTAAAAGGGAGACTGACTCGAGCCTAATAGTTATCATGTATTCCACAATTGTCCTAGGTTGAGTTTTCTATCTACTTGCACAGCAGCAAGCTAATCATAACCAAGCAAAGCAAAGCATGCAAGCACAATCAAAACAAAGCAAACATTCACAGTTAGCACACACTATATACAGACAGATGTGGCTCAATCAAGGGTTAGACTGCCAAAGCAAGTCAACTGTATCAGGGTGGTGTTAGCTCTTAACCCTGACATTGAGAGTCAGGGTGAAGCTGATGAAAGGTGAGTGAAGATTAGACTTCACAGCTCTTATCCCTGGCCAGGGAGAGCTTCAGACAAAGAAGTGTGGGTCCAGAAAGTGGGAACCCTTCTACACTTATGACTCTGACTCAACTGTACAACTGTACAAGGATCTTGGGTTACTATCCTCAAGGCATCAACATGTAATGTGAGCCAAGGGATGACTCAACAGAAGAGCAGGAGATGGATTGCACATCTCTTGTGTCTGCCAATTGCCTTATTCAAAGGACTTTTCCTGCTTGGGGACAAAAATAAACAATCACAAACATTGCCTCTTAAGGAGGACTTCAGACAGGTGCCTGGCCAAGTAACAGGCCAGGTCTTCCA
This sequence comes from Lathyrus oleraceus, assembly GCF_024323335.1. Taxonomy (NCBI): domain Eukaryota; kingdom Viridiplantae; phylum Streptophyta; class Magnoliopsida; order Fabales; family Fabaceae; genus Lathyrus; species Lathyrus oleraceus. Next base: position 372,986,245 of record NC_066584.1, read on the forward strand.
GACTACATGGAGGAAAGAAATTCTACCTCAATTGGTTTATACAACCAAGCAACAGCACAAGCAAGTTCAAAATGAACTAGAGCAACTAAGGTACCTGAAATCAATCTAGCATGATCAGTACACAGCTCAAACAGTTAAACAGACAAGTTAAAAGTTAACTGTACACAAGCAATGCATCAAGCAAAGCATAAGCCAATGCTCAACACAAATGAATTAGAAACCACCTACAAAACAAAATTAATGTTAATCAACATCAATCAAATGAGCAACTTAAGCCAAGTGCATTAATTCCTCCATTCCATTTGCCTTTTGTCCTGAAACACAATCCAAACATGAGAAGCAAAACCCTAGGACAAAGCCTAGGGTCCAAAGGGGGATCAAAAGTTCAAAACAGAACATGAAAATTATCAAAAATCAAATTCAATCAATTTAGAAACAAATCCAATTGGTCTCATGCTCATATCATTCATCAATTTCATTTCATGAAGGAAATAGTGCAAAACATGTCATTTCAAAGCTCATTGGACCAAACAGCATGCATCAATCCAAATTCAAATCCAAAACAATTCAATAAATCCTCAAAAAATTCATAGCTAAACAGAACTCATTACATGTCAATCACACCAAATTTCAGGCCAATTGGACAATGGGAAGCAATTCAATTAAATTCATCAAGTTAAGGCATGCTCATACAAGTCCAAACAAGGCACAATTTCATGTATCAACTTCCATCAAGCATAAAATAGTGTAGGAACATGATAAATGCACCAAACCAAAACCATGGCAAACCTTAATGTGTCTACAAACACTCCACAAAATTTCAAGTTCATCCAACACATATCCAGAATTTCACAAAACATCTAAAACGATGACTCACAAAAAGTCCACATTTGGTCAAACAGAAAGGAAATTCTCAATCAAATTGGAAACACATCCAAAAATTCCATAAATATTCACATTCATACTTAACATCCAGAAATACTAACATGCAAAATTTCAGCTCATTTCAAGTTCATTTGGCATGGTAAAATAATTCATGAAATTACACAAGAAATGGTGTGACACAAATTGTCACACCTCTAAAGATCATGTCATATCTCTCAATCCACGAACTCAAAAATCACAACCTATACACCAAAATGTCCATTAAAGTCTCTAGGACAAGCATGCAAAATTTCAAGAATTTCCAATTAAGCATCATCATTTTATGATCAATATAGTAAGCATGGTGCAAGAAACCACATGTTCATACAAACCCTAGGCCATTCCAAAAATTACACGTGCACAATTTTATTAAAAATAACCAAAAAATAGTAGAGACTACAAGGATCATTCCACAAAAAATCTCACATTATTTGGACAAAAATTGGATGAGATATGGATTTTCTAATGTTGAGAAAAAATTAAAAAATGATGAACAAGCATGTGAAGTATGAATAATGGATGAAATAAATGGAAAAGGCACAAGGTGGAATATGCTGTACAGCGGGATCGAACGGTGGTCCCCATTCAAAAGCTGACGCGCGCGCTACTGTTCACAAACACTAACAACATGGCCAAACACGAATTTGATGATCAAACAACACTTTTTGGAAAAATTTTGAACATTCATCATGTGTTCTCATGTTCATCACTCAAGAACTTTTTGTCACCAAATTGGACAAACCATATATCAATGGAAAGCTCTTCTAATGTACATTCACAATCTCAAATTAATTTTTCCTAATTCTTCCTAAATTAAGAGAATCAAAGTCAAACATAATCATGCATGAAACTTCAAATCAACATAACTCTCTCATTTCTCAACCAAATTTAGTGAAACGAATTGCAGAATTCTCTACTAAGAAAGATCTATCCAAATCATCAATCAATTTCAAGAATTATTAAAGTCGAAAAATCACCTTCAATTTGAAGACAGTAATGAATCGCGCGTTTCAGGCCTTGAAATGTGAAAACAGAACTTCTATGATGCTTGTAGAAGTGAATGGAACAAGTCTTATTGCTCAATTACGCACGATCTTGATGAAATCTTGAATTGCCATTGTTGCACCTCACTTTAACAGTCCAAAATTTGGCTTGGAAATGATGAATTCTTGCTTCAATTAGCTTCAATAATGATTGTAGATGATGAAACAATGAAGATCTAAGCAAGGTTTTTGAAGAAATTGCAAAAAAAAGTGAAGATGAAAAGTTGAGAGAATTGGAGATTTTGGATCTAGATCTGAAATTCTGTTATGATTATGATGAAAACAGTTATGATTAGGCTTTTATATGTTATGTTAATGATGATTCTAATCCTAATTAGTGCTAATGAAATGGATTAGTGAAAATGCATTTTTATGCTAAATGGACAATTGGTAATTTCACCTCACTTATGCCAAACCAATGTAACAGTGAAAATTCTTTGTTGCAGCAAGTTACAAATGGTGTATGTGAGCTAGTGCAAAAGGAATCATGTAAAAACAATGAATATTTTGCAAAATCACTTTTTCCCTCCACTTTTTAAAATTAAGTCCACTTGAAAAATGACATTTTTATGTGATGAGTTTTGATGAAATGTAATGATGGATCATGATAGTACATGTCAAATAGAGTTTGCTCAAAGAAACCTCACTCAATTTGGCCTTTTGGTTCAAGAGTTATGCCACTTTGAAATTCAACTTTTTTGGATAATGATCAATCCATAACTTGCCAACCACACATGAGAAATTCATGTTCTTGGACTTTTTGGAAAGGTGAGAGCAAGATCTACAACTTTCATGTTGAACAAAATTTCATTTGAAGCATTTTTGGACACGTAATTTTGAGGAGAAAAACTTTCCATTTTTGGCAGTTTTCAATTACAGGTCACTTTCTATTTTTGGAAAGTTTCCATCTGACTTTATTTTCCTCATTCTTGATGTTTGAAATGTCAAATGAAACTTGTTTGGACATGAATGAAGTGTCTCTAACCCTCTCCCACCTCCAAGTCCATCATTTCAGACATAGTTGACCACAATTGACTTTTCTGATTGATAGATGAATTTCAGCTTGACTGATGAACTTGAGCTTCAAACTCCTGATGAAATGGCTCAATGATGAAACCCTAGCTTCCATAAGCTCAATAAAACCATATGATGATCCCCATATCCATTGACAACCTTATCTCCTTGCCAAACCCTGATTGGCCCAATACAACTGATTAGGGTTGACCAGAGGTCAAAACCCTAATCTCAAGGTATCTGATCAATCTCTTGGTGATGATGAAACCATGATGATGATGATGTATCATTTCAACCAAAATGAAGCTCAACCCCCTTGAGGAACCATGAAACCCTAATTTGAATCACACACCCTCAGATGATTAGTGATCACTCCATAAACCCCCAGGCTTGAATCTCAACCTCTTTATCTTCTGATCAAGACTTAGGAGGATGACTTGCTCAATGTAGCCACATGATATGCAAAATGCTAATGACTAATGACCTAAAAAAATGATATGCAATATGTTAAGCTAGTCCCAAGAGAGGAGGGCAAATTTTGAGGTGTTACAGCTGCCCCTATTCAATCCACTGTGAACCCGTCGATATGAACAGCCTCGGCTTTCAGATGATCAGGATGAAGAGTGATTGAATACCAAGAACAGACGAACAATTTGCACTCTGATGGGAAATAATTAACCATGCCTGTCAGAATCGGCAAAGAAACAATCTTGAAGAAAAATCCGTTTGGTACGGAGAAAGTCGGCCTGATCACCGAAACAGGAACGTCGACCTGGATACCAAAATAAATGGTAACACAGGGATAACCATGGCCTGAACACCACATCCGCTGGGGATTATTATCATCTCTCTCTTTTTTTCTACTTTTTCTTGAACCCCGAAATTTTTCTCTTTTTCGTTTTCTTGAACCCCGAAATTTTCTTTCGCGCAAATGATCCCGGATCATTGCATTTGAACCCCGACATCTTGTTTGCCAAAATAATGAATCCCATTCTCCATTTGAATCCCAGTCGCCTGACGATAACTTGCGATCGCCATTGAGAACCCCGTTCTCCAGAAAACACCTCGTGTCTCCCTTTCTCTGTTTGAACCCCGTTCTCCAGAAAACGCCTCAACATTTCCCTTTCTCCATTTGAACCCCGTTCTCCAGAAAATGCCTCAACATTTCCCTTTCTCCGTTTGAACCCCGTTCTCCAATTTCTTATGATAATTCCGCTGGCAACGTCGGAAATAACACCCAACACCACTCTGAGGGCGACATATCAGAGGGTACACCTTCACAAAAGGAAGGTAACATGTGCATCTCTTCTTTAGAAGACACCCATAACGACCTCCGTTGGCCTCAGCCAAAGCCTAAGGTGACACATGAACAGAAGATAATCCTGAGGACCTCATCCCGGATACAATCTTCAACTCCAATCTCCATTCGGACCCCACTCTCCAGAAAATGTCTCAACATTTCCCTTTCTCCAATTGAACCCCGATGGTCGTGCTGATCGCGTCATGATGTTAAACTCAACCGAGTAACATCTTCACCATCTGGTGAAACCAAATCTCAAGCGGTATCCACGGCCTGAGCAACTGATACTTGCAATGCTGATGATTTTCCAACTAGTGAAACCACTCCTCAAACGGTAACCACGACTTGAGTAGCATCTTCATCCACTGGCAAAACCAAATCTCAAACGGTAACCACAGCTCGAGACTAGCCTATGCTTGCAATATGATGCATGATATCTTTTCAGCGTAATGCTCCATAATTATGGAAATGCTACGCGATTTATTATGCAATATGCTATGCTTATTTACATGATGAATGCATAAAAAGTATCCCCCTCAAGGGACTCTTCTGAGGAGCTCGAGACACTTGGCTGAGGAACTCGACACCACTCCGATCTCCACCCTGCTGGGGAATAGCACTGCCGCTGGGGAAATAGGCAACCCTTGCTGGGAATAAACCTCCTCTGCACCCAATCCGCTCGAGGAATTGCTGGGGAAGGAACCACCAACGCACTGTGGGGATACAACGGTCTTTGACTTGCTGGGGATGCAACACTCCTGACTCTGCTTGGAGAGACACCACCCACAGATACCTCCGCTGGGAAATAGCAACCTTCAGGCCTAGCTGCTGAGGAAGCATCGATCTGGAACCTGCTGGGGATAACCATCCTGACCCTGCTAGGGAATCCACAGACCTTGAATCTGCTGGGGAATTAGTCCTTCCGACTCTGCTTGGGGAGGAGGACAGCCTGGTACCGAACACCCGTCGACTCGTCGAACCACGGCATTCACCGTCCAACTCCAATGTTAGCTTTCCAATTTTGAGAACTCCCAGACTCGTCTGGACCTTTCCTGCTCCATCATCTTGTATTCCCAACCGCTCCGCGCTCGACGGAGAGCGAACTCCGGGAATTTATACAGACTTTTCAATCTTCCGACTTTGAAGAGTCTTCTTGATTAATTTCAAGGATCGTCGTACGCCCTCGCCGTCCTTTCACCGCTCTCCTATTCATTCGTCCCTGATCGGACTCCATGGGGATTTGTTTTGTCAAAAGCTTCCACATCACAACCTGCAAGTGAGTGAAAAGATCTAACAGTACCTGCAAAACAGATCGTTAGATAAAACCGTGCCCCAGGCGTGTCAAGATTTCAACACTTGGGGTCACTCAACCTTCCGAATAAGATTTCAAGCTTTCAATCTTATAAGCATGCATTGGAAGGGACCTGTATGTCTTAAAATGCAAGATTCTTTATAAAAAATAACTGGATGTTCTTGCAATCAAAGCGGTAATGAAAAACAAAAACAAAATTATTTGGCTGAATATGCATTTTCTTGATTGAAAAAGTGTGGCTCAAACTGAGCAATACAAAGGAAGCAATTCCTGAAAAGAGGTAATTGCGCACAAAAGGAAAAATCTATCCTAATGGCAATGTGAAACCCGTGATCTCATCGAGTTCCAACTCAGTTACACCCCATATGTCCTCAAACTCTCCGTACTTTCTGCCTTCTGAATAAGACGTTTCCGACTGATCCTTACCGGGAATTATCCACGATGCTTTAACCAAAGCGCAAACAATCATGCGGGACGCAGTTGTTCGTTTCAATCCCTCTTTTGCCTGGACCGCCCTTTCGGGTTTTCAGTTCACCGGGATACCCTTTTTTGCCCAAGTCGCCTTTTCAGGTTTTCGACTTGTCGGGTGTACAATTTTTCTTTTTATCCCTAATTTTTGCCCGAACCTTTTCTCTTCTGTTTTTTGGTTCGCCGGGATGCCCATTTTTGCCTGGACTATTTTGTTCTTTTCGTCCAACGGGTCTCTTTATACGAAGTATTTTTAAACTGCGTCTGCATTCACAGGGGATGGAAAATCCTTGCCATCCATGGTCGTTAGCAACAAGGCTCCACCAGAGAAGACCTTCTTGACCACGAATGGACCTTCATAATTGGGTGTCCATTTGCCCCTCCGATCATTTTGAGGAGGAAGGATCCTTTTCAGCACCATATCACCCACATGATATACCCGAGGTCGTACTTTTCGGTCAAAAGCACGCTTCATCCGTTGTCGGTATAACTGCCCATGACAGATGGCTGCCAGCCTCTTTTCCTCAATCAGGTTCAACTCTTCGTACCGGGTCTTTATCCACTCAGCCCCTTGCAATCTTACGTCCATCAGGACTCTCAAAGAGGGAATCTGAACCTCAACCGGTAGCACAGCTTCCATTCCATATATCAGTGAGAAAGGTGTTGCCCCAGTAGGCGCACCGAGGTGCAATACCCAGTATACAAGCTTCGTATTCAGCCACCCTTGCTGGTGCATCCTAATGTTATCCGGGCCACAAAAGAAATATGGGACCTTTTTGGCGTGACCAAAACCACACCAACTCCCACCATTAACCCTATCAGACATCAGAATCCGTTCGGATTCAGGGTCAGGCCCCTCTTCCGGGATCGGTTCCTCACAATCTTTCGATTTGAGCACCTCGAGATGTCCTCATCAGGGAACTCAAACTTCCTCGGTTGATAATCCTCAATAGGTTGCTGGGCAAGGTAATCAGACCATACACTCCCCTCGATTGCTTCCTGGGAGGTATACTGAATATCATATTCAATCAAAATCATTTGCCCTCTCGCAACCCGTCCGGTCAATGCTGGCTCTTTCAGAAATCTACCTGATCAGATCCATCTCGAAATCCACAAAGTGGTATGAACCAGCATATACTGTCTCAGTCGGCGAGCAGCCTATGCCAAAGTACATCAAGTTTTCTCGAACAGTGAATGTATTGTTTCACAGTCGGTAAACTTTTTGCTAAGGTAAATTGCATGCTCTTTTCGACCAGACTCGTCATGCTGCCCCAGTACACACCTCATAGACCCCTCGAGGGCCGTCAAGTACAGATTAACAGTCTATCTCCATAGGGAGGCAACAGAATCGGAGGCTCCTGCAACTATTCTTTTATTTTTCAATGCCCCTTGGCAATCATTATTCCACCTGACCGTTTGATCTTTCTTTCTCAGCTTGAATATGGGTTCACACGTGGCTGTTAGAGGAGATGTGAACCATGACATGTAGTTCAATCTACCTAATAGACCACGAACCTCTTTCTCTGTTCTCGGTTCAGGCATTTCTTGTTTTGTTTTCTTTCTTTTTTTTCTTTTTTTTTAAGCAGGATCAACCTCGATTCCTCTCTTACTTACAATAAACCCCCAACGGCTTACCGGCCCGCACTCTGATAGTGCACTTATTTGAATTCAACCTCAGTTTGAATTGTCTCAACTGGTCCACTCAGCTTGGCCAGATCTGCCAGATGCCCCTCTTCTGTGTGGGACTTTGCTATCATGTCATCAACATAGAATTCGATTTCATGATGAATCATATCATGAAACAAAGTCACCATGTCTCTCTGATAAGTAGCACCGACATTCTGCTTCTCTAGAGGACAGTCTTCTCTCCGCCTGTGCACAACGACATCAGTATCCGACCCTGGCATATCCTGACATGACCAGGTGAAGGTATCCACATGCTCTTTCAACAGGGCTACCATTCTGCTCTCGACTTGCCTCTGAAGCGACCCCAACTTTCATTTCCTTTCTGACCTCGGCGGCGCTTGGAATAACAATCTCAACTCGCTCCTCATGCGGCTGAATCACCTTCTCCTCTTATTTCAACAACCTGGCTAATTCCAGCAGATCACAATCTTCTTCGCCTTCTTCTTCGGCATGATAGATCGGATTGTCGAGGTCATATGAGGTGTAACCAAATCGTTATCAATGAGATCCGGAGAATTATTGTTTCGAAGTCGGAACGAGACAAATCAAAAAGGAAAAAAAGGAAAACAAACACTGCCATTTTTATTCGTTTTTTAAACTGCAAAAATAAATGAAAAAACATGGAACACCGCTTTTAATTGAAAAACATCCATTTATTAATGATGCAAAATGTTGCAAAATGAAACATGAGGTGGCCCTTACAATGAACCATTACGTTTCGGGAAAAACGTATGGCTTCCATGCAAACAGAATTGAAAACAGAAATATTACTCTTCCGGATGAGTGACAGTGATGATCTGTTAAGCCTTCCAGCTTCCTGGTACGCACGATTTTATCCAACCATCAAACTCGCAGTCACTGTCGTTCTCTTCACCTATCGCACATGCGTGATCCGAATCTTCAGCAATTGCACCCACCATCGCCTGACCATGCGCTGGCATGGGATTAGCATTAACATTTGGTGATGGTGCAAAATTGATGGCCTTGGAGTCTACCAGATCCTGGACAACATGCTTAAACGCTCTACAACCCTCAATGTTATGCCCTGGTGTACCAGAATGGAATTCACACTCGGCGTTCTCATCATAATTAGGAGGCCTATGATCTGATCTTACCGGAGCCATCGTCCTCGGCTGAACCGACCCAAGATCCATCAACTTTTTAAACAGAACAGCATATGTCACGGGCGGCTTATCAAACTGACGATCAACCCCTTTTCCCCTCACTTGGTACCCGGCTCTCTGTTGAGGTGGCTGATGTTGCTGTCAGACTGACTGATTACCAGCAGGGGTGGTTACCGCAGCAGTGTGCTGGTAGTAACGATCCCTACCGTGTCCTCTCTGGGCATACACAGCACTCGATTCACCCTCATTCTTGCGCTGACCATTCCCAAACAGCTTCTTTACTCCGGATGACGGAGCATTTCCCTGTATTTTCCCCATTCTTAGCCAACTTTCAATTCTCTCACCTGCCACCACAAGGTCTGCAAAGCCCGTGACGGGACAACCCACCATCCTTTCAGCAAAAACCCCTTGCAGGGTACCCATGAATAGATCAGACATCTCCCGATCCACTAGCGGAGGTTGAACTCTGGCTGCCAACTCCCTCCACCTTTGTGCATACTCTTTAAACCCTTCATTCGGTTTCTGAGACATACCCTGCAGCTGGGTACGACTAGGAGCCATGTCAGCATTGAATTGGTACTGTTTAAAGAATGCATCTCCAAGATCCTGCCAGCTCTTGATATCCGAAGACTTCAACTTGGTGTCCCATTCAAGAGATCCGCCAGACAGACTATCTTGGAAGAAGTACATCCAGAGCTTCTGATCCGTTGTATAGGCAGAAATCTTGCGAACGAAAGCCTGGAGGTGAGTTTCCGGGCAAGAACTCCCATTGTACTTGTCAAACGCAGGCGCCTTGAACTTCTGTGGGATCACAATCCCCTCAACCAGCCCCATATTTGACATGTTGACAAACCCCGGAGTAGCATGGCTTTCCAAGGCTCTGATTTTCTCTGCCAGCAACTGAATCTCCTTGTTTGGTGGTTGGACACCATATTGACCAAACGGTTCATTTAGCATGGAGAATTGATCTGCTTCTCTGTCCTCTTCTCTATCCTCCTCAGCCCCAAAGAATGGAGGGAACATACTATCCTTCATATTATTGCCCATCAGACCGGGTCCACCACCTGTGGCAGCACCAAAACCACCAGCGTTGTTAGTCACTACACCCACAGTTGTCCTCTTTCCACCGTCCCTAGAACCACCAAGGCCATGGTTAGAGACACCATCCAGATTGACACCACTGTTGGCAGCTGAAGCCCGCTCGAGCTTCTCTACTTTATCAGCAAGCGCTTTCTGCCCTACGGCAAATCCTTGCATGATATTAATCAATTCGTTCATCTTCTCTTTCAGCTTGAGAACATCTGCGTTGGGTAGATCCATCAGCCTAGGTGTATTGCGCCTAGTGAAGTATCGGTGTGGACGTGTTGTGTGCAAGGGTATAACTCTGCGCGCTCGAGCAATGATTCCTTAAACAATCAAGCACGTTAGAACCCGACACCTGCAAAACAACAAACAGGTTAATATGCATGAATGCAACGTCTATCCATATGAGGAAGATTCTGTCTTTTGATCCTGGTTTCATCGAGACAGATAATATTTTGACATCCACATTCTGACATTCAGGATGTCTCTCCACCCGATTCTCAATCAATGCTACTCCCCATATGGCTAGACGTAAGTTAGGTGCAGATGAATGCAAAACGGGAATGATGCAGATGTATGAATGCAATGCACTGTGCCATCCTCCAAGTCATCCGAACATCTGTTGCACTGATTTACGGCCTCTGAACTGATCACAACCATCTGCGGTACTGAGCAACCACAAATCCGACTTGGGAGTTCCGAAATAAACGGAACTGGAGAATACATCACCATCAACACCAGAGATTCTCTGAACAGATAACCAACCCTTCTGAACCAACCCGGGGAATCCTGAAATAAACGGATCCCCACTGATAAATACCACGGACGGAACTCCGGCGTCTCGGAAGTAAATGTCCATAAATCCGACTTATAAATAGGACTCTGATCAACGGAACCATTAGTCACCATCAGAGTCACCATCTGAACATGCATCTGTAAGAATCACCCTCCCCTCACAGGTAAATTCTAATCAGGTTATCCTAAGGCGGATAATGGTCTCGACAATCGGGCAAAGATACTCAACGGGTTTGCCCTTTCGGGTGTGCCGTTGCAGCTCTCTTAAGATCGTCTAAACCAAAGATCCGGGAAAGAACGGTCACCGAAGTCAATAGCTCAAAAGAGGTAACTAGACCAAAGTGGAATACTCCACAATGGAAGAGCTCTCTCAGATGAACCTCGTCCGGCTTGTGGTATGTCACGTCGCAACAACATGCCCAACCAGCATGTGAGGAACGTGAGACCACACTAATCCTAGGTGCATACTCGGGCCTGGGTTTTAGCCCCACTCAGAACACCCACCCCAAAACAGAGGAACCACCTATACAGAGGACATCAGAATGATAGTATGATGCATGCAAATATTTATGCAAATATATACACAGTCAGAATAATAAATGCAATAAATAAAGCACAAGCAACCTAAACTATCCTAGAACGCTAGGAGAGACTCGCTTAGGGAAAATGGACCAGCACAGGTCAACATCTGAGTCCCCAGCAGAGTCGCCAGCTGTCGCATCCGCGAAAAACAACCGGCGGGCTAAAACAAAACAACACAGAGCCGCCACCGTGCGTTATTTATCCCAAAAGAGGGAAAGGAAACGCTCAGAGTAAACCTGGAAAAGACATGGTCTCGCGACCAAAGAGAATGGGATCGGGAGTCGGTTACGCAAGGGGAAGGTATTAGCACCCCTCACGTCCGTCGTACTCGACGGGATCCACGCTCAAAAGATAGAACAAGGTTGCTAAAACAAACATCACACACACACACCGAAGACAACACAGGTGGGAAAAGGGGAGAGGCTCGCTAGGATATCGCATCCTATGCCTCGTATCTCGTCTGGAATGAGAATCAGAGCTACCGTAGTTCGGCTCACGCACGCCGAAACAAAACACACGCAAAAAGGCAAACATGGAACCCGAACGCCAATCGCTGGACTTACATCAGCTTCCGAACCAAACAAACCCACACTGGAAACCAGATGCCACTTGATGGACTTATACCGGACTCCAAGCACACAACAAGAACAAACAGACAACAAGTTACTAAGGAGTCGGGAACTCGAGCCTAGCAACTGTCAAGCAAACACACAAAAAAAAGCAAAAGAGTGAAAAACAAAAAGGGTGCCCGGAGAGATCTCGTGCGACCTCCTGCCTACGTACCTCATCTGGTATGAGGATCAGGGCAACGTAGTTCCCCTTAACAGGGGAGATACTATCTCCTAACCAGAGACTGGGAAATGACCAACTAAAAGGGAGACTGACTCGAGCCTAATAGTTATCATGTATTCCACAATTGTCCTAGGTTGAGTTTTCTATCTACTTGCACAGCAGCAAGCTAATCCTAACCAGGCAAAGCAAAGCATGCAAGCACAGTCAAAACAAAGCAAACATTCACAGTTAGCACACACTATATACAGACAGATGTGGCTCAATCAAGGGTTAGACTGCCAAAGCAAGTCAACTGTATCAGGGTGGTGTTAGCTCTTAACCCTGACATTGAGAGTCAGGGTGAAGCTGATGAAAGGTGAGTGAAGATTAGACTTCACAGCTCTTATCCCTGGCCAGGGAGAGCTTCAGACAAAGAAGTGTGGGTCCAGAAAGTGGGAACCCTTCTACACTTATGACTCTGACTCAACTGTACAACTGTACAAGGATCTTGGGTTACTATCCTCAAGGCATCAACATGTAATGTGAGCCAAGGGATGACTCAACAGAAGAGCAGGAGATGGATTGCACATCTCTTGTGTCTGCCAATTGCCTTATTCAAAGGACTTTTCCTGCTTGGGGACAAAAATAAACAATCACAAACATTGCCTCTTAAGGAGGACTTCAGACAGGTGCCTGGCCAAGTAACAGGCCAGGTCTTCCAGACTACATGGAGGAAAGAAATTCTACCTCAATTGGTTTATACAACCAAGCAACAGCACAAGCAAGTTCAAAATGAACTAGAGCAACTAAGGTACCTGAAATCAATCTAGCATGATCAGTACACAGCTCAAACAGTTAAACAGACAAGTTAAAAGTTAACTGTACACAAGCAATGCATCAAGCAAAGCATAAGCCAATGCTCAACACAAATGAATTAGAAACCACATACAAAACAAAATTAATGTTAATCAACATCAATCAAATGAGCAACTTAAGCCAAGTGCATTAATTCCTCCATTCCATTTGTCTTTTGTCCTGAAACACAATCCAAACATGAGAAGCAAAACCCTAGGACAAAGCCTAGGGTCCAAAGGGGGATCAAAAGTTCAAAACAGAACATGAAAATTATCAAAAATCAAATTCAATCAATTTAGAAACAAATCCAATTGGTCTCATGCTCATATCATTCATCAATTTCATTTCATGAAGGAAATAGTGCAAAACATGTCATTTCAAAGCTCATTGGACCAAACAGCATGCATCAATCCAAATTCAAATCCAAAACAATTCAATAAATCCTCAAAATATTCATAGCTAAACAGAACTCATTACATGTCAATCACACCAAATTTCAGGCCATTTGGACAATGGGAAGCAATTCAATTAAATTCATCAAGTTAAGGCATGCTCATACAAGTCCAAACAAGACACAATTTCATGTATCAACTTCCATCAAGCATAAAACAGTGTAGGAACATGATAAATGCACCAAACCAAAACCATGGCAAACCTTAATGTGTCTACAAACACTCCACAAAATTTCAGGTTCATCCAATACATATCCAGAATTTCACAAAACATCTAAAAACATGACTCACAAAAAGTCCACATTTGGTCAAACAGAAAGGAAATTCTCAATCAAATTGGAAACACATTCAAAAATTCCAGAAAAATTCACATTCAAACTTAACATCCAGAAATATCAACATGCAAAATTTCAGCTCATTTCAAGTTCATTTGGCATGGTAAAAAAATTCATGAAGTTACACAAGATATGGTGTGACACAAACAGTCACACCTCTAAAGATCATGTCATATCTCTCAATCCAGGAACTCAAAAATCACAAACTATACACCAAAATGTCCACTAAAGTCTCTAGAACAAGCATGAAAAATTTCAAGAATTTCCAATTAAGCATCATCATTTTATGATCAATATAGTAAGCATGGTGCAAGAAACCACATGTTCATACAAACCCTAGGCCATTCCAAAAATTACACGTGCACAATTTTATTAAAAATAACCAAAAAATAGTAGAGACTACAAGGATCATTCCACAAAAAATCTCACATTATTTGGACAAAAATTGGATGAGATATGGATTTTCTAATGTTGAGAAAAAATTAAAAAATGATGAACAAGCATGTGAAGTATGAATAATGGATGAAATAAATGGAAAAGGCACAAGGTGGAATATGCTGTACAGCGGGATCGAACGGTGGTCCCCATTCAAAAGTTGACGCGCGCTACTGTTCACAAACACTAACAGCATGGCCAAACACGAATTTGAAGATCAAACAACACTTTTTGGAAAAATTTTGAACATTCATCATGTGTTCTTCATGTTCATCACTCAAGAACTTTTTGTCACCAAATTGGACAAACCATATATCAATGGAAAGCTCTTCTAATGTATATTCACAATCTCAAATTAGTTTTTCCTAATTCTTCCTAAATTAAGAGAATCGAAGCCAAACATAATCATGCATGAAACTTCAAATCAACATAACTCTCTCATTTCTCAACCAAATTTAGTGAAACGAATTGCAGAATTCTCTACTAAGAAAGATCTATCCAAATCATCAATCAATTTCAAGAATTATTGAAGTCGAAAAATCACCTTCAATTTGAAGACAGTAATGAATCGCGCGTTTCAGGCCTTGAAATGTGAAAACAGAACTTCTATGATGCTTGTAGAAGTGAATGGAACAAGTCTTGTTGCTCAATTACGCATGATCTTGATGAAATCTTGAATTGCCATTGTTGCACCTCACTTTAACAGTCCAAAATTTGGCTTGGAAATGATGAATTCTTGCTTCAATTAGCTTCAATAATGATTGTAGATGATGAAACAATGAAGATCTAAGCAAGGTTTTTGAAGAAATTGCAAAAAAAAGTGAAGATGAAAAGTTGAGAGAATTGGAGATTTTGGATCTAGATCTGAAATTCTGTTATGATTATGATGAAAACAGTTATGATTAGGCTTTTATATGTTATGTTAATGATGATTCTAATCCTAATTAGTGCTAATGAAATGGATTAGTGAAAATGCATTTTTATGCTAAATGGACAATTGGTAATTTCACCTCACTTATGCCAAACCAATGTAACAGTGAAAATTCTTTGTTGCAGCAAGTTACAAATGGTGTATGTGAGCTAGTGCAAAAGGAATCATGTGAAAACAATGAATATTTTGCAAAATCACTTTTTCCCTCCACTTTTTAAAATTAAGTCCACTTGAAAAATGGCATTTTTATGTGATGAGTTTTGATGAAATGTAATGATGGATCATGATAGTACATGTCAAATAGAGTTTGCTCAAAGAAACCTCACTCAATTTGGCCTTTTGGTTCAAGAGTTATGCCACTTTGAAATTCAACTTTTTTGGACAATGATCAATCCATAACTTGCCAACCACACATGAGAAATTCATGTTCTTGGACTTTTTGGAAAGGTGAGAGCAAGATCTACAACTTTCATGTTGAACAAAATTTCATTTGAAGCATTTTTGGACACGTAATTTTGAGGAGAAAAACTTTCCATTTTTGGCAGTTTTCAATTACAGGTCACTTTCTATTTTTGGAAAGTTTCCATCTGACTTTATTTTCCTCATTCTTGATGTTTGAAATGTCAAATGAAACTTGTTTGGACATGAATGAAGTGTCTCTAACCCTCTCCCACCTCCAAGTCCATCATTTCAGACATAGTTGACCACAGTTGACTTTTCTGACTGATAGATGAATTTCAGCTTAACTGATGAACTTGAGCTTCAAACTCCTGATGAAATGGCTCAATGATGAAACCCTAGCTTCCATAAGCTCAATAAAACCATATGATGATCCCCATATCCATTGACAACCTTATCTCCTTGCCAAACCCTGATTGGCCCAATACAACTGATTAGGGTTGACCAGAGGTCAAAACCCTAATCTCAAGGTATCTGATCAATCTCTTGGTGATGATGAAACCATGATGATGATGATGTATCATTTCAACCAAAATGAAGCTCAACCCCCTTGAGGAACCATGAAACCCTAATTTGAATCACACACCCTCAGATGATTAGTGATCACTCCATAAACCCCCAGGCTTGAATCTCAACCTCTTTATCTTCTGATCAAGACTTAGGAGGATGACTTGCTCAATGTAGCCACATGATATGCAAAATGCTAATGACTAATGACCTAAAAAAAATGATATGCAATATGTTAAGCTAGTCCCAAGAGAGGAGGGCAAATTTTGAGGTGTTACATGAGGGATCCTTACTCCCTGAACCAGACCAAGATTTGTGACATCAAAACCTAAGGAATTTTGAGACTCCAAAGATTTGAGCTTCTCAGCAAGCTCATCCATACGGCGAGTGGTCTCGTGGGCTTCTTCGTGCAAAGAGAATTGATCATACTGATAATCCTCAGTAACGGGGCGCCCGTTAATCCGAATCCCTTGGTTCACATTGTACCTTCCGCCAATACCATTTCCAACATTCCCCGTGTTGCCAACATTACCCGGGTTTCCATCAGCATTTGCGTTACCCGCGTTACCAGTGTTCACAGGGTTATCAGCGTTCCCAGGGTTACCAGGGTTTCCCTCAGCATTTGGTATCTCTACCTCTGGATCGGGCCTCGGTTGCTCAACCAAATCCCTCAGCTTTTCCTGGCCTTCTGCCATACCAGTCATCATTGTCATGAACTGATCCATCCTTTCACGCATATCAGCCAACTCTTTTTGTACCTGGTCCACCGCCAGTTGCGGACGATTTTCCTTTGTCGGGTACCTGTGGACTCGCTTGGGACCAATAATGCCTGAGACAGGGAACAAACATTAGACACTGCGGTGACACCTGCAAAACAAACAAGGGTTAGTATGCATGGTATGCGATGCATTGCTTATTCAATTTTAAGGCACCCCCTTTAAAAAGGGAATACCCGCAAATGAATAAGCATGAGATGTTGGATGCAAATATGCAGATGATGTTATGCAATGCATGTGACATGGGAGTCAGGATTGCTGGATCCGCTTGAACATCTATCAGGTTGCACTATCTGAAGAGAAAACCACTGAGGAACACAATACAAGATCAGAACTCTGCTCCAGAAAACTGGGTTGGTTGGAGGTTAAGGTTTCCTGAATTTAGCCCGCCCCTCACTGGTAGGTTCTAAGAACAGAAGTTCGTCAACTTCAGCCCTTCGGTCGAGAATAATACGTTTACCACTGAAGGTTTGGTATTATTACGGGATAAAAGACCTCCATTGACTCCCCTCAACAGGATATCCTAATAGCAAGTTCCCAGCCTCGGGGTCCTCGGATTGAGCAGCGAGAATGCGCCCACCAGAGCTAACATAAACGCGTCTCGGAGGAGAGGCCTTGACTGAGTTCTCGGGAAATGGTCACCAGAGTCGACGATTTCTAGGGGAACATCATGCCGTTACGGAACACCCGTAGGACAAAATATATCCAAAAGAAACCTCGTTTGGATGTGGCTCTTCATGAACGACTTAACGTAGCAACATGCCACGCAAGCCTCATGACTATCCACTCTAAAACCTGTGTGTACACTCAAGCCTGGGTAATGGGCTTATCTTTCATAGAACATCCCATCCCAACAAACAGAACCAGCAGATATAGCATTCATACGTACACAATGCAATAAGATAAAGCAGGTAAATAAATAACTGTACAAAAGCATGAACACCCAATAGACAAACAACCTACAAACGCTAGGAGGGACTCGCATAGGGAAACATGGTCCCCAGCAGAGTCGCCAGCTGTCGCAACCTACCTGCGAAAAAAAAAACAACCGGCGAAAAAGAAAAGACAGAAGAGTCACCACCGTGCGTTATTTATCCCAAAGGAGGAAAAGGAAACGCTCGAAGTAAACTTGGAAAAAGGAAAGGAAAAGATAAGGTCTCGCAACCAAATCTTGGGTTCGGGAGTCGATTATGCGAAGGGAAGGTATTAGCACCCCTACGCATCCGTAGTACTCTACGGGATCCACTCTTGTAGTTCTTGTCTAAAGGGTGTGGGTTTATCTAATGTACTATTTACTAAAAAAGGGGGTCAAAAGGAAATGACTCGCACGGATGTCGCATCCACTGCATACGTATCCCATCTGAATATGAGAATCAGAGTCTTCGTAGCTCGGTTACCTATGGGTTAGGGGGGAGTGTGTGCTCGCTAAGACATCGCGTCTTATGCCTACGTATCTCATCTGGAATGAGAATCAGAGCAAGCCGTAGTTCGGCTAACTACGGGTTAAGGGTTGTGTTTTGGGGTGAACGAAGTTACTACGCAATCTACCGGATGCTCGACCTTTGGAGACTTACTCGCCTGTAGTAGAAGGAGTAAACGTGTTCTTAGGAGAAGAAAAATCAATGAGTTGTTGGTGTTTTAGGGATACTCATGCAAAAGGGGTAATGAGGATAAGACCTCATAGCTCTTAACACTGGACAGAGTGAGCTCATGACAAAAAGTGGGGGTTCAGAAAGGTGGAACCCTCTCCACTGACTGACCGAACAAAAGATCTGGGGTTTTTGTTCTGAAGCATCAACGCGTAGTGTGATCTTAAAGAACGACGCACTGAATAACGGGGGATTGACTATTGATCCCTTTTATCCGTCAATTGCCTCTCCATGGAGGTCTTTAGGCAAAAAGTAGTAAAATGCGGGAAAGATAAAGGGGGTTAAGAGATCTACCACACGGATAAAGATCCGAAGCAACAGCAAATAAAGAGATAAGAAACCCAGAGATCTCTCAAGCTAGCACCATCAAAGAAATCGAGTCAGTACAGGTAATCGGAATAAACCTCTAGGTGGTATCCCACAAATAAAGTGGAACACCAGGCAAGCCATCTCTGCAAGAGTCATATGAGCCCTCACAAAACAAAACTCAACAAACAGGTTAGAGAAACAAGATAGGGTAATCAAGAGTTACCCCCAAATCAAAAATGTAACCACATGAATCATGCCATTAAAATTCACAAAAAGCTCACAAAAAGCAACCAAGGGTAGGAGGCCTAAACCTCTTGTCAAACACATGCATCAAAAGGGTATCAAATTCACCCATAATGCCTCATACATTCAGAGCATTCAAATTAAAAGCATACAGTAATGGGAATAAGGCAGACCTGACTGGAGAGATCGAATGAAATTGAATTGTCCGGTTGGGTTTGCAAAGCAATCTGAGGGTTTATATGGGATGGAATTGGTTCTTTGCAGATGAGTTCCCTTCAGTCTCTGGAGGTTGCTCTGAACTCTGTTAGCTCTTCTCTCACTATCTTTTCCCCCCAGGGTAATAGGAATAGAATGGCCTTTTGTTTCACTGAAACTCTGAATTTATAACCTGATTTTTGTGGACCTGTGGGCTCAAATGAGAGAGGCCCAATTCCAAAAATTTTCTGTTTTATTTTATTTATTTATTTATTTATTTATTATTTTTATTATTATTATTATTATTATTATTTTAATTTTTTCATTTTTTTTTCAAAACACGTGGGCTTCGCCTAGCGAGCATGACAGTTCAAGAAATTCCTTTGAGCGTAGGTGATTCTGGTGGCTTTTCTTGGGACTCGCTAGGCGACCCATTCTGCTCGCCTAGCGAGCGTGACAGCTCATGAACAAACTTTTTCTCCTTCAAGATTAACGTTTTGACTGACGAATAGACCCCATTTGAACCTATTGGAAGTAACTCAAGTCTTTCCCTTGTGTTGACTGATCATCTAAATAGAATCCACAAAGTATCCTGGATGATGTTCAAGCTTGTTGGAGCTAATCCCGATTGACATGATGAAATGCAATGTATCTAATTCTGATTGATAATGATGAAATGCAATGTGAAATGTTAAATGACCTAAAAATGAATGCATGAATGAGGAGGGCAAATTTTGGGGTGTTACACTTGACCTTCTTTCCTTCCTTTGGAAGATGTTTTGGCTCAAGGATCCATGCTTGTGATAAGTGGGTTGAGTGTTCTCCAAAGAATGTCTTGAAAAGCAAAAGCAAAACAAAATTAACCTCTAACTTACTTACTATTAACTTTTAATTTCAAGCTTTTACTTTAAGGCAATTTACTTTTAGCACTTTATTTCATTTGCCATTGTTCATATCATTCTAATTGTTTATGTTAATGCAATTTTCACTTTGTCCATTTGAACCATATTATGTGATATATTTTGTTTCTATGTACTTTGTTTGTTTGTATGGTCTTTGACCATTAATGTATATAATAATCATAAAAACCATTAAAAAAACGTTTGAGTGGATTGTTGGCTTGATCCTGGACAAATGGACTTAGAATCTAGGCAACCTCCCTAAGTTAAAGGACTTGGACAATGCCAATTTGTTGAAGAATCAAGTGCTTGCAATTTGAACTTCATCTGACACATCTTTGAAGACCTCTCTAGGATTCATCTGCAACATGATCATTATGAAGCTGTTATTTTGAACCTGTGACTTGTGGAATCCATCTGTTACATAGGCTATTTTTGAAGAAGATCATGGAATGGATAAGCTTGGATGAGGCCATCTTTATTTGATGTCTTGCTCTTCAAGATAATATAATTGTGCATTTGTGTGTTACTTGATTCTAAAAGTCCAAGGGAATTCTGGGTTTCTATTGACATTTTTGTCTATTGGATTGCTACCCACTTGGTCAGATCTTTTCAACTCTAAACTGTTAAATTTTGTGCATAGGGTAGTCTCTTCATCTCCTCCCTATTTCTTTAATTTCAAAAATCTCTCCCTCCATTTTCAAAATCTTCTTTGTGTGAACTACTTTTGTTCTAAAACTATGATCACTTTTACAAAAGATAGAAACTTTGGCCTTATGCCATTGCATTTTCAAACTTATCTTCTTAAATCAAACTTGTGAATAAACTTAACTATACTTGACTTAAACTTTCAAAAAGCCAAAAAGAACTAACTCATTCAAACCATTTTTAGGCCTTTGTGCCTTTCAAACTTAAATTTTACTAAAATCAATGCATCCATTTTGAAATTTGTATCACGAACTACGAGGTTTTGATCCCTCATTTTTATGTTGGTACGTAGGCACAAGACCGAAGGTCTTGTCAAACACAAAAAATATAATTAATGAATTCTTTTCTCATCCCCCCATTCTATTTGTTTGTAAGCATCATCTTTGTACCAAATACATATGCACACAAAAAGGGCTCCCTAGGAGTACCTAGGACACTTTGGGTGCTAACACCTTCCCTCTGTGTAACCAACCCTGTCATACGGTGAACTGGACTTTTTGTGTTTTATATCGCAATGTCGCGGTTAGCAAGAGTCGCCACCGACTTTTCTTTTATCCAATAAGGAAAGGTGGAAAAGAACAGGAAAAACCTTAATTTAGATTTTGGGTTCGGGAGGTACATTATACAAAGGGAAGGTGTTAGCACCCTTTGTATCCATGGTTATCCATGGGCTCTTAATTTCTCGATCACTTATATTATTTTTGTCTAAAAAAGTGTTTGTGAATTGTTTGGAAAATTGTTTTGAAAAGAGAATTTAACTTCGTAATGATTCTTGTATGAATGTATACAAAGTGGTTATCCCGTTTTAGTTTTGAAAATTGTTTAGAAAAATATAACTCGGTAATGATTCTAGTATGAATGTATACCAAGTGGTGATTTTCTAAAGGCATTTTGAAAGGTGTGAGGTGAAAAAAAAAATGTTTTAAGTTGTGAGCCAGCAATTAAGAGTTATACCGACCCAAGGTCTTTACGGGCATTTCCTATCCTTATGAGGGTAAAACTGTCCTTATTATTGAGAAATAAGTAGTTTTATCCTTTGGATGTAAAAGGGTCATCGTAGGGTCATCGATTGGTCATTGAAGGCAACAGTTATGAGGATACCTTAGCATTCGAAGGGACTATCATCATTTAACCGTAGGCAACATCGGAGGGTCATCGAGGGACAAAGTTGTATATTCGAAGGCAACATCCGAGGGACTATAATTTATTTTATGATGATTTAACCGAAGGGTCTTTGCTAAGGGTATCCCCACGTTCGCGGGACATGACCGTAATATCGTAATCGTAAGGCAACAAAGAGAGGTCCAAGATCACTTATTCAAAGGCAAAGTTTTACAATTAATTATATAAATAGGATGAAACTCCACATTAAAAAAATAATATATTAAAAAATTAATACATTAGAAATTAATACATTAAAAATTAATTTAGGGTGAAACTCCACAAGGGTATCCCACAAATAAAGTGGAATACCTAGCCAATAACCTTTTCCTGGGATATGTGAACCTTTACGAAACTCAAAAAAAAGAAACATGTCAGAACACCAAATCAGGGTGCAATCGAAGATTACACCGGAGAAATATCACAACAATAAATAGGATAGGATGAATAATGCATGGCTATGATAAAAACATAAAAAAAAACAGACTAGAAGAATCAGGTACTGTCTCGTTCGCCTCTGCCTCGCCTAGCGAAGGCCACGGATTTTGAATTTGAAAACAGCCCCACGTTAGGAACTTTGAATTTTATGGCATTTTATCACAGGAATAACATGATCAAACATTCAGGGTATTCAGGCATATTTAAATTCCCATACGAAAGCAAATTATATATCAACATTTAATCATGATGCATTATATATGTAGATATGGCCAATTGAAAGTATAAACAATAGAGATACGCAAACCTGTTTGCCAATTCAAGGTTGAAGGGATTGACCACTTGTAGTATCGGAATAAGTTAGGCAGCGGGAATTGGACGGCGATGGCTTCGGTGCAGATGGGCTGCCTTCAGGGTTTCTTTACTCTGAATTCTCCGGGTAGGCAGGGTTCCTATGCCAAAGTTTCTATCCGTCCTTCTCTGTTCTTTTCTTTCTTTTTCCTCAAGGTTTTGTTCCAAGGAAACCTCAGAGTGTTTTGCTTCTCTTCCTTCTTTCTCCAGTGAATCTCCCAGTGTAAACTCCAAGTCTCACTCCCCTACTGAAACTTCAGTATTTATAGACTAATTTCGTGGGTAATGGGCTTGGAATGAGGGAGACCCAAGTCCAAAATATTTGTTTTATTTATTTATTTATTTTAATTATTTAATTATTATAATTAATTAATTAATTAATTATTATTTAAAAATTCCTGTTTTTTTTTTTTTTTTTTTTTTTTTTTTTTTTTTAGGAAAAATGATGGGTAATTTTTGGGGTATGACAGCTGCCCCTGTTCAATATTCTTGAACCGAGAGAGTTAGGATGGCGTGTATGCCATTCGTGGTCTGGAGGTGGAAGATTATTGAACACTAGAATGCCCCAAAAATTTGCACTTGAGAATCGACAGTTGGTCTTGATGGAGATGGGCTTAAAGATGCCATCCGGGAGGTTTGATGACGAAAGCTTCAGATCGCGCCGTATATTAGGCCAATTTGAAGACATGGGTGCCACACTGGGTCGTACGTTAGACCGTATAATGAGTCATCCATTAGGCTGCCGACTTCGCTGGGGAGTCGGAGTGTGTCATATGCTGTTGGGGATAAAGGATCAGAATGGACCATACGCTAGATCGTATCTGAGTTGCAGAATGAGCCGTACGTTAGGTTGAATCTGATGACGAAAGGGGTAGTCGTACGTTAGACTACACTTCAGAAATGTACCGTATGTTAGGTAGGATCTGATGATGAAAGGGGTAGTCGTACGTTAGACTACACTTCAGAAATGTACCGTATGTTAGGTAGCATCTGAGGGGATGGACATCCGAACGGGTCGTACGTTAGACCGTCGCAGAATGAGTCGTCTGTTAGGCCGCATCTGATGATGAAAGCGGTAGTCGTACGCCAGACTACACTTCAGAAATGTACCGTACGTTAGGTAGCATCTGAGGGTTGTAAGATCCAAACGGGTCGTACGTTAGACCGCGTTGGGGTTGTTGAAGTTCAGAATGGATCGTACGTTAGATCGTATCCGAGTTGTAGAATGAGCCGTCCGTTAGGCTGCATCTGAAAAAGAAAGTAGTCGTACGCTAGACTACACCCCTGAATGTACCGTACGCTAGGCAGCATCTGAGGATTTGAAGGTCCAAATGGGTCGTACGTTAGACCGCATTGGAGTTGCTGAAGAAGTCATATGTTGGGCTGAATCAGAATGAACCGTACGTTAGGCTGTATCTGATAACCTGTATATGTTGTACTTGCAATAAATGTCTGGGATGGGCTTAGAGATGCCATCGTTAGGAGGATATCGAAGTGTTGTCAGAATGAATGTTCCCATGAACTGTATTTGAAATATGTATCTGAATCTTGAATGTGATTGATAAAGGTGTCTGTCTGAATGAACCTTCTACTTTGACTATATCAGGAGGATAATTAACCTGCAAAGAAAAGTTAGCTTCATGCTATGTCATGATGCATGAGATGTTTCGTGTTATGCTAAAATAAATGTGAATGTTGTATGCATGCGTATGCTGTGAAAGGATGTAATGAATGAGTTATGCGTATGAGAAGTTCTGCTTGGGGACTCTACTGGGGAAAATAAATCCCCATCTACTGATTTGAGACATTTGTGTCGATGACCCTTTCTCGGCTGGGGATGCTTGATTTCTGTCTGATGGTGGAAATATTCAACAGAGCCTGGCTGGGGATGGATGAGATGATCAATCTGTCTGGTGACGCCGACCTCTGTTGGGGAGTAACTGGCTGTGCCGGGGAATACTGCTAATTTCTTCTGAGGAAAAACAGACTTGCTGGGGGAATAGAATTGGTAGCGGATTCATTGGAAGCATGGTTAGACCTTCTCCTCGATCCTGAAGTCGGGTAGTAATTGCTATTGCTATTCTACGCATATATTTTGGTAAACATTATCATATTCAAATGCACATATTAATTCAAATTAAATCAATGGACATTTACGCAACCAAAACAGAAAAGTAAAAACAAAAGCATCTTTTTTTGAAAGAGGGTTGTATTGATTTTGAAAGGAGGCCTATAAACAGGCAATTTGTGTACAAGGAGACAGAAATCCTAGTAAGAGGAAATTGTCGAAAACAAAGAGAAAGCTATGTGGAAGAAGTCCTATTGATTTTAAGCCTACTACTGTCATTATGTCTTCGAGCATCTCATCCCTTGCTGTCGGATAGAAGTGATTGGCTTGGTCAGTCCCTTGAACTTGGATGAAAGTTGACTGAGAACGGGACATAGTCATACGCTTTAATCCCTAATTTTTGCCTGGACCGCCTTTTCAGGTTTTCAGTCCACCAGGATACCCTTTTTTGCCCAAGCCGCCTTTTCAGGTTTTCGACTTGCCGGGTGTACATTTTTTTTATATATCCCTAATTTTTGCCCGAACCCTTTGGTTCGCCGGGATGCCCTTACTTTTGCCTAGATACGTCGATCTAGCGGGTCTCTTTTATGCGTAGTATTTTTTAACTATGTCCGCGTTCACGGGATGTGGGAAGTCTTCACCATCCATTGTAGCGAGTATCATGGCTCCACCTGAGAATACCTTCTTAACTACAAATGGCCCTTCGTATGTGGGAGTCCATTTGCCTCTGGGATCAGTTTGTGGTAGGATGATGCGTTTGATTACCAAGTCGCCAATTTGATACACTTGTCTCTTGACCTTTTTGTTGAATGCCCTGGTCATGCGCTTCTGATATATCTGCCCGTGACATACAGCCGCAAGTCTCTTCTCATCCATCAAATTTATCTGATCGAGTCGAGTCTGAATCCATTCGTCCTCGTCTAAGCCCGCCTCTTTCATGATCCTTAGAGAGGGAATCTGAACTTCCACTGGTAAAACGGCTTCCATTCCGTAGACTAAAGAGAAAGGAGTTGCCCCTGTCGAAGTTCGTACCGAAGTACGATAACCATGAAGAGCAAATGGTAACATCTCATGCCAGTCTTTGTATGTTACCGTCATCTTTTGTATAATCTTCTTAATATTCTTATTAGCCGCTTCTACAGCGCCGTTCATCTTTGGCCGGTACGGAGAAGAGTTATGGTGTTTTATTTTGAACTGCGTGCAGAGTTCAGTAATCATCTTGTTGTTCAAATTAGTGCCATTGTCAGTGATAATCTCTCAGGGACGCCGTATCGGCAGATGAGGCTGTTCTTGATGAATCGTGCCACCACATTCTTAGTAACAGAAGCAAATGAGGCTGCCTCCACCCACTTTGTGAAGTAATCAATAGCAACAAGGATGAAACGATGTCCATTAGAGGCGGTAGGTTTAATCTCGCCAATCATATCAATGCCCCACATTGCAAAGGGCCACGGCGCGGTCAACACGTTTAATGGAGCAGGAGGCACATGTACTTTATCCGCATAGATCTGGCACTTATGACAAGTTCTGGAGTGATGGTGGCAATCAGTTTCCATGGTAGACCAATAATACCCTGACCTCAGAATCTTCTTGGCCATTGTATGTCCACTAGAATGAGTCCCAAAGATACCGTCGTGCATGTCTTCCATAATCTTCTCTGATTCCTTTCTATCCACACAGCGAAGCAAAGTCGAATCATGGTTACGTTTGTACAATATTCCATTACTCAAAAAGAATTTAGCGGAGAACTTCCTCAGAAATTTCCTGTCATTGATGGATGTCCCTTCAGGGTATTCCTGAGCTTCTAAATATCTTTTTATCTCGTGGAACCAAGGCTTCTCTTCTACTTCATCAGCGTTAAGTTCATAACAATATGCTGGTTCGTCTAGTCGTTCAATGGTAATCCGGGGAGCTTCATTGTCCCATCTGACTCTGAACATAGATGACATGGTAGCCAATGCGTCTGCCAACTGGTTCTCCTCTCGGGGAATATGTTCGAATGTGATCTCTTCAAAGTATGGGATTAATGTCAACACCTGCTCTCGATAGGGGATGAGGTTCGGATGTTTAGTGTCCCATTCTCCTTTGACCTGACTGATTACTAAGGCTGAGTCTCCATACACCCTCAAAAACTTGATTCTCAGGTCTATAGCAGCTCTGAGTCCCAAAATACATGCTTCATACTCAGCCATATTGTTGGTACACTCAAAACATAGTCTAGCGGTGAAAGGCGTATGGCCACCCTTGGGGGAAATGATCACGACGCCAATACCGTTGCCCAATGCGTTAGACGATCCATCAAAAACCATAGTCCATCGGGATCCCACTTCGGGTCCTTCATTCGGTCCAGGTTCTTCATAATCAGTAACAAGCATGACATCCTCATCTGGGAACTCAAAATTCATAGACTGATAATCATTCACGGCCTGATGAGCCAAATGATCAGCTAGCACGCTTCCTTTGATTGCTTTTTGGGTGGTATACTGGATATCATACTCTGTTAAAATCATCTGCCATCTTGCTATTCTTCCGGAGAGGGCGGGTTTCTCAAATATGTATTTGATAGGATCCATCTTAGAAATCAACAAAGTGGTGTGATTCAACATATACTGTCTTAGTCGGCGAGCAGCCCAGGCCAAAGCACAGCAAGTTTTCTCGAGCAGTGAGTATCTTGTTTCACAGTCGGTAAACTTTTTGCTAAGGTAGTATATGGCATACTCTTTTCGACCGGACTCGTCATGTTGTCCCAACACGCACCCCATTGAGTTTTCTAAAACGGTTAAATACATGATTAGAGGTCTTCCCTCAACTGGTGGCACCAGAATTGGAGGTTCTTGGAGGTACTTCTTGATTTTGTCGAAAGCTTCTTGACATTCATCATTCCATATCATCTCTTGATTTTTTCTCAGTAACTTGAAGATGGGTTTGCAAGTAGCGGTCAAATGGGAAATAAATCGGGCAATGTAATTCAAACGTCCCAAGAAACCTCTGACTTCTTTATCCGTACGGGGAACTGGCATCTCTTGAATAGCTCTCACCTTGGCTGGGTCGACCTCAATACCTTTACCACTGACAATAAAGCCCAAGAGTTTACCAGATCTTACTCCAAAGGTGCATTTGTTCGGGTTCAATCTCAACTTGTATTTCTTCAGCCTCTCAAACAGTTTGTATAAATGATCGAGATGTTCTTCTTCAGTATGAGACCTGGCTATCATATCGTCCACATATACTTCTATTTCATGATGGATCATGTCATGGAACAAAACCACCATAGCACGCTGGTACGTTGCTCCTGCGTTCTTTAAACCAAACGGCATTACTTTATAACAGAAGGTGCCCCATTGCGTCACAAACGTAGTCTTCTCCATGTCCTCAGGTGCCATTTTGATCTGGTTATAACCCGAGAATCCATCCATGAAGGAGAATACCTTGTGTTGAGCGGTGTTGTCTACCAGAACATCAATGTGTGGCAGTGGGAAATCATCCTTGGGACTCGCTCTATTCAAATCTCTGTAATCCACACACATTCGCACCTTACCATCCTTCTTTGGCACTGGTACCACATTAGCAACCCATTGAGGATAAGAAGTAACCGCCAGAAAACCAGCATCGAATTGTTTCATGACTTCGGCCTTGATTTTCTCGGACATTTCAGGACGCATGCGACGAACCTTTTGCTTAACAGGACGACAATCTTCCTTCGTCGGCAAACGATGCACTACTATATCGGTATCCAGCCCTGGCATGTCTTCGTAAGACCAAGCAAAAATCTCCACATAGTCATGTAGCATTTGAATCAATCTTCTTTTGACACTGATTTCCAAGCCTGCTCCTATTTTGACTTCTCTCTTGTCCACCTCGGTACCCAGATTTACAGTCTCAACTGACTCCTCATGCGGCTGTATAGTCCTTTCTTCTTGTAGTAACATTCTGGCAAGTTCTTCAGGTACTTCACAATCTTCCTCACTTCCATCTTCGGCTCGGTAGATCGGATTTTCAAAGTCATAATGAACAGTAGTAGAACTATTATCAACAGGATCCAGAGTGGATAGGGATCTGCAATTCGTTACGTGCGTGTGTGTAAGAAAACATAGCTCGTTTGAAAGATAATAGGAAAGACAAAGAGCGCAATATTTGAATGCAAAACGTCCATTGATTTATTGAATATAAATATGCTTATGAAAATGACAAAACCCTTAACAAATTAGCTATTGTGCCTCGGGCATAGACACAATGCTTTAAGAAGTTTGATTGTAAAAGAAAATTAAAATTTGCAATTCTAGAATAAACAATAACAATTACTCCTGACTAAAGGAAATCGGGATAATGTCTTCAGTCTTCCAATTGTTGAGTCCGTCACCAATTGTTGGGAAAATCCAGCTATCCAAGTCGCAATCACTATCAGCATCTTCCATAGCATTAATCTGATTTTTGACTATCTTTCCAGAGTTAAACCCCAGGCCAGCTTTATCAGACTTGTACGGTACATTGATCAGTTGACCCCAACCAGCACGATCACCATTTTCAATCGCGGCTTGAGCATCTTTCAGAGAGATCATGACAGGGGGAGCACGAACAACCTTGGGCACAAGGGGAGTTGGCTTAAGGACAGGACTGGGTGGAGGAACCACTTCAAATGACTGAGAAGGAGTCTCAAAGAATTCACCATCCATCTCGACGTATTTGAAGGCTTGCACACTACTGACAATATACTCTTCTTCTCCACATACAGTGACAACCATGCCTGCTATTGGATACTTCAGCTTTTGATGAAGCGACGAAGCTACCGCACCTGCCCCATGGATCCAAGGGCGCCCCAACAAGCAGGAGTAGGCGGGACGAATGTCCATCACGTGAAAGGTAGTGTTGAAGACTTGAGGTCCTATCTTGATAGGGAGAACCACTTCACCATAGACAACACTCTTCGCACCATCGTAAGCACGCACCACAACATCACTAGGTTTCAGTTCAATGCCTTTGTAGTCAAATTTATCGAGTACAGCTTTCGGGAGCACATTCAAGGAAGAGCCGTTGTCGATCAACACGTGAGCCAGGGTGATCCCCTCACACTCGATGGAGATATGCAGAGCTTTATTGTGATTCTTTCCTGCTGGCGTCAGGTCAGCATCGGAAAAGCCTAGGCCATTGTCAACAGTCAAATTAGCAACATAATGTTCGAATTGATCGACGGATGTTTCTTGAGGCACATGAGCGGTCTTCAAGAATTTCATCAATGCATTGGCATGGGATTCAGAGGATAATAACAAGGACAACATTGAGATTTTAGACGGAGTATGCCCCAATTGTTCCACTACATCAAAATCGCTCTTACGGATGATTTTCAGCATCTCTTCCATTTCCTGTTTGGCAACATCTTCAGAAGTAACTTCGACCGATGTCTCTGACTGAGGAGGATTGACTGGTCTTTTTCCTCGAATTTCGGGAGCGGGAGGTGAGATTTCTGGGGAGTAGATCCTTCCACTTCGAGTAACTTTACTAGTCCCCACAATATCATTAGGATTAGCAGAACTACCAACTGCTTTATGCCATGGATGTAAACGTCGCCTCCATAGTTCCACGGAATAGCTTTGCTGGAGGAATATGGCACGGGGCCAGGTGCGGTAATAATCAGGGGAGCCACTTTGGGCTCAGCGGTAATCTTCACAGGAGCTTTGGACCTAGCAATCACAGATACCTCTTCAATAGAGTTGTCCACCTTAGGAACCCTTTCAAATAGAATTGTACGATCATCCATCAGCCGTTGAATGCCGTTCTTCAACTTCAAACAATCATTGGGTCGGAGTACACAGAGATCGCAATCTTCAGCACAACCTGGAAATAAACCAGCTTGCAATAAATTCTTCTTAACGATCAGGAGAGGAGATGCTAAATCAGCAACGTCAGTAACGTGAGAATTGTCGTCCACAACATTAACATTCTGGTCATGATTAGGCATAGGTGCTGTGATGACATTGGGGGTCGCCGGAGGATCAAATTCAATTTCTCCAGCGTCGATCATATCCTGAATCTTGTTCTTCAACAACCAGCAATCATTCGTATCATGCCCGGGGCTATCGGAGTGATAGGCACACCTGGCGTTGGGATTATAACGAGGAGAAGTAGTGTTGGGATTTGCAGGAGGGCCTCTGAGGGTAATCAAATTGGCCTTTAACATACTCTGCAGTGCTTGGGTTAAAGTCATATTGATCTTGGTAAACTGTCTTCTCGACCTGTCTTGTCTGTGTTGGAAGTTCTGAGATGGCGGTGCGGCAATTGTAACTGCCCCAACAGTATGGTCACGATTCTTCTTGTTATGCTTCCTCTCACTGTACACAGCATTTGATTCATTCTTTCCCTGATAGGACTTTTTGGTGCTTGCAGAAGTAGCTGCCTGTATCTTTCCACTTCGAATGCCGCTTTCAACCCGTTCACCTGTCAAGATAAGTTCAGTGAAACCTGACGAGGAACTTCCCAGTAGATGGCTGTAGAATGGGCCAGTCAGTGTACCCATGAACATGTCCACTAACTCTCGATCAGTCATAGGGGGTTTGACTCTGCCAGCCAAATCTCTCCACTTTTGAGCATATTCTTTGAAACTTTCTTTAGAGCCCATAGTCATATTTTGTAGCTGTAGCCGAGTAGGCGCTAACTCAGAATTATACTGGTAGTGCTTGTAGAAAGCTGTTGCTAAATCAGTCCATGTGCGGATGTTAGAGCTCTCAAGCTGATAATACCACTCTAACTGTGTGCCAGACAGACTCTCTTGGAAGAAATGGATCCACAGTTTCTTATCAGTAGTGTGCGGCTGAATCTTTCTCACATAAGCCCTTAGATGCATCTGAGGACAAGAGGCACCATCATACTTAGTGAAA
This sequence comes from Lathyrus oleraceus, assembly GCF_024323335.1. NCBI lineage: Eukaryota > Viridiplantae > Streptophyta > Magnoliopsida > Fabales > Fabaceae > Lathyrus > Lathyrus oleraceus. The sequence continues at coordinate 373,017,990 of NC_066584.1, forward strand.
ATGGGAACCTTGAATTTGCGGGGAATGACCACATCAGAGACCAGACCCAAGTTTTCGAAATCCAGACCGGGCACTTTCTGCCCCTCCATAGCTAGCATACGTTCTTCCAGCAACTTGTACTTATCATCCTTCGGAGAGTACTGTTCATGTTCATAATCTTCATCGTCGTCCTCAGAATTGACGAGATTAGGATTCTCATCTTCCGAATCATTCTCGGTCTCTTCTTCTGAATCCTTCGGAATTCTAATCTTGACTCCTGTAACCTGTCCCTTAAGCCTTCTCCCCGGGTTGATGTAACCCACAGGTTTCTGGTCCTTCTTCTTCTCCATCAAAAGAGCTTTCAGTTCTTCCTGCCCCTTAGATAAGCTCAGCATCATTTCCTGGAATTGAGCATTCTGGGCCTGGAGATCTTTGACAGTTTGTTCGAGAGCCATTGTTCAATCTGTTTGAATCTGCTGGAATCTGTTTGATAGGAAAATCGTGAGAACACTGATCCTTTAGAATACCTGTTATGCGATGCAATGCAATGTATGAAATGTTTTCAAGGACTTTCGGGATTTAACTTTGCATAAACTAACAAAAAGAGCTTTTTTTTTCTTTTCTCTTTTGTTTTTGCTTTTGTTTTTTGTTTTTTTTAGCAGAGTTAAATCCCTAAATCCTTGAAATGGTTAGTACAATGCCATGATGTTATGATGTTATGATGTTATGTTGTTAGATAAATAACAAGCACAAGCAAGTCACACAACAATCATTCCTAGGTTTTAAGGCTTGCGTGAGTTCCATAGGTAAATACCCTCCCCACTGAAGTTTGGTTGGTTCAACCTGTCTTAGAATAGTAACCGGGTTCTAGAAGGATCTCAAATCATTGACCTTTCCTTAAGTCCACTTCAGTGCAACACCAAGTGGTTGACCGAAGCTTCCCTAAAGTCCAATCTCAAAGAGTGTAGTATCGAGTCTCAACCAACTCCAGTCGGAACCGAAGCCAGTTATCTCACTACTTTCTAATGGCCAGGATGAGTCAATTAGGGTTCTAAAGGTCTGGTTAATGCTTTTATGACACCACGCGAATGCCAAATATTTCCTCAACTAACATGAGGAACATCAGGACATCCAAAGTGCCACATTAACCGTAGCCATCATTTTGACCATTCCAGTATACGCCGGACAGTCGCGATGATCTCTTGCTACTTACCTAAGGTACACTAGATCCGGGTGTAGGATCTTTCACTCAAGCATAACATACCCAAGCAATCCCTTAAAAATAAATCAGACAAATTGAATAAGTGATCTTGTTTTTAAGGTAACCTCTCTTTTTAAATATTTAGGTTCCCCAGCAGAGTCGCCAGTTCTGTCATACGGTGAACTGGACTTTTTGTGTTTTTTATCGCAATGTCGCGGTTAGCAAGAGTCGCCACCGACTTTTCTTTTATCCAATAAGGAAAGGTGGAAAAGAACAGGAAAAACCTTAATTTAGATTTTGGGTTCGGGAGGTACATTATACAAAGGGAAGGTGTTAGCACCCTTTGTATCCATGGTTATCCATGGGCTCTTAATTGCTCGATCACTTATATTATTTTTGTCTAAAAAAGTGTTTGTGAATTGTTTGGAAAATTGTTTTGAAAAGAGAATTTAACTTTGTAATGATTCTTGTATGAATGTATACAAAGTGGTTATCCCGTTTAGTTTTGAAAATTGTTTAGAAAAATATAACTCGGTAATGATTCTAGTATGAATGTATACCAAGTGGTGATTTTCTAAAGGCATTTTGAAAGGTGTGAGGTGAAAAAAAATGTTTTAAGTTGTGAGCCAGCAATTAAGAGTTATACCGACCCAAGGTCTTTACGGGCATTTCCTATCCTTATGAGGGTAAAACTGTCCTTATTATTGAGAAATAAGTAGTTTTATCCTTTGGATGTAAAAGGGTCATCGTAGGGTCATCGATTGGTCATTGAAGGCAACAGTTATGAGGATACCTTAGCATTCGAAGGGACTATCATCATTTAACCGTAGGCAACATCGGAGGGTCATCGAGGGACAAAGTTGTATATTCGAAGGCAACATCCGAGGGACTATAATTTATTTTATGATGATTTAACCGAAGGGTCTTTGCTAAGGGTATCCCCACGTTCGCGGGACATGACCGTAATATCGTAATCGTAAGGCAACAAAGAGAGGTCCAAGATCACTTATTCAAAGGCAAAGTTTTACAATTAATTATATAATTAGGATGAAACTCCACATTAAAAAAATAATATATTAAAAAATTAATACATTAGAAATTAATACATTAAAAATTAATTTAGGGTGAAACTCCACAAGGGTATCCCACAAATAAAGTGGAATACCTAGCCAATAACCTTTTCCTGGGATATGTGAACCTTTACGAAACTCAAAAAAAGAAACATGTCAGAACACCAAATCAGGGTGCAATCGAAGATTACACCGGAGAAATATCACAACAATAAATAGGATAGGATGAATAATGCATGGCTATGATAAAAACATAAAAAAAACAGACTAGAAGAATCAGGTACTGTCTCGTTCGCCTCTGCCTCGCCTAGCGAAGGCCACGGATTTTGAATTTGAAAACAGCCCCACGTTAGGAACTTTGAATTTTATGGCATTTTATCACAGGAATAACATGATCAAACATTCAGGGTATTCAGGCATATTTAAATTCCCATACGAAAGCAAATTATATATCAACATTTAATCATGATGCATTATATATGTAGATATGGCCAATTGAAAGTATAAACAATAGAGATACGCAAACCTGTTTGCCAATTCAAGGTTGAAGGGATTGACCACTTGTAGTATCGGAATAAGTTAGGCAGCGGGAATTGGACGGCGATGGCTTCGGTGCAGATGGGCTGCCTTCAGGGTTTCTTTACTCTGAATTCTCCGGGTAGGCAGGGTTCCTATGCCAAAGTTTCTATCCGTCCTTCTCTGTTCTTTTTCTTTCTTTTTCCTCAAGGTTTTGTTCCAAGGAAACCTCAGAGTGTTTTGCTTCTCTTCCTTCTTTCTCCAGTGAATCTCCCAGTGTAAACTCCAAGTCTCACTCCCCCTACTGAAACTTCAGTATTTATAGACTAATTTCGTGGGTAATGGGCTTGGACTGAGGGAGACCCAAGTCTAAAATAATTTGTTTTATTTATTTATTTATTTTAATTAATTAATTAATTAATTAATTAATTAATTAATTAAAAAAAATTTCTCTTTTTTTTTTTTTTTTTTTTTTCTTTTTTTCGTTTTTTTTTTTTTTCGTTTTTTTTTTTCATTTTTTTTTTCATTTTTTTTTTTTTTTTTTTTTTTTTTTTTTTTTTTTTTAGGAAAAATGATGGGTAATTTTTGGGGTATGACAAACCCCCTTACCTGTGATCTCTGATTTTTATTAGTTTTTATTTGAAAACTTCTTACTATTTGGGTTTTGTTCGTACTTTTTCCCTTTTCCCTTGGAAACAATAAAAGCGCGGTGGCGACTCTTATTAATTGATCTCTAGTTTGTCAATAGCTTGATGATCATGAATTTCCCGCTACAGACGAATGTACGAAACCCATGCAAATAAAATGGGAGCATCTCATGTCAATCCTTATACGTGACAACCATCTTCTGAATAATCTTCTTAATGTTCTTATTCGCAGGTTCAACAACCCCATTCATCTTGGGTCTGTAGGGAGAAGAATTATGATGTGCAATCTTGAAGTCTTTGCAAAGAGCTTCCACCATATTGTTATTCAAGTTCGATCCATTATCAGTAATGATCTTACTTGGCACACCATAACAACATATAATCTGATTCTTGATAAACCTTACAACAACTTGCTTGGTTACATTTGCGTATGATGCCACTTCAACCCATTTTGTGAAGTAGTCAATTGCCACCAAAATGAAACGATGTCCATTCAAAGCTTTGGGTTCAATCATCCCAATCATATCAATTCCCCACATGGAGAAGGGCCTTGGGGAAGAGATAACATTCAATAGTGTCGGAGGAACATGAATCTTATCAGCATATATTTGACACTTGTGGAACTTCTTCACAAATTTGCAACAGTCAGATTCCATTGTCAGCCAATAGTAACCTGCTCGCAACATCTTCTTCGTCATTGCATGTCGATTGGAATGAGTACCAAAGGAACCTTCATGCAGTTCAGTCATCAACAAGCCTGCTTCGTGTCTATCCACGCATCTGAGCAAAACCATGTCGAAGTTTCTCTTGTACAGTATATTACCATTCAAGTAGAAATTACCGGCTAATCTTCTCAAAGTCTTCTTATCTTTCAAAAATTCCTCAGGCGGGTAAATCTGACTTTGGAGGAAACACTTGATGTCATAATACTATGGCTTCTCATCTTTGATCTCTTCAACATCAAACACATGAGCTGGCCTATCAAGATGCATCATAGACAAATTGGGAACTTCATTCCAATACTTCACCACAATCATTGATGCCAACATTGCAAGAGCATCTGCCATCCGGTTTTCATCTCGAGGGATATGATGAAACTCAACCTTTGTAAAGAAAGTTGAAATCCTCCTCGCATAATCTCTATATGGTATTAAACCGGGTTGATTTGTCTCCCAGTCACCTTTGATCTGATTCACAACCAAAGTTGAGTCTCCGAAGACATCCAAATACTTGATTCTGAGATTCATGGCCTCTTCAAGCCCCATAATGCAAGCTTCATATTCTGCCATGTTGTTTGTACACTTAAAAGTCAATCTAGCTGTAAATGGTAGATGCGTGCCTTGAGGAGTAATAATCACTGCCCCAATGCCATTTCCATATTGATTAACAGCTCCATCAAATACCATGCCCCAACGGGAACCAGGTTCTGGCCCTTCTTCAAGCAATGGTTCATCACAATCTTTCATTTTCAAGTACAAAATCTCTTCATCCGGAAAGTCATACTGCACTAACTGGTAATCTTCAATTGGTTGGTGAGCCAAATGGTCAACCAAGATACTACCTTTGATTGCTTTCTGAGAATGATATTCAATATCATACTATGATAACAACATCTGCCAACGGGCAATCCTCCCAGTTAAAGCAGGCTTCTCAAATATAAACTTGATCGAATCCATTTTGGATATCAACCAAGTGGTATGATTTAACATATACTGACGCAGACGCTTAGCAACCCAATCCAATATGCAACTAGTTTTCTCAAGCATAGAATACCAAGTCTCATAGTCGGTGAACTTTTTACTGAGGTAGTATATCGCAAATTCTTTCTTTCCAGTCTCATCTTGCTGACCAAGGACACAACCCATACTATTTTCAAGCACAGTCAAATACATGATCAACGGTCTTCCTTCAACAGGTGGAAACAAAATCGGAGGTTCAAGCAAATATTCTTTAATATTGTCAAAAGCTTTCTGGCAGTCTTCGGTCCAATCACAGGACTAATCTTTCCGAAGAAGCTTGAATATAGGCGCACATGTGGCAGTCATGTGGGAAATGAATCTGGAAATATAATTCAAGCGGCCGAGAAAAACCCCGACTTGCTTCTCAGTTTTGGGCACATGCATCTCTTGTATTTATTTGACCTTGGCAGGATCAACTTCAATACCCTTCTCGTTGACAATAAAGCCCAACAACTTACCAGAACGAACACCAAAAGTACACTTATTGGGATTCAAACGGAGTTTATACTTCCTCAAACGCCGGAATAACTTCAACAAATGCTCAACATGTTCCTCTTCATCAATTGATTTAGCAATCATGTCATCGACATAAACTTAAATCTCTTTATGCATCATATCATGAAAAAGAGTAGTCATTGCTCTTTGGTAAGTTGCACCAACATTGTTTAGACCGAAAGGCATCACTCTATAACAGAATGTTCCCCAAGGTGTAATGAATATGGTTTTATCCATATCTTCGGGTTCCATCTTGATTTGATTATATCCGGAAAATCCATCCATAAACAAAAAGACTTTGAATTTATGAGTATTGTCTACCAACATATCAATGTGTGGCAGAGGGAAATCGTCTTTTGGACTGGCTTTATTCAAATCTCTATAGTCAACACACATGCGGAATTTTCCATCTTTTTCGGCACAAGCACAATATTGGCCACCCATTGCAGATACTCAGCGGTCACAAGGAAACCGGCGTCAATCTACTTCTGCACTTCCTCTTTGATTTTCACAGCCATATCAGGATGCGTTCTTCTCAACTTCTGCTTGACTGGAGGGCATTCTGGCTTCAACGGCAATCTATGCTCCACAATCTCAAAATCCAAACCAGGCAGGTCTTGATAGGACCAAGCAAACACACGTGAATACTCTCGAAGAAGATCAATCAACCCCTTCTTGACATCTGGACACATGCGAGACCCAATCTTGACTTCCTTCACATCATCCTCGGAACCCAAGTTGACAAGCTCAATCTGCTCTTCGAACGGCTGAATGGTCTTTTCGTCTTGCTCAAGAAGACGAGATAATTCATCACTCACTTCTACATCACTTTCCCTCCTCGGCCCAAACACAGGGAATTCAAAATTTGGAGAAGGAGAAGGATCATTGTATTCAATGGGGTTAGGAACCAACCTGCATAATGATTTGATATTTTGATTTTAGAGAAGTGGATTTGTGACCAAATATTATGCAGATGGACAATTATATTGTTTATTTATGTTTTTTGTAATTACCATTTTCAGAATAAAACAAATAGTAAAAACAAGACATCATAGATGTGGATGAATAGAATTAACTTTATTAATGATCAATTTGAAAATGCCTAAATAATGTTCACTTATCCCTTAGGCATAGGAAAAGGATTTTAAAAACATATAAAAGCAATTACTTAGATCAATGCAAAATAACAGGAACATCAACAGCAGTCCAATTGTTGCAAGCCTTTCCATGCGTCACAAAATTGGTGCAGTCTTCCTCTTCGTCATCCACTAGCACAACAACTAAGTGTTGTTCATTGCCATGAATGAACCCTCCGCTACGGAAGCTAAGTTGCACATCTTCAGTCGTTGCAGTTGATGAACCTTTCTGGAACCCCAAACCGGTTCTGCCTTTGTTGTTGGAGACCTCTACCATGCGCCCCCACTGATCAACATTGCCTTCTTCCACAATCTTCTTAGCATCTTTTAATGAGGACATAGGTGCCCCAACTCTCTTTTCAGCATCAATAGATAAGGCCTTGAACGGAGTTCCAACCTCATCCTCAGCTTCAACGTAATAGAAAGATGACAAATGGCTAACCAACGACGCCTTCTCTCCACCAACAATCACAAGCTTGCCATTTTTCACAAATTTGAGTTTCTGGTGCAAGGTGGAGGTAACAGCTCCTGCCTCATGAATCCATGGCCTTCCCAACAAGCAACTGTAGGCCGGGTGGATATCCATTACTTGAAAAGTAGTTTGAAAATCACTCGGACATATCTTAACCGGAAGTTCCACTTCACCAATAACTGTTTTACGTGAACCGTCAAAGGCCTTGACGATTACACCGTTATACCTCATAGGCGCTCCTTGGTACGATAACTTTGACAGAGTTGACTTAGGTAGCACATTCAGTGACGACCCGGTGTCAACAAGCACATTTGACAAAGCATCCTCTTTGCAATTCATAGAAATGTGCAAAGCCAGATTATGGTTCCTTCCCTCCTCAGGGAGTTCTTTATTACAGAAGCTAAGATTATTGCAAGAAGTGATGTTAGCCACAATATGATCGAATTGGTCCACTGTAACATCATGTTCTACAAAAGCTTGTTCTAGGACTCTCTGCAGTGCTTCTCTGTGCGCTTCAGAATTCATGAGCAGAGACAACACTGAGATTTTTGAGGGGGGTTTGGAGCAGCTACTCCACCATATTGAACTCACTCCTCTTGATTAACCAAAGTACCTTATCATCATCGTTAGCTTTCAAATTTATGGATTCACCAGACTTACCCTTTGAAACACCAGTTGGATCTTCAACAAACACTTCTACCTTCTTACTTACAACTGATTCTTCCTTATCCTTTGGGAACACCGACCCAAACACACGACCACTGCGGGCCACCTTGGTAACATCAGCAATGCTCACCACAGAGCTAGTCGTAGGCAACGGAACCTCTTGACCACCCTCTATCATTGTAGCTTATACTGATACGGAACAGCTTTATCAGATGAATACGGGACTGGGCCCGCTAACCGTATAATCAACGACGATACTGATCTATTGTTGATGTTGTTACTGTTGCTGCTGTCGTACTGGATTACCAATCTCTCTGGTTGCTTTAAAATGGGCACTATGACATTTACATCGTCATCTACATGACGGGATTGAACAATTTGAATCATGCCTTCATCCATCAGTCGCTGGATGTCCCTTTTCACAACTTCACAACCCCTCGGGAACATTACAAACAGCACAACCATCATGGTCATACTCGCAGTCACTTACCAAACAAACATCCTTATGCATCTGCACCAAGGACCTCCTGATAAAACATACATCAAAAACTTTAAACTCGCCAGGACAACCATCCACCATATTCACAGAAGAGTTCCCATGGGCGGGCAACATATTTGCTTTCACATTCGGCGCACGATCCTCGAAGGACACCATTCCACTCTTCATCAGCTTTTGAACCTCATACTTGAGTGGATAACAATTCTCGATATCATGTCCGGGTGCTCCTTGATGAAAAGCACAACGGAGCTCATGCTTCTACCACCATGGAAGTGGTTCTGGAACTTGCGGCGAGTTTCTTGGTTGGATCAGGTTCTTGAGAACTAAAGACGGGTATAATTCTGCATAAGACATAGGAATTGGGTCGAAAGAGGCCTTCTTCCTCTCAAAGTTTTTTTGATGATGATTGTTGTTGGTATTGTTGTTGTTGTAGGTGTTTGTTCTTTGTTGCGGTTGTTGTTGTTGACGTTGTGGTTGTTGAACTGGTGTTGATTGTTGATTAGAAAACACAGGGATAACGGAAGATACTTGATGATGGTGTTGATGGGATGTTGGATTTCTTCTGATTTGAGGCCTCCTCTGCCTCCCACTGCTTATTGCATTCGCTTCATTGTCCTTTTTCTTGCTGAAATTACTACCATACCTCTTGCTCGTTGATGCCTCATCTTTCGACAAACGTCCCTCTCAGACTCCTTCCTCAAGCCTCATCCCCATGTTTACCATTTCGGTAAAGTCACTGGGGGCCCTAGAAATCATTCGTTCATAATAAAATGAACTCAGAGACTTTAGAAATATCTTTGCCATCTCTTTTTTGGAGGAATGATCTGGGCAGCCAATTCCCTCAATCTTTGCGCATACTCTTTGAATGTCTCCTTATCCTTCTGAGACATAGACCTCAGCTGGTCTCTATCAGGCGCCATGTCCATGTTGTACTTATATTGCTTGACAAAAGCCTCTCCCAGGTCATTGAAAGTGCGAATGCTGGCACTATCCAACCCCATATACCAACAGAGCGCAACACCGGTCAAACTGTCCTAGAAATAATGAATCAACAGCTGATCATTATCGGTCTGAGTAGACATCTTGTGAGCATACATCACTAGATGACTGAGCGGACAAGTATTCCCTTTATACTTTTCAAAGTCAGGCACTTTGAACTTCACTAGGATCTTGACGTTGGGCACTAAACACAACTCAGCAGCACTCTTTCCAAACAAATCCTTACCCCTTAGCGTCTTCAATTCCTTGCGCATCTCAAGAAACTGATCTTTCATTTCATCCATTTTCTCATAGAAATCCGGACCCTCAAATGGCTCAGAGTGATAAATGGTGTCCTCTACACGAGGTAAGGTGTGCACAACGGGAGGTGGCACGGACATGATCGAGCTAAATGCCGGCATGGAAGCAAAATTAGGCGCAAAACCTTAAGGCATAAAGTTGGACGACATTCCCCACGGGAATCCGGCAGGCATAGTGGGCACAAAATGAGCGGTAGTAGCAGGCATGGTAGAGGTAGCCACCTCTGAAATAACTGTCCTCGTAGGAGGAGTTGCAGGCGTTGGAGAAAATTGACTATGAGCAACAAGAACTGACTCCATCATGGCAGTCAGGCGGGCGATCTCGTCCTTCAGCTCTCTGTTCTCTTGCTCTAGATGCTCCATAATTTTGAAGTGATTGGCGCGGGTGTTGCACCGATGAGTCAGCTTGGCTAAAGCACAGAAGAAACACCAATGAGACATCTGGCGAAAGAGAAACCTGCTTATGAAAATGATGCATGAAATGAAATGCTTGATTATTTATTTTTGTTTTCAAGGAACTTACTATATCATTTGCAAACATATATATCAACAATTGAAATAATTTTTATATGACCAAAAATCTCTTTTTCATTTATATAATTGGAAGGATTACACTGAGTATAATTTCAAAAACCAAATGAAAAATACAAGAGGAAAGGAGACTAGTCATCCTAAGGATCCCTAACAACGTCAAAAGATCTAGATGAAGGTGCGTACTTCCTTCGAATGCGACGGATCTCGGTGTCAAAAGAAGCCTTCATCTGAGTCTTCTCGAGGACAAGCTGGTCAACAATCTTCTTACAAGAAATAGAAGGTTAAGGCATGCTAGAAGATGAAACCTCTGGCTCTCTCTGTCTCTTCATCACTTGGTCTTCAAGTAGCTCAATGAGTGCACCTTTATCCTTAGACTTCAACTGCAACTCTTCATGCTTTTTGCTTAAAGCACGGAAACGCTCTTCCCATATATCCTTATCTTGCTTCATCTTGATGAGCGCGTCTTCCAACTCCTCTACATCTTGGTTAGGGAGAGTTAATGGCCAAACCACAACCATAGAAATAGGCCTTTCACATGGATAAGGAATCTTCAACTCCAAAGCTCTCTTCTTCACCCAAAGAGTCTAAGCTTCCAAAGCTACATAATTGCATGGACCAAGCTCGGATCTTCCTTTCCTATGCATATTATGCCAAGCATGCATAATCTTCTGCTTCATATGTTGGGGATCTTTACCCTCTTGATAGAAAAGACCTTCTAACAAAGTGTTATTAGGTTTGTCTCTCAAGGGGAACCCAAGCTGACGACGAGCCAAAGCAGGGTTGTAGTTAATTCCTCCTTGTGTACCAATGAGAGGCACATTAGAGAATTCACCATAACTATCAATAATCTCCAAACTGCTTAAAGACGGATCATACCAAACTATATCATCATTAGTGAGAGACATAAGTCTCTGAGACCACCTTAGACATTGTTTGTTCTCCACAAAAGCAAGTGTCTGAGGCAAGTGCGAAATAAACCACTTGTACAGAAGAGGAATACAACAGACGGTAGTTCCACCACTCTTAGAATTCCTTAGATGCAAAGAGAAATACATATCACCTAACAAAGTAGGCACATGATTCCCAATCAAGAAAAGTCTAATGGCGTTAACATCAACAAAACCATCAATGTTAGGGAACAAAGCTAATCCATAAATGAGCAACACAAAGATAGCTTCAAAAGCATCCATACTACCGGCTTAAGCAAAGGCAGTAGCTTCCTTGATGAGGAAATCAGATGGCAACCCAAACAATCCTCCTTTCTTCACCCAATCAGCCTCTATCTCAAACTTCTTCAAGTGAAGAGCTTCAACAATAATACTAGATCGGGGAATCTCCTCCAACCCACTAAAAGGCACTATACTAGAAACAGGTATCCCCAAGAGATGAGAATACTCCTCCAATGTAGGCACAAGCTGAAAATCTGGGAAAGTGAAACAATGGTAGAGAGGATCATAGAACTGCACCAATACACTCAAGAGTCCTTCAACCACATCAGCAGACAAGATGGACAAAAGCTTCCCATGACGTTGTTTGAAGTCCAAGGGATCTAATACAAAAGATGCTAGCTTCCTTAACTCTTTCAAGTCGGGACATCTGAAACTGTACTTCTTAGTGTTCCTTCGTCCATAATCCATGGTCTGAAAATATTTGCAAATGATACCTTAGTTCCTTGAAATTTTCGTGTGATGAATGTTATGATGCGCATGAATGCATGAATGCAACAATCACAAATAAGGGATCACACACAAGGCAAATAAAGGTCAAGGGATGAATCAAGTCATTGTCAAGATCAATCATCCATTTCGGTGGATTATGGTTTACACCTTATCAACACCCAAGTTCCATTGATATTGACAAGACTTGATTGGATCAACCAAGAATCAAGGGTTTGTTGTAAGTCACGAGCATGGAGTCTGGGTAAGAACCACCCCAAAGGAGTGAACTAAGGATAAAACCTGTAGATCATGTTCTAAAAAGTTCCCAGAGTCTTAATTCCATCTATCGGATATTACAAGTTAAGATGACTAACTCATCGACCCATAATATTCTCAAGAGAAACTCGTCTGAGTGTAGTATCACGTAACAATTGTTATCAAGTCTACACTTGAACAGTTTCTGCACTACGTCCTAAATAGGCCAAGAGGGGGTAAATGTTCTACGGTCCTCAGCTTCTCAGACCCAAATTTGAGATAGTAATGCCTAACCACAAATACTTGTGTGACATTTCCAAATCCAAAAGAGTCTCCACTGAGCAGATGGATCTCAAGCCAACTTGTTAAGGACTACTCCACACAAGTCGAACATTACTATACCATCCTCCTATCTTAATTTCACTCAAGTTCGGGTTAGAACTTATCTCACCACTTAGAGATCACCAAGCACAACAAGCAGATTATATCACACATACATATATACAAACATCACATATATATACAAATATTTACACACAAAAAGTAGGCTAAACCCAATGGAGACTACTCCCCAGCAGAGTCGCCACTTAATTTCGGTAGCAGTAAATTCATGATCATCAAGCTATGGATAAGCTAGACATCAAATAACAAGAGTCGCCACTGCGCTTTTATTGTTTCCAAAGGAAAAGGGAAAAAGTACGAACAAAACCCAAAAGTAAGAAGTTTTCAAGTCAAAACTAATAAAATGTCAGAGATTATAGGTAAGGGGGTTGGTTACACAGAGGGAAGGTGTTAGCACCCAAAGTGTCCTAGGTACTCATAGGGAGCCCTTTTTGTGTGCATATGTATTTGGTATAAAGATGATGTTTACAAACAAATAGAATGGGGGGATGAGAAAAGAATTCATTAATTATATTTTTGTGTTTGACAAGTCCTTCGGACTCGTGCCTACGTACCAACATAAAAATGAGGGATCAAAACCTCGTAGTTCGTGATAAAAATTTCAAAGTGGATGCATTGCTTTTAACAAAAAGTAAGTTTGAAAGGCACAAAGGCCTAAAAATGGTTTGAATGAGTTAGTTCTTTTTGGTTTTTTGAAAGTTTAAGTCAAGTATAGTTAAGTTTTTTATAAATTTGATTTAAGAAAAGAAGTTCGAAAAATACAATGGCATAAGGCCAAAGTTTCTATCTTTTTTGCAAAATGGTCAAAGTTTAGAACAAAATAAGTTCAATCAAAGAAGATTTTGAAAAGAAAGGGAGAGAATTTGAAATTAAAGAAATGGGGAGAAGATAAAGGGACTAATCCTATGCACAAAATTAAAAGTTAAGAGTTGAAAAGATCTGACCAAATGGGTAGCAATCCAATAGACAAGAATGTCAATAGAAACCCAGAATTCCCTTGGACATTTAGAATCAAGCAACACACAAATGCACAATTATATTATCTTGAAGAGCAAAGACATCAAATAATTATAGCCACATCCAAGATTTAGCAACTCCATGATCTTCTTCAAATTAGCCCATGTAACATATGAATTCCACAAGTCACAGGTTCAGAATAATAGCTACACAATGACCATGTTGCAGATGAACTCAGAGGGATCTTGAATGATATATCATACGAAGTTTCAAATTGCAAGCACTTGGTTTCTCAATAAGTTGCCATTGGCCAAGTCCTTTAGCATAGGATTGTTGCCTCAGTTCTAAGTCCATTTATCCAAGATCAAGCCAACAGTCCACACAAAAGTTTTTTAGGGTTTTTATTGTTATTATGTACATTAATGGTCAAAGACCATACAAACAAGCAAAGTATATACAAACAAGATATATCACACAATATGGTCCAAGTGGACAAAGTGAGAATTGCATTAACATAAACAATTAGAATGATATGAACAATGGCAAATGAATAAAGGCTAGAATTAAATGACATTAAAATAAATGGATTGAAATGAAAAGTTAGTTGTTAATGAGTTAGAAGTTAGTATTATTTTGCTTTTGCTTTTCATTTTAAGACATTATTTGGAGAACACTCAACCCACTTATCACAAGTATGGATCCTTGAGCCAAGACATCTTCCAAAGGAAGGAAAAAAAGACCAAGTTTCCATACAATACCATGAAAGAGGGGAGACTTACAATCTCACTAACTAGAATGCTATTCCTTTTGTGTCACAAATTTAGCGCTATGTTAAGCAATCATAATTGGACTTATGTAGAAGTCGCAACTATTTGAGGTCGGGCAATAGAATTTTGGTGTTAATGCATGTTAGAGATATCGTATAATGAACCATACTCATGAAACATACCACACACAAAAAGAGATACGCAAAAGAGGTGGCCTAATCTCATCCATACTCATGTTAATTTTTCAATCAACTAGCTTTAGGACTTTAAGATATCATAGACCAAATGAGACGAATGCATAAAGAAGGTGAATGAGATGAAGAGGGAGAGGAATGGAGTAAAACTCAAATTGATCAAAGGAGGATTTTTACCAAATTAATATCATTCATTCATTTTGGGAGATGGAATGTACATTTCATCAATCCCCTAAATCCAATGATATTAACTTGACAAAGTTAAATCAACTTTGACCAAGGCCCAACAACAAGAGTCAAACACAAACAAGTCATTACCATTGGTCAACAAAATTATTTGGCATTTATTCAAATTAAAAATACTAAAATAAGGCATTTAAATTAAATATGGTTTGTCAAATTCCTAAAACCTCATCAAAACACCAAATAAATGGCCATGAGATTTATCATAGGTCAAACAAGGTCAAAGGACATTGGAGAAAAAATTTCAGAATTTTTAAAGACTTAAAAGTATTTTTAAACAATTCAAAATAAACACAAAATTAATTAAATCATGAAAAATATTAATAATGATCCAAAAAATAATTTTAATTCAGAATATGAAAGAGGAAATTATTTGAATTTTTTTGGTGAAACTCTCATATTTTTTGGATCAATATTAAAATTAATATGAATTAATGAAAATAAAAGGAATAAAAGAAAATCATAAAATAACAAAAAAATGTGGACCACTTGATCTCCCTCATTAACTGAGGTGGCAGATCAAGTGGTCATCAACGCGCTTTCCACCGTGGATTTAAGTCAATGCGCCACATGGATGGTAATCAGAACCAACGCGTGAGATTAAAACAATTTGAAACAGAATAATGGCTCTGAACACTTCCAGCGCATCGCCGGAGTCCAAAGGTCGGTCATCTTGTCCGGTGACCCTGGCCGGACTGGTTCACTCATCACCATCAAGAAAATGAAAAATGAGGACATGATCTGAAAGAAAAAATGGCGTAGAGCACGAATATGACCTCAATTTTAACTAACTCCACATATATTGAAAGATATGAGGAGTTGAATTTTGAGGTGTGTCAACTGAGTTGCTTCGATTTGACCTCTAAGCAACTCAATCTTCTTGCCTACATTGGTAGGACTTCAGACAACCAATGATCCAAGAGAATAAAGTGGAATTAACAGAGAATTGAAGAGATGATTATTTTTTGGAAAATACCTTCAATGCATGTCTGGATTCACTTGTTCTTGCTTTGGCTCGTGCTTGATCTTGCTCAGGATGCTTGTAGAAGTAGATTGGAATGCACAAAAGGTTTTGGATTCCTAGAGTTTTGAATCTCAAAACAGTGGGATTCAAACTCAATTTCCAAAGGAAATTCTCAGGATTATCCTCTCAAATGGAAGAGTTTGGTGTTTGGGATCAAAGCTGGCGCGAAGGGGTCCTCAATTCTGGGCATATGGTGCTCTATTTATAGCTGAATCACATGATATTTGCACCTTACAATTGAGTTTCCAAAATAGGCAATGAGTGATGCATGTGTGCATGGGCGTGTACAGGCCCATGAGATTATTCCATTTGATCCATAATTGAGTGTGAACAAGTCTGAAATCAAATTGGAGTGCTAGGCATTTGTACATGGAAGCTTGAAGTTTGATTTTTGCCAAATGATGATGCAGTGTTCAAGCCATGTGCAGCCCTATCAAATCTTGTCCAAAATGGATGAAATTGGACTTTTTGGAAAGCTTTGATCAAGAGGAACAGGTTTTATGTTCAACACTTTTTCATTTGGAGCTTGGAACATCGAGAATTTTGAAGTGGAAGTTTGGAAATTTCAACATGTTGAAAATTTTTCTAAGTGTCAAGCCATATATCTCAATATTCCACCTTGCTTAACTTTTTATGTGAGCTTAAAATGATAAAAGTGTCTTCATCAAAGTTGTAGATATTTCAAATAACTTCAAAATGGTCACCAATTTCATGTCATTTGGATTTGGAATGATAGAGTTATGTATTTTTGAAGTTTGGAAAAATCACTTCCTCAATGGTATAGGTCACAAATGATCTATAATGTAACCTCATATCAAATGCTCATAAAAGTTGAATTTTCTCTCACTCCAAACATAAATGTGTAAGTAGACATCTTAAATTTTATTGTGAAACTTGGAAATCTTTCATCTCATAAAAATTGAGCAAGTTATGTCCTTGGGAAGTTGACTTTCAAATTAGGGTTTAGACAAAATGACCTATAATGTTTCAACATAGAAAATGATTTTAAAAGAAAAACTAGCTCTAGGTATCAACACTAAAGTTGTTTGTAATATCATTTAGAGTAACGTTTATCTTGGAATCATTTCCATATGGTGAAAATTGTAGGAGATAGGGTCTAGGAGGACCCAATTTTGATCAGGTGTATTCATCTGGCCAACCACCATCAACCAACTTGTTAACCTTCAATTATTTTGACTTTCTTGGCTCATGGTAGATCATATATGCATAAGATGATGGATTTTTAAGTGTCCCTTGAGAAATTTGATCAATTGGTGAGATAGCTTGTTGGAGAAGTAACTCAAGATACCCAGTCAAACTAGGGTTTCCAAGGAAAATCACCCTCAAACTCTTGAAGAAAACTTGATCAATATAACATGTAGGAATAAATGGAGCTCATATATGATGCTCATAACCATTCTTGGATCAATTCATGGTTGTGCTCTTTGTCATGAGGGTTTCAAACCCTAGATATGAACTTGATGAATCAATGGTGATCATGCCCTACCTATAAACGAGTTAGGCAAATGCAAAGACATATTTTTGTATTTTGGTTAGTAAAATAATAATATACAAGTATGATACAATCACATGGTGCTTGGTGATCTCTCCCAAAACAAACCCAATGAAAGAGAGATAAGGAAGATGCTAAGGTATGGTCCCAATGCTAATGCATATGATGAAATTGTATGAGGGGTCTTGGGGTCAAAATTGGGGTCTTACACTACCGGAAGATGAACGGAATGAAAGATCTAAAAAACAGCCAATTTTGTAGTCTGACACGGGCATCCGTGTCAACTGACACGGCCCATGTCAACTGACACGGCCCGTGTCAGGACCTTGGAAAGACAAGGGAAAAGAAGTAAAAATAGTGGCCTGACACGGCCACCCGTGTCAGTTGACACGGGCCGTGTCAGGAGCACTAAAGGTTGAAGTTTTTTTGGGCGTGGCAGTGGCCTGACACGGCCACCCGTGTCATCTGACCCGACCCATGTCAGGAGGCCTGTAACGGCTCTTTTGGCAGTATCCTGACACGGGAGGTCGTGTCAGCTGACACGACCCATGTCAGCTGACACGGTTCGTGTCAGGTAGATGGGATTTGAAATTTTTTGAAAAATATTCATTTTTCGTGGGACCCACCATTTTAATTTTCACTTAACCACACCTCACCCACCTTTCCCCCTTCTCATTAATCATATTTTAAACCACTAATTTCACTTTCTCTCTCATAATTTCATTTTCCTCACTCTTTCTCCCTAAAACCCTCTTCAACCTCCATTAAACCTTCTCCCTAAAAGCTTCCATAACTACCACTTCTATTACCTTATTGCAATAACACCCTTCACAACTATTACTCCATTTTCTCCCTCGTCCTAACCACGGTTTCAGAATCTTCTAATTCCATATATTGGATTCGTTTTTTTTTGCAGGTCCAAAATGCCCCCGAGGAGAATTTTAACAGGAAAGCAACAACTAGCCAAAATGTCAAGGTCACAGAAGCGACCCAGCTGGAACCCGAATCCGTACAAAATTCTATTCGACAATCCAGAACACGAAAAACGGTATCAAGTCCACTGGAAACGAAAGCTCACACCTACTAGGTATATGTGCGAGCACACTTTGAACGCTTTAGGGCTCAAAATTGAAGTGGACAGGATGTTCCATGTATTAGGGATGTTGGAGTTTGAGAGCCTTGAAGCGTCGACGTATGAGCGCATCACGCTCGAATTCTTAAGCACGATGGAATTCCAACTCGAAAAAAGATGGAGCGACACAACCAGGTACTATTTTGGGACTATACGTTTTCTTCTATTTAATAACTATCCTGAATTGTCTGTGGAAGAATTGGCAGGGATACTTCGGCTCCCGCTGTACGGACCGGGTGCGGTCCCATATGGGTTTTTGCTAAAAGACTTCTGGGTTGCCATCTCGGGGAGGACGAATTACACCTCCAAGGGTGCTAAAGCCTTCGGCATCCAAAACCCGTGTTTCCACTATGCCCATAAGGGTTTGGCTTACACCCTGTTCGGACGGGGCGATAACACGGGTGTAGCAACTCAGCAGGAGTTGTTTTTTTATGTACTCGTTGGTGCAAAATAAGACCATCAATTTAGATGCCTTTGCATCTGATTATCTTGGCAGAGTTGGCCAAGCAGACCCAGGAGGCATCTCCGTCGGAGGCATGATCACCCAAATTGCTGAACATTTTGGGAATCAAGCGGTTTTACTTGAAGACACTCTCGTTGCAGGTAAGACCATGTCAGCTCTGATACAACAAGGTATGATTGTTGTTGCTCCCACTTATTATTATGTTCTAATTCATAAACGGTTTATTATGGCTCTTCCAGATCCGGACAAAGTTAGTCTTACTGATTGTGCAAACTGGCTATGTGTAAGTGCTGACCCCGACACTGAGGAAGACCAAGATGTTGAGCACTTTGATACAGGTGAGAAGTTTGCAGGTGACCATGTGGATGAAACATAAGGAGAAGAGGAGGAACCTCATGAACAGTTTGTACCCCCACCTCTGGAACCTGCCCAACAGGACGCAGGATCCTCGTCCTAGTCTATTAACCAATGAACCTGGGTACAAACTGAGCTCGACGAATTAAGGACTGAGCAAACACGGCAAGGTATCAAGCAGGCCCGACAGGGGGAAATGTTGGATGAAATGAGCCTCATGATGTGGCAATTGATGCTACATTTTCCACACCCGCCTCCTCAGTATAGTACTGTGAGTTTCCTCCTTCGTCCTTGTTCGCAAACATTGAGGCCAATATTTGGTTCAAGTGTGGGGGAGAGTTTATGTTATTTTCAGTGTATTTTGTCACTTTTTCTAATAATTTTGTTATTTTACATTATTACTGTTTTATATTTGGTTTTTCTGTTTTTAGGGTACAATATGCTGCAAGTGTTTCAGGTCTGTGGTGTTATTGTAAAATTAGTGATGATCACAAGTGAGAGTGGATGAAATGATCACTCCACTTACCATTGCTTGTTGTGAAGGATCTTCCCAGGAAGTCGATGTTGCTAAAGCAAAATATCGGACGCAACGTATACAACTTAACCAACATAAGTGCCATGTGCATTCCGAAATAAGGAAGAAGTCGCACCATACTAGAGGTACTGTGGATGCTGTCAAGCTTTACCTAACAGGGTGAGTGCATAAAAATCCAAACACATTGATCATCATGAGTGATATTCAGGTATGTCTTTATCACTCTAAATTTGCGTAGATTCTCTGGACTGTCACTGCATAGCTACACACACTGAGGCACGTTGTTTGAATATAACCTTGAGCCTTTCTAGCCTTCCCGGTAATTCTATCTGTTGTAAACCCCATTTGAGCCTGTATCCATTATTTATTTAACCCCGTAAATGTACCCCACGGCCAAAACACTTCCTTACCCTATTCGGAGTCAAGTTGATATTATTAAGCTGAGTTGAAATTCTAAGTTTGGGATAAAACCCCATAAGTTTCAAAGCCAAGGTGAGTGCGAAAAAAAAAAAAGAATCATCGAGAAAAAAAGAGAGAAAAGAAAATAAACTCGAGGGTTCAAAAGAAGCATTGGCCAAAGAAGGGCACTCGGTTGAAAAACAAGAATAGCAAAGAAAAACCCGAGCTATACAAAAAAAATAATAGAGGAAAAGAAGGAAAATGAACAAACACAACGAAAATAATAGTAACATTGACTCTGAACTAAAAACCACTTGTTTCCCGTTTTGTTTGGAATATCCACACCATAACCCAAGCCCCGTTACAACCCGAAAGACCTCAAAAAATGTGTGTTGTGTGTAAGCGATATGAAAGGAGAAACTATTCAAACTTATGAGTTGGTATTGCATATTCTGAATTATGAGTGAAAACACGTTAACCCCGAGAGACTTGGTGAGAATGTGATATAATCTGACAGGTGAAACGGTACCTCGAAATGGAAGTACGACGGAAAACTCATGAGGAAAAGCAGGAACTATAAAAAAGAAGAGTGAAGGCGTTAGCGAAAGATCTCAACAGTTTCAGGATAAGAATAAAAATCTTGGGAAGTGACACGCGGTGTCATCTGAAACATTACTTGAGGCAAGCAATGAGCTAAGTTTGGGGTTATGATCAGTCACCATTTTCATTAAGTTTTCGTTACTAATCCGACAAGAAACCGGGGATTTTGAGACATTGAAAGCATTTTGGTACTTTTAAAGTCAATTTTAATTCTCGTATGATATTTTAGCATTTCCATTGATTGCCATGTTTATTTTATATTTTCGTGATTTTATGCGTAGGATGTTTGTGTTTTTGTCCAACAGGTCCAGGTGGAAGAACCGAGGAACTCGGAGCGAGACAGTGCGAAATTCCGACAAGCGAAGGAATGAAAAATCATCAGTACAGGAGGCCTGACACGGCCACCCGTGTCACCTGACACGGGTTGTGTCAGACAGAAGGAGGATAGTGGATAAAACAGAAGCCTGACACGCCCGACCGTGTTAACTGACACGGGCCGTGTTAGCTGACACGGCCCGTGTCAGGCCATACCCCAACTGTGTTGCCCCTCCATGGGTGTGTAAAGTTGAGCAGTAAGCTGACATGGCCACCCGTGTCAGCTGACACAAGTCGTGTTATCCTAGGGCCATAATTTCCCTTTTTTTTGGCTTTTATCGTCGGGCTTTTGAGGATATTTTTGGAGTTGTCCACCTTTTGCTTGGAATTTTCATTAAATAAGGGAACCTTCTATCAAAGAAGATCTTATCTTGGAACGAGGCGAACACAGAGTTGTCAAGCAATCAAGTATTACATAGAGCAAGGACCGCCATTGGTAAGGTTTTCATAAGGTTACTCTACAGTAGATATCACCTAGGACTAGGGAGACCCTGTGTGAATCAAAGCATTCTTGATATAATAAATCTTAACTTCACCCTAATTTCCTATGGACATAAAAATTAGGGTAGATTGATTAAATATTTTCTCACCAAGGACTTGGGAGAAAATACCATTGAGAACTGATAGTAATTGATATTTGTTGGTGTAGTAGTGACTCAGAGTTGTTACATGGATAAACCATACACCTCCCCTGGCATTGTTCCTCATACCTTGCAAACCCCTATTTTTATTATTATTTTCCTTTGCCTTTATTTTTATAATTTTGAATTAAAAAACCCCAAGTATAATTTTTGTTTAATTGAACAATGAACTGAACTCAATATTAACTTGCAGTCCTTGAGATCGACATTCGGGGAATTTCCCTTTTACTACTATAACAGGCAAAATAGTACACTTGCTATTTTTCCAATCAATGTTTAATCATGATTAAGATTGATGAAGACAATGGTCATGAAATAAGAAATATGGATGAACAAGTGTTAAACTATGATGAAGCTAATCAAGTGCAGAATCAAGATTAATAATCGTTAATTAAGGTTTATTGTAATTCATAATATATCGCTTAAGATGTGCAAGAAAATCATATCAATCTTCATATTTAAAAGTGATGAATATCATGTATGGAAACCATTTAAACTAAGTTATCAAAAGTTGATTTATGCACTTTTTAAATCAGATAATTGATTTATGCACTTTTGAACGTTGGAAAAGCTAAGTTAATCACCAAGCTTGTGGTGATAAGTTGTTTGGTGTTTTGTGAAAAAGGTTCTTTGAATTGGGGTAATTCAAATTCCACGATAGAGTTGGTGTTTATGTTAGAAAATTGTAAGAGAGATCTTTGTGTAAGACATGTACAAAAATCTAACATAATGGAAAGTTCTTCAAGGTGTGAAGGGACTAGATGTGTCCTTGGTTGATAAGGGGAGATAGTATAATTCATTGCGTTCTTTTTTTCCAACACTTTAATTCTCTGCACTTTATCTTCCTAAGTTCGTATCATTTTCATAACTTAAGAAAATTAAGAACATAGCATAAAATCGAGAAAATTATGGCAACACTAATTCACCCCCTCTTAGATTGAATCTCATACCTACAATTGGCATCAGTGCAGGTTAAGGTGATTTTCTCTTTGTTCTGAGTTGATATGGATTTTGTAAAACCGTTCTTAGCAGATGGTGACACCACCATCAAACCACCATGTTTCGTTGGTGAATACTATAATGTATGGAAATTTTGTATGCAAATATTCTTAGAAACACAATGGGTGGAGTATGGAATGCTGTCAAGAATGGACCCTTCGTTCCTACAAATATCGTAAATGGTGTAGATCAACAAAAGGTAGAATGTTCTTGGAACGATGACGACAAGAAGAAAGTGTTGTTTGATAAGAAGGCCAAAAAATATAATTGCATTTGCCTTAGGAATGGACGAATTTTTGCGAGTGTCTAATTTAAAAACAACCAAGGAAATCCTAGAAACATTAGAAGTAACACAAGAAGGTACAAAGGAGGTGAAAATATCCAAACTAAACACTCTATCCCAAGAATATGAGATGCTTAGAATGCAACCTGAAGAGAAGATTTTTGATTTGAAAAAGAGATTTACACACTCGACAACCCATTTGATGACACTTGGAAAAACATTAATAATTATGAATTAAATTTCACAGTTCTTAGATTGTTGACTAGAGTGTGGCAACAAAGGTAACAACTACATCGGAGAAGAAAAGTCTTTCCAAAATACCTTCTACGACATTGTTCAGAAAACTACAAGAACATGAAATGGGACTTGATCGAAGGGAAAAATATGAAATGGATATTTAGAAATTAGAGAATCATGAAAGGTGTGGAGATAAAGTAATATCCCTAGCTTTGAAGTCTAAATATGAAGGGATCAAGAAGAAGATTCTCAATCCGATAGTGACGAATATGATGTACTAATCAAGAAATTTGAAAAATTCTTGAAAAGAGAAAAGACAAAGGAAATTGGTCAAATAAAGAAGTCAAATGAACCATCAACTTCAAGAAAGAAGATTACTTGTTTTAAATGTAGAAGAACAAGAAGGATAAATAATCAAGAAGAGAATACATCGCTTGGGAAGACAATGATGTGAGTACAAGTTCCAAAAATGAATAACAAGCACATCTATCTTTTATGGTTTCACATCACTCCGATGATGATGACGAGGTTAGTAATGATGAACTCTCTTATAAGAAATTACATGATTCTTTTAATGAGTTGCATGATGAATGTTTAGATATTTCTAGATTATGTGTTAAGCGAAATAAAATGATTTTATCTCAAGAAATTGAATCTAAAAGCATGCAAGTATAATTGGATTAACTAACATAATTTCATCATGTGATAAATGTATATTTCTTGAATCCAAAATTGTTGATCATAATCAAGTTATATGCAATTATGAAAAAGGAAAAAATGAATTGTATAATGTTATAAATAGTCAAAGATATGTTAATGGTAAAAGTGGTCTGTGATATTTTAAATTTAAAAAATTATAGTCAAATTAAGAAAACTATCTTTATCAAATTTAGCAATATTTGTCATAATGTACATCCTAGAAAAGTATGTCATAATGATCATAAAAATGCCTAACATGACACATACTTATTTTTATTGCAATTTTAAAGGTCATACCTCTAATGCGTGTTGTATTAATATTGGTGTACCTAGTAGAAATTCTGTATGGGTTGAGAAAGGAACTAACCCAAGAGAACTCAAAGAAAATGGGTACCTAGAAAGAACTTTTAATTCTATTTTGTAAGTGTACTTGGAGAATATATGCTATAATTTAAAAATAAAGACTTGTTGTCCAAGACACAAGAAGACCATATGATATGGTAAATTTAAAAAGTTTAATTAGTTAAAGATAATTTGGAAAGATTGACACTTTAAAAAAACATCAACATTGGCATCAAATCATTGTGAATAAGACAAATGTCTAAATATGTGTTATTATATTCTTTCATCTAATAACTTTATTTATGATAAATATTTTTCTATAGTACTTGGCTTTGGATTTTATTCTCTTTTTTCTTTTTGATAATGTCAAAAAGGGGAAGAAGAGATATGGCCGTATTTGTTCATTCTATTTTTAGGATACCAAAACTTGAGCTGCAAAGTAAAGGAGGAGATATACAAGATAGAGGGAGTATCAAATGTCGAACAAAAAATTTCCATCCATATATTTTATCATCATAAAAAAGAGGACGAATATGAAGAAGATATCCATCACCTAAAAATGTAGTTTTGATGAAGACAAAGATTGATGAAGACTATCAAAGAAAAAAAATCTTAAAAGGTCTCATGACGAATATTTGCCAACTTTGAAGCTTAAATAAAGATGTTTGGTCATGATTAAGATTGATAAATAAAATGGTGATCAAAGAAGAAATATGGATGGACAAGTGTTGAACTTTGATGAAGTTAATCAAGCTAAGAATAAAGATAAAGTATCACTAATAAAGGTTCGTTGTAATTCATAATATATCTCTTAAAATGATCAAGAAAATCATATCAATCTTCATCTCTAAAATCCATGAACATCATACATGAAAACTATTGAAACTAAGTCATCAAAAGTTGATTCATGCACTTTTTATGTATCATATTTTAGAATGTTAGAAAAGTCGAGTTATGCACTTTTTAAATCAGGTAACCATTTAACCGGTTTAAGAAACCGGTACAAGATTTTTGAAATTTTTTAAAACGTTGCAAAATTCAATTTTGTGTCTTTTCCATGAACCATTGTCATCTGTAAACCTTCATTAATCATATACAAACCTATGGATCTGATCATAAAGGTTTCTTAACATATATTTAAGGAATAATCATTATAATTATCAATTAGCTCTTTCATACAAATTTTAATACAATTTAAATCAATTTTTCAAGTGTTCATTCATTTTTAAAATGTTGAAACTTTGTGCATGACTTTCATATCATTTAAGATGATTCATAATATATTATGAGTACTTAAGGTTTATATGTTATTGAGTTGTAACATTGAAGGGAAGCTCAATATTCATCTTGGAATTCATTCAAGATTCAAGTACTTAAGATTATACAAAAAAAGTGTGTTGTAACTTAATCATCAAGTTTGTGGGCATAAGTTGTTTGTTGTAAAAGCTTCTTTGAATTAGTGTAATTCAAATTCCACCATAGTGTTTGGTGTTTTGTGAAAAAGTTATTTGAATTGGGGTAATTTAAAGTTCACCGTAGTGTTTGTATTTATGTTATAAGATTGTAAGAAAGATATTGGTGTGAGACTTGTACAAATATCTAACATAGTGGAAAATCCTTCAAGGTGTGAAAAGACTATATGTATCCTTGGTTGATAAGGCAAACTAGTATAATTCTTCGTGTTCTTTATTTTCCTACACTTTAATTTTTTGCACTTTATCTTCCTAAAACATATCATTTTCATAACAAGAAAATTAAGGACATAGTATAAAATCGAGAAAAATCTGGCAACACTAATTCACCCCCCCCCCTTTAGGTTGTATCTCGTACTTACGACTTGAATAAAATATAGTGATTCTGAAATCCGTCTATTACACATAATGCATCTGTTTGGATTTTAAGGCGAGCCACTCTGAAGCAAAAAAAATGTTTTCGACAAGTCATATCTTATCATATCAATACACACCCTATTATATGCACTTGCTATAAGATGACTAATTTCAGAAAAGCACACCCATTTTACTCTGATGCAGGACGAATAACACAAGAAATAAGATATTTATGAATTGCATCGAATTTTTTTCCCCGTATAGTGTTGTGTATGATTCATTATGTACCTTCAACTTTTTGATAACTTGTTGGCGGATAAGTGTATGATTCTCCTCTCCTTTATTTAGAAAAGCTGAAATAACGTGATAATCGCAGTTAGCAACACCCCTAATATCTACAATTCGTTCAATGTATTTGTGCATAAAAATTGACATCTCTTCAATGTGTATCATTTTTGTTAAAGGTGATGAAGGAGATGGTTTGCTAATGCAAGCAACTTTGAAAACACTTTTTTGAGATTTTGAAGTTGGAGAATTAGGAAAAAGTGTGCCCACATGTTCGACATAGGACATGGACCGCATCGTTGAGTTGCCACTCTGTGTTGGTTTGACCTTATTAGGAAAACCCTTTATTTTTACCGGTTACGATGGTGGTTTCAAATTTATAGTTTATGAATAGAAAATATTCCTCAGTTGCTCTTTTATGTGCAATTTCATGTTGTGATCATCTTTAAAAAATCACTTTAGAATCACTTATCATTCAATCATTATAGATATATTTGATTTACCATCCTTCATCGCACCATCATCATAAATCATAGCCTTTTCTAGTGCATGTAAACATCATCCATTCATATGGGTGTATCAAGTTTCATCTTCCTTGAAATTAAACAAGCACATGGAAGACCATATATTTTTCTAAGTGTACAACCATACTTTCAGCTATTTGAACCTACTTTCTCTGCTCATTTAGCTTCGTGATAAATAAAATTCAATATCGCTCAAGATATACTGCCCACCAATTATGAATAAATATTATTGTCTCTAAATCTGTGTTCTAATACTGTAATGGTTTGACCAAATGATGATTGTATCTTACTATGCTAATTTTGGATCATTTGATTCACAGATTCTCAATCTCTACATAAATCACCTTTATTATTTCCCAACCAATTCTTCAATGTAGAATGAGCAAATTCAATGTTGTTAGTTATTGTATTTTCAAAGTGTCTAACCTGATCGGTCCAAGCACAAACAATCTTCTCCTTTACCAGATATAAAATTGTACTTTCAACATATTTCAAGAAATCCAAATATTTCTCATACACCATCCTGAAATGTATTACAAATTCAACATATAACTCTTTAGTAGAAGAATTTATTATAACATTACAAGCATCCATTATGTTTTCCAATATCACACCAGTTTTGACCAGTTTTCCATCCTCACCCTTGATTTATTTGGTCCCTACCGCATGCTTAAGTCTACTTCTCACATTTTTTGTTATGTGATACCTCCAAAATAATGTGTATGGTATAGGAAACACCTTTGAAACCAAATTCATTAGTGATGTATTGTGATCAGTGACAATGACCTTTGTCATGTTTTCTTGGTCCTTCAATATAGTTCGAAACACTTCTAAAGGCCAAGTAATATTGCCTTATTTTTCACTTTTTAAAAATGAAAACCCAACTGAAAAAGTCATATCCGTAGAAGTAACACTAACAATTTCCAAAAGTGAAATTATATACTTGTTGGTATTATATGTTGAATCAATAATGAGAACAATGAGAGATATATGGAACAACTTGATGAAATCAGGATGAGTAAAAAATATATCTCGAATAGTTTCTCCATGCCCGCACACTCTATACCTAGATACATAATATTTATCATTCAAAAGCTTCAACACTTGTTGCATTTCAGTTCTTGGACCTCTTATCACCTTGTTGTTTCGGGCATGAACAATGTATACTTGCTTGATATTTGAGAAATTTTGAGGTATTTTCCATTTCAAAGTTGCAAGTATGTTTTTGGACTGCACCATGTTCAATGTCATGTTAAAAACAAGTTCCTTATCTCGACATGCAATGGAATGATCAACTAATTTGTAACATTATCATAATTATATATACCACAAATCACATTAAATGTTTATGTATTATTCTCCATAAGGTACCCGCACAAATTAAAAGGACACTTACATCTCTTCGAACCAGTGTCATCTAATTTCAACTTTCAGATAGGTTTTGTGTATTTGCCACTTCTTTCGCATCACTATTACAAATATATGTCTTATATAAGAACCATTATCTATCCCTTCGATTACAATGTCGAACCCCAAATTGGAAACCTCCTTGCAGATTCATTGAAGCATATGTTAAAGAATGACAAACTCCTATTCATTTATAAATTGTTTAACGACATTTACCTTGACATCAAGCGGTTTAATATCCATAAACACAATTGCTTTGGGGATAGCATCGAGGTGCACCATATCTAAGGCCAATTATAATAGAAAAATTAAAAACTCACCAAATTCAACATTGAACTAATCCGGGAATACATTTTCGTATGACATTCCACAACAATCTTGAAATACATTTCTGGATGCAACATTCATTTTTTAAGAGCAAAAACCAGTTTCTATCAAGTAATGAGGAAGGAAATACATTTACATTACCTTAAATTCCAGCTTCTTTTATTCATTTTGATGTGAAAAATAAAGAGATATTGTTTCGAAGTAGAAAACTTGATTGAGTGTGGAAGAAGGCTCGGGTAGAGTTTGAAGAAGAAATGGTGATATGATCATGAGTGAAGCATACATGCAAAGTTGTGTTTAATTAAACTTTTCGCTTGGAAAATTTGAAAATGCACTTCTGAATAAGTCACTAAGTTGTGGAATACATATAAGGTGGTATTTTTAAAACAAAATCATTGTATGAGAGAGTCCGAAGATACACTTTCGAACTAGTTTTTGAGAAAATGAGAGTGTGTCTCACTTAGAAAGTGTTTTGGTTTGCAATAAATGCGTCAGAAAGTATATTTTCATTTTAGTGAAGAGCTTTTTCAGATTTCATTATGGTGACTCCTTATTTAAAGTATATATATTTTAAATTTTTTATTTATCAAAATAATGTTGTTTTGTAAAAAAAAACATGTATTTGACCACCTTATTTGCCGGTTCTAATTGATTAAATAATTTATCCAATTCAATAATTAAATCAGATTGGTAACTCCTAATTTCCTGTTCGACCAGATCGACCCACCAATTTTGGTTGATTTTTAAAACACGAATAGAAATTAATATTTTTTGCAATTTTAAGTGAGTTAATTATTTCACATCATCAAATATTCTATTCCGTCATTAAAATATTTTACATCACTACTTTTGAGTTAAGAAGTTTAAGATAGTTTAAAAAAATAATAATAATTATACGTGATAAGTAAATCAGTGTATTTATTACAATTGTGCTACTTGTCTAGAAATAGGACACCTAGATGCTGAAATGAATGAACAAATAACATACTATCAGTTACTTTACAATTTTGAGATTTAATATGCTTATTCATATATGCACAAAAGTGATGCAAATGCTACGAAAACTTGTCGACAGATTCAGTGCGGTGATATGCTGTATAGTTATAATCTTATGATTTGATTTGCCAATGCAGAAGGGAATTTTTATTCGTCAAGCCATCTGAAGAAGCAGAAAGAATACCATTCATTTGAGTGCTAAAGCAAACCATTCCTCATAATTGATCTAAATTGTAGTTGTTCTCCTTCATCCTCACAACAAATATTTCCTATTTTCCACTTTTAATAAAATTCCTATCTTACAGTATCTTTTAATTTTTCTACTTTTAATAAATGAAATAAATTCCCTTCCGCATGTTGTTAATGTTGGTACTACTATCCTTAACCATTTAGATATACTCGTAAGTACGATAATACTTTTTGTTAACCATAATTGAGTAGTGAAGTGGTGGAACGAAGTCTTGAAGCAGTGAAGCAAACTTCCGATACGACGAAAAAGAGGTGGAATTATAAGGTTAACACTTCGATATTCAAGTCAATCACATACTAAAAAATAGTATGAGAGTGAGAATAAATTGAATTTAGTATTTATATAGTATGAGTGGTTAAAATCGTCGGCGTTCCACTCAGTGTCTTGTGTAGATGGTCGTTTGATTAGCTATCAACAATGTGAGATGCGATGGAAGGTGTGTGATAGTGTGTTCTTGGCAAAGATGAGAGTTTACTTGTTCAGTATGACTTTTCTTTTAGGACTTTTGAGAGATTTTGAACAATGTGCATTGGAATCTTAACTGTTGGTGATGCGGTTCACATTTCCCAATGTCGAGGGCTACACATTTTACCTTCATTAGGGTATATATAAGGAGTTCAAGAGTTATCATACTCTTCTTTTCGCCATATGTGACTCCTCGAAAGCTCTTATCCCACTTCTGTAATTTTTCTTAGTCTCCTTCCATTGTCCACTAATTTGTGCTTAGGCCATCTCTTATGATAGAACATACAATATCTAGATCAATGAGTTCTTCTTTTCAAGGTAATGTTTGAGTATGAACTTTCTTTTCTTTTCCCACGTGCTTACTTTATTAGGGTTTCTCTATTGGAGAGGTATAGGTTTTAATTTTCCATACTTCATGCTTTGGTGAACTTTATTGCTATAGATAACTTTTTATGGGGCACGAAGTTTGTCTTTGCGCTGACCATGCATTTGTAATGGGTGGCAAGACACGGGCACAGCAGGAGCCAAATGATTATGTACCATGTGATGAGGAGGGAATGAATAACAAATTCCCTAAAAATGTGGATCTTGGACGTGGAAAAAGAGTGAGGAGACCCACTTGGAAATTGAGAAATTAGGGGTATTAATATTCTAGTTTTGGCATGTAGTAGGTATTGAATGATGTATGAATTCCTCTCTCCTCTGATTATTCTCTCTCTGCTCTGAAACTTTCTTCTATTCCCTTTACATTGTACTAGGGTCCCACCATAAATATCACAAACAGACTATTACCCTCTCTATTGTTCCATTCTTTTACTATTAAGTATTACATTGGTGCTTTCATCTCATCATGGCAGACAATACACGTATGAAGGAGATTTTTGCTGAATTGAAGAAGAATGCTGAAGCCATCAACATTGTATCTGAGGACTTGCAAAGCCAGATTGAGCGATTGGAAGGCGCGAGCCGCGCTCAAACCGAACGGATGGAAGCGATTCAGGTGTCAAATGAATCTCAATTTTCTCAACTGAATGTGGTGATGGCTCAGATCCTGCAAAAATTACAATCAATCCCGGTGTCTTCCCATGGTGTAGCGAACTCATACAAAGAACCATCAAAAAGTTCATTTCAGGTAAGATCTGTGAAGCTTGATTTTCCCCGTTTCAATGGCAAAAATGTGATGGACTGGATATTTAAGGCTGAGCAATTTTTTGATTATTATTCTACTTCTGATGTGGATCGATTGCTCATAGCTTCCGTACACTTAGATCAGGATGTTGTTCCTCAGTATCAAATGATGCAAAAAACAAATCCCCTGTTGTCTTGGCCGGCTTTAACTAGAGCACTTGAATTGGATTTTGGACCATC
Organism: Lathyrus oleraceus; assembly: GCF_024323335.1. Lineage (NCBI taxonomy): Eukaryota > Viridiplantae > Streptophyta > Magnoliopsida > Fabales > Fabaceae > Lathyrus > Lathyrus oleraceus. Next base: position 373,049,765 of record NC_066584.1, read on the forward strand.
TGCTTATGATTGTCCTAGAGCTACATTGTTTAAATTAGCTCAAACAACATCTGTTAATGATTTTCATATGCAATTCACTGCCTTAGTAAATAGAGTTGATGGATTAAGTCCTGCTGCTATATTGGATTGTTTTATTAGTGGGTTACAAGAGGAAATTCACAGGGATGTTAAAGCTATGGAACCTCAGTCTTTAAGCAAAGCATTTGCTCTAGCTAAACTATATGAAGAAAAATATGTAACAACTAAACAAAAACCTTTCATCACCTCAGCCAGAAATTATACCACAAACAATTCCACCACAAACAAAACCTCACAAAATAACCAACCAGCTGATAACACACCAAAAAGTAGCCTACCGCCACTGTTACCTACCCCTCAATCCAAACCACTATACCAAAAAAATCAAAACATAAGAAAAATTTCACCAGAAGAAATCCAATTGAGAAGGGAGAAAAACTTGTGTTATTTTTGTGATGAGAAATTTTCTCCATCGCATAGGTGCCCTAACAGACAAGTCATGTTGTTGCAATTAGAGGATGAAGAAGAAATTCCATCAGACCCACCACCCGTAGTGGTAGAAAAGGAGGCAACTGCAGATGAACACCATCATTTATCATTGAATGCTATGAGAGGAGCTAATGGGGTTGGCACCATTAGATTCACAGGGCAAGTGGGCAGCATAAGAGTCAAGATCTTGGTGGATGGAGGAAGTTCAGATAACTTCATCCAACCTAGAGTAGCACAGGTGTTGAAACTGCCAATTGAACTAGCAACAAACCTCAGAGTTTTAGTTGGTAATGGTCAAGTATTGAATGCTGAGGGCAAGATACAACAATTGCCATTACAAATTCAAGGCCAAGAAATTAAAGTGCCTGTTTATCTTCTGCAAATCTCTGGTGCATATGTCATATTGGGTTCCTCATGGCTAGCAACATTAGGACCTCATGTTGCTGACTACGCAGCATTAACATTGAAATTTTTTCAACATGGCCAGTTTATTACATTACAGGGTGAAACAAATCTCGAGCCTAGTCCAGCTCAATTCCATCAACTCAGAAGGTTGCATAATATTGATGCTATTGAAGAGTGCTTTGCAATACAGTGGCTTAAAAAAGAAGTACCTGAAGACATTTTGAAGGAATTGCCAACAAACATCGACCCCAAAATAGCTATTTTGCTACACACTTATGCTGAGGTTTTCAAGGTGCCGTCAACACTACCACCCCAAAGAGAACAAGACCATGCTATTCCACTGCAATCAGGGTCCGGCCCAGTTAAAGTGAAGCCTTATAGATACCCTCACACACAAAAGGAGCAAATTGAAAAGATGGTGCATGAGATGCTTCAACAAGGTATCATCCAACCTAGCAACAGTCCATTTTCTTCACCTATTTTATTAGTAAAAAAGAAAGATGGTAGTTGGAGATTGTGTACCGATTATAGAGCCCTCAATACTATCACTATCAAAGATAGTTTCCCTATGCCCACTGTGGATGAGTTACTTGATGAATTGTATGGAGCTCAATTTTTCTCCAAACTGGATTTAAGGTCAGGGTATCATCAAATCATGGTAAAATCTGAGGATCGGCCCAAGACAGCTTTTAGAACCCACCATGGTCATTATGAGTGGCTAGTAACGCCATTTGGCTTGACCAACGCTCCGGCAACATTCCAAGCATTGATGAACAAAATATTCCAATATGCACTAAGAAAATTTGTATTAGTTTTTTTTTTGACGATATCTTAGTGTATAGTTCTTCTTGGAATGATCATTTGCAACATTTGGAGTCTGTGCTAATCAGATTACAGAGACATGAGCTATATGCCAAGTTATCAAAATGCTCATTTGGAGCCACAGAGGTAGATTATTTGGGGCACAAGGTATCGGGCAAAGGTGTATCAATGGAAGGTACTAAGATACAGGCAGTGTTAGAGTGGCCTACTCCATCCAATATCAAGCAACTGAGAGGGTTCCTTGGTCTCACAGGATACTATAGAAGATTCATCAAATCATATGCTCACATTGCTGCTCCTCTAACGGATTTGTTGAAAAAGGATAACTTTGTTTGGAATGTTGAAGCTGACACAGCTTTTGGGAAACTCAAACAAGCAATGACAATAGCTCCAGTATTAGCCTTGCCAAATTTCAATCAACCATTCACGCTGGAGACTGATGCTTCTGGTATAGGAGTAGGAGTTGTGCTGGGCCAAAATGGTCACCCTATAGCCTATTTTTCAAAGAAATTAGCACCTAGAATGTAAAGACAGTCTGCATATACCAGAGAATTACTAGCCATTACTGAAGCTTTGGCCAAGTTTAGACACTACTTGCTAGGCAACAAATTCATAATAAGGGCAGATCAGAAAAGTTTGAAGAGTTTGATGGATCAATCATTACAAACACCTTAACAACAAGCATGGCTCCATAAGTTCCTAGGTTATGATTTAAAGATTGAATACAAACCTGGCAAAGAGAACCAAGCAGCAGATGCATTGTCAAGAATGTTTGTGTTATCATGGTCAGAGCCTCATTCCTTATTTTTGGAAGAGCTAAGAAACAAACTAGTTGCACATGATCACTTGAAGCAATTGATAATTGATTGTAAGAATGCTACTGCAGACAAGCATTATACAATGAGGGAAGGATTATTATATTGGAAAGATAGATTGGTTATTCCAATATAAGAAGCATTGATTCAAAGAATTCTACAAGAATATCATAGTTCACCAACAGGTGGTCATGCTGGGATCACTAGAACTTTGGCAAGGCTAAAAGCACAATTTTATTGGCCTAAAATGCAAGAGCAGGTTCAAGAGTATGTGCAAAATTGTGTAATCTGTCAGCAAGCTAAGGTTAGCAACACATTACCATCAGGTTTGCTTCAACCTTTACCCATTCCACAACAAGTTTGGGAAGATATAGCAATGGATTTTATTACAGGCTTGCCTATTGTTAATGGGTTGTCTGTGATAATGGTGGTAGTTGATAGACTCACTAAATATGCCCACTTTTTAGCACTAAAAACTGATTATAGTAGTAAGACTGTTGCTGAAGCTTTTATGAGCAATATAGTGAAATTACATAGGATGCCAAGATCCATTGTGTCTGATAGAGACAAGGTTTTTACTAGTGCATTTTGGCAACATTTGTTCAAATTACAAGGGACAACATTAGCTATGTCATCAGCTTATCACCCACAAACTGATGGACAATCTGAAGTTTTAAATAAATGCTTAGAGATGTACTTGAGATGCTTTACTTATGAAAATCCGAAAGGATGGGTTAAAGCTCTACCATGGTCAGAATTTTGGTATAATACTGCATTCCATACTAGTTTGGGAATGACTCCATTCAAAGCCTTGTATGGAAGGGACCCTCCTACTCTAACTAGATCACAGATTACTAGCCAAGACCCAATGGAATTGAGGGAATTATTGGCTAACAGAGATAGCTTGCTGGCTAAGTTAAAAACCAATCTATCTAGAGCTCAACAAACAATGAAAGCTCAAGCTGACAGGAAGAGGAAAGACGTGATTATGCAGGTGGGTGATCAAGTACTGGTGAAGTTGCAGCCTTATAGACAACAGTCTGCTGTACTAAGGAAGAATAACAAATTATCCATGAAATATTTTGGCCCTTTCAAAGTTATAGCCAAGATAGGTTCAGTTGCCTACAAGTTAGAGCTGCCCCCTTCGGCAAGAATACACCCAGTATTCCATGTCTCTCAATTGAAGTTATTCAAAGGCAATGTGGATGAACCATATTTACCCTTGCCTCTGACAGTTACTGAAATGGGACCTTTAATGCAGCCAATAGAAGTGATTGTAAATCGTACAATACTAAGAGGGACAACTCAAGTGAAACAGGTACTTGTGCAGTGGGAAAATGGAATACAAGATGATGCTACATGGGAGGACATTGAAGATATCAAGGCCAACTATCCTAGCTTCAACCTTGAGGACAAGGTTGATGTTAAAGGGGAGGGTAATGTAATGGGTGGCAAGACACGGGCACAGCAGGAGCCAAATGATGATGTACCATGTGATGAGGAGGGAATGAATAACAAATTCCCTAAAAATGTGGATCTTGGACGTGGAAAAAGAGTGAGGAGACCCACTTGGAAATTGAGAAATTAGGGGTATTAATATTCTAGTTTTTGCATGTAGTAGGTATTGAATGATGTATGAATTCCTCTCTCCTCTGATTATTCTCTCTCTGCTCTGAAACTTTCTTCTATTCCCTTTACATTGTACTAGGGTCCCACCATAAATATCACAAACAAACTATTACCCTCTCTACTGTTTCATTCTTTTACTATTAAGTATTACAGCATTTTTCTTACAATGTTTATTTTATTTGTTGACAATATTTTTCAACATGGACAACTTTCAACAAAGATCCTAGAAAGCGATACAAGATAACTCTACAGTGTGGGTGGAATAAGAGATGTTGGACACCGTTTTTGCATTTGTTGGTAAAGGTGGTTTAGATAATTCATTTGATGAATCTTACTAGGACGAATGTCTTACTGAGAAAGAGAATGACCGAAGTCAAAAATTCAGGACGCCCTCACTTATTGGTTGAGAGGTTGCAATTCCTTGTGCAAGAGATGGAGGAGAAAGATGAAGCTTTATAATCCCCCTGGTCGGCGTTGTCCATAAATGAGGTTGTTGTTGTAGAAGAAAATTGGGAATTCGAATCCTCCTATATTAGAGTGGAGGATTTGGAGTTATCTCTAAATGAGGCCCAGGAAGATTGGAAGAAAGATGGGGACGGTCTTTGGGAGATGCATCATGAGAACCTTGAGCTATCCAAAGAGTATACGAAGTATGTCAACGTCATCTTCTCTATTATGCAAGTTTCTTTACCTGTTATGCTCGAAATTTTGTTAGACCTCTCTAGGGACTGTACCGGCCAATGGTCAATACCCTTTCCTTGCCTCAAAATTTAACCTTGGTTCGAAGTCGATGTAGTGGTAACTCACATTTGCATTTGAAGTGGCTAGCTACCAAGATGGAGATGAACATGAATTACCACTTTGTGATTCATTGTTTTTGTCCATGTAACTTTTGTCGTAGGGTTTTAATTTCTTTGGTCATACGCATGCAAGTTTACGACAACACCACTGATTCTTTCGCTATGGGGTTTTGATTACTTTACTCGTATGCTTGTGAAATTCTAGTTAACAGACTTTCGATGTCACACGGGATGTTATGACATCCAATTCTGCGCAGACAATAATTATGCAGAACTTAAAAGGTAAGTGCAGTAAATAACACAAGGAAGTGTTTACCCAGTTCGGTGTCACACACACCTATGTCTGGGGGCTACCAAGCCAGGGAGGAAATCCACTATTAGTAGTATTAATTCAGACCTTAAACCAACTGTTTAATCCTATCACTTAATACCTACCCAATGCAATTTCAATCTTACACTAAGATCAGAGTTCCTACTCACTCCCCCTCAATCACCTCAGTGATTACAACCTTTAATTAAGTTTAAAGATAATAGCGAAGTCACACTTCAAACAACTATTGATTGTGCTTAACAGCTTTAATCAAGATACACAGCACTCACGCTTAAAAGCTTAGAGTGACACACAACTCAATGAACACCCTAGTCCAATGCAATCATCTAGGTGATAATTGCTTGGCTCACAAGATACACCTAATACAAGACACACAAAAATACAGCAGTGAAGTATGATGGAACAATAAAATCTTCACGCCTAAAAATCCCCGAGTTCTGAATGAAGGATTGCCGTCCTTTTATATTGCAGCACTTGGGCCTTGTACTTGTATTTCCTAAAATTAAGGTTAAGCAAGTTAACCTAATTTCCCCATATTAGGGTACTAACAAATAGGCTATTTGTTAGGTTCATTAATTGTAGCTCAGTTGTTAGTTTCCTGGATTTTAGCTCAGCTGTTGGATTCATGAAAAATAGCCTGAGAAAAATACTGAAACAGAAAAACTAATCATCCTACAATTTAGCATATGCTGTCAGGAATGAATGTCACAACATTCAGTTTGACGTCCAGAACATAGACCATATGCTAAGTCTGTTATTTTTCTGAAAAACAGACTGTACAAATTGTTGTACTGTAAAAGACCAACCAGTCTATACTTCAGTATCAGCTTACAGTAATAAATGTCAAAACATCCAATTTGACATTTACAGAATGGGCCTTATGCCATGTCTGTTATCCTCCTGAAGAACAGACTGAGATACATACTGAACTGTAGCAGAAAACCAACCTGCCTATTATTCAGTATATGCTGTCAATGATGAATGTCCTAACATCCAGTTTGACATTCAGACAGTAGGCCTTATGCCAGGTCTGTTATTCCCTTGATAAACTGACTGAAATTAAATACTGAGTTATAGCAGACAACCAACTGTTCTATACCTCAGTATCTGCTGTCAGGGATAAATATCATAACATCTAGTTTGACATTCAGTAAATCCTGTATTAGCTAAACCTGCAGCATACTACTCAAGTATGTCATGACATCAGTCAAGACATCAGAGTACAGTTAGATGTTCTAACACAAAATGCAGCCAATCAAACATCTCTAAAGCATGTCATGACATAAAATGCAGCTGGTGTTTTAACATAAAATGCAGCCAATCAAACATTTACAAACTCCCCCTTTGGCAAATTTTTGGCTAAAACAACTTGGCATCACAACAGAGTTCACAGCAGCGGAAAACACACATCTAGCAGGGAAATTAACCTAGCTAATACACTCAGAGCAGCAGCACACTCAACACACATAGAAGTTAAATAAAAACTTCACATATCAGCACACATACAGAAGTTAAATAAAGACTTCTAACAGCAGCACACATACAGATAGCACACTCACACTCATCACACATAGGAGTGGAACATCAAACTGCAGCACAACCTCTGGATTAGAGGATCTTCAATATCTGTTTAATCACATGGCAAATAATCTGTTGTCCTGGGGCATCATAGGAGTTACTCCCCCTTTTTGTCAAAAATGTTGCCAAAGCAACACTTTAAATTACAGGCCAAAATAAACAGAATTACACACAAATGACAGAAACACAGGAAATGATTTAATCATCTGACTCAGAGTCAGCCTCAGCATCAGTGCCATCATCAGGACTGGCATCCTCTTCACCTTCTGCACTTTGCCTTGCAGCTCCTTCTGTAGCCTCGGCAGCTTCACCAAGCACACCATCATCAGACATCTCCAATTTGATAATCAACTTTTCCAAAGTGAGCTTCCTTGCCTCTAGCTCTTTGTAAGTCTCTCTGAGTATGGCAATGACAGCAGCTTTATCTGGTTGATTGCCAACACTTGATGTCTCTCTTGTTGTCATGGCAATGTCAGGGACATGCTTACCCAGGAACAGTTTATAATTAAAGGCCAACGGACTCTCTCTTCTTTTCACAAAGTCATTCTCTGTCAATATGTTTGGAAATTGATTCAACACAATGCCACATATGAGGGAAGGAAAGGCTATAGGCCCCTTCACATTAAAGCTCCCAGCATGTTTCATGGTTTGATCAAAAATGTAGGTTCCATAGTCAAACTTTGCTTTGGTTCCAACAGCATAGATGAACTTTCCAAACATCACAGCCACAGTGGATTTGTGATTGGTGGGTACCCAGTTGGCAGCTCCAATTTTGTGTAGCATAGCATACTTAACACTGAGTTTGCTGGCCACCAACTTACCTTTCAGAGGCCACTTTCTGACTTGATTAGCAGTGATGACTTGACAGATTGTGTTGTCAGTCACCTCAAGCTCAGGTTGAGCTACATCCGGTCTTCCCAAATACATGTTGATTACTAAGGGAGAGAAGTTCACACACTTGCCTCGCACATATACTTTTCTGAATTCCCTAGACTTTCCATCTGCACATTCCTCAGACACATTGATAATAAACTCCTTTACTAAAGTCTCATAGCACTTTGAGACCTGAGTCACAGTTTTCGTTAGTCCTGCCTCTTGAATAAGGTCTACAATCTCCTTACACTCCAGGACATTCTGAGCCAGTTCCCTCTCCAAGGCCAGCCTCTTGTGATAGAAATACTTCCACCTGTTCACACTAGAAGCAAAATGGAATGAGACGTTGTCAATAGGTACCTCATGGACACTAGCTTCCAGCTTGCTAGTGGTTGGCTTCTTCTTTGACAGATATATTGTGACATCAGATGGGACATCTGAATCAAACTCCACAACAACAGACTTGGTCTTCATTTTCTTTGGCACCTCTTTGCTCCAAGATTTCGTAGGCCCATGCCCTTTCCTTTTGAGGGAACTCTCTGTCACCTTTGGATTGGAAGAAGTTGCCACATCAATCTTCCTTTTTGGGGACCTCTACACCACAGTCTTCTTTTCTCTCCTAGTCCTAACCTTTTTGGCTATGCTAGGGACAACTGAGGTCAACAGTTCATTATCAGAAAACACCTCTAGGTCTACGGTTTCAACTGCACACTTAGGGTTGTCGCTGACATCATGAGTGACACGGACTTCCTCACCCCCCACATTGTCTAAGGGTTTGTCAATTTTTGACCCCTCATGAGCATCAGTTTGCTCAGCATCGTCAGAGACATTCTTTCTTAAGACGACTGTGTTTTCTTGACATGCAACATTATCAGGTATGATAGTGTTTAAGGGAACGGAGACCCCAGGAACCTTATGATTACCAGATAGTATCCCAGTCACCATAGTTGCAATGGCATTGTGCACATACCTGGAGCCTTCCCTGGTTTGTTCATCAAGTGCGATTGCTGAGGAGAATCCGGAGACCGTTTCTTTAGCTCTTCTTGCATGAGACGTCTTTGCAGCGTCAGCCACAGGATCTTCTCGGTTAGGGTTGCAAGACTCAGAGCTGGAGGAATCAGACATGGTCTTGTAGGAAGTTGAGTCGGATTGGTGCGACATGATGAATATCTCGGAGGAGAGATGAACAGTTTCTTTGAGAGAAAGTTTGCAAGACTGAAAGTTGAAACGATGGAATAGGAAACGCTTGTTGCACGAGCAATGTCTATTATTTTTTGACCAATCAGAGTGCACTATCAATTGTTTAATAAGTTGACTTACTAAACAGTAAATAACTAACATCATTAGTTGCTATAATTTCTCAGAAGCGCACATTCCCTCTTTGCCCCTAACTTTGTCAAACTGAGTAGCATCCAATGTCATGACATTCTGAGTGACATTGTACTCAGTCTGCATCTGGTTCATCCATAACAGTGGTGAACACCTGATACCAGAAGCTAGGTACTTAGCTTCTGCAGTAGACAATGATACACACTTCTGTTTCTCCCTTGCTACTACACCATTTTGATGAGGTCCAATAGGTGAGGATGACTCATGGCTTTCAATCTGACATTTTCCACAGCCTTTTCTTTCATCCATCAGAAGATTTGGGATTCCTCTAATTGCTGCCTTGGATATGATCTTCTTCATTCCTCTTAAATGAAGTTGTCCAAGTCTTCCATGCCACAGCTTCAGTTCCTGCTCTTCCTTGGCTAAGGGGTACTTTGAGGAGTAGTGTGAGACTTTAGATTCCCATATATAACAGTTATCTTTGGATCTGGCTCCTCTCATAACTTCCTGATTGCAGCCATTCATCACCACACATCCTTCCTTAGTGAACTGTACATTGAAGCCTTGATCACATAGCTGGCTTATGCTGATGAGATTAGTAGTTAGTCCTTTTACTAACAGCACATTACTCAGTTTTGGAACTCCAGGACAATCCAGCTTACCAACACCCTTGATTTCTCCTTTAGCTCCATCACCAAATGTCACATACCTGGTAGCATGAGGTTGTAGATCCATCAATAAGTTGCTCATCCCAGTCATATGTCTTGAGCAGCCACTATCAAAATACCAGTCTTGTCTGGTAGATGCCCTTGGAGATGTGTGAGCTAGTTTAGCAACCCATTGTTGTTTCTCAATGGGGATATTATGCTTAGATGCCTGCTGCTTAGGTCTGACTTGAGGTGTCTGATTAGCAACCCATTTTTGTTTCTTAATGGGGGCATTATGCTTAGGTGCCTTCTGCTTAGGTCTGACTTGAGTAGTCTGGTTAGGATAACCATGCAGCCTGTAGCAGAAAGGTTTTATGTGACCAAATCTACCACAGTAGTGATATCTCCATCTCTGAAATTTCTTCTTCTGATGGTTACTCATCCTGGTTCCCTGATGTTGAGACATCGGTTGTGACCTCTGCTTGAGTTTCTGAACTTCAGCCTTTGATCTTTTGAGTTCAGTTGAGGATTTCTTAGCAAAGCCTAAACCAGACATGGTTCCTGACTTCTGTCCCACCTTTAGAATCTCTTCCAAGGTGTCAGTTCCTTTATTCAGCATTCTGATGGATTTAGTCATTTGTTCTAGCCTAGATGTCAGCAAAGATATCTCACCATTCAGACCATCTATGACTGTCAGCTGCTTCTGTTTCTCAGCTTCCAGCTCTTTGATGAGTTTCTTCTGCTTTTCTCCTTGGATACACACTTCTGCACTTTTAACACATAGTTCTTTATATGAAGCAGCAAGTTTATCAAAGGTAAGTTCATCTCCACTTGAGTCATCATCAGAGGCACAGACACTGGTCAGAGCAGTGACATGTTTAGCAGATTCTCCTTCAGATTCACTCTCAGAATCTCCTTCGGACCAGGTGACAGATAGCCCTTTCTTTTGCATCTTGAGGAAGGTAGGGCATTCGGCTTTAATATGACCATAACCTTCACATCCATGGCACTGGATTCCCTTGCCTTGAGTGCCCTTTTCTTCATATTTTGACTTTCTACTGATGTCAGATGAAGAGTTCTTGACATTAGGTCTACCCTGTTGATCAACCTTCTTTATGAACTTGTTGATCTGTCTTCCAAGCATGGCTATGGCTTCTGAAATGCTTTCATTCCCTCCAATGTTTCCGTCTTCTGAATCCTCTTCAGTATTTGATACAAAAGCTATGCTTTTGTTCTTCTTTTCAGCATCCTCACATAAGCCCATTTCAAAGGTTTGGAGTGAACCAATAAGCTCATCAACCTTCATATTGCTGATATCTTGAACCTCTTCTATGGTTGTGACCTTCATGGCAAATCTCTTTGGCAATGATCTGAGAATCTTTCTTACAAGTTTCTCTTCAGCCATTTTCTCACCTAAGCCACCAGAAGTGTTGGAAATTTCAAGAATATTCATGTGGAAGTCATGAATAGTCTCATCCTCTTTCATCCTCAGATTTTCAAACTTGGTGGTCAGCATCTGAAGTTTAGACATCCTCGCCTTGGAGGTACCTTCATGAGTTATCTTGAGGGTATCCCAAACTTCCTTAGCCAGCTCACAGTGATGCACCAGTCTGAAGATGTTCTTACTTATTCCATTGAACAATGCATTCAAGGCCTTAGAATTTCCAAGGCCTAATGCCTCTTGCTCCTTGTCCCACTCTTCTTCAGGAATTTGCATACTGACTCCATCTTTACCTGTCTTCGTTGGATGTTACCATCCTTTGTTGATAGCTCTCCAGACTTTGCTATCTAGAGACCTCAAGAAGGCTATCATACGAGGCTTCCAGTTATCATAGTTAGAACCATCCAGCATGGGTGGTCTATTTGAGTATCCTACATCCTTGTCCATGGTACTAGAAAGTAACTTCCCTAGATCTCACCCAGAAATTAACAGGCAAGGTGCCTGCTCTAATGCCAATTGAAATTCTAGTTAACAGACTTTTGATGTCACACGGGATGTTATGACATCCAATTCTGCACAGACAAGAATTATGCAGAACTTAAAAGGTAAGTGCAGTAAATAACACAAGGAATTGTTTACCCAGTTCGGTGTCACACACACCTACGTCTGGGGGCTACCAAGCCAGGGAGGAAATCCACTATTAGTAGTATTAATTCAGACCTTAAACCAACTGTTTAATCCTATCACTTAATACCTACCCAATACAATTTCAATCTTACACTAAGATCAGAGTTCCTACTCACTCCCCCTCAATCACCTCAGTGATTACATCTTTAATTAAGTTTAAAGATAATAGCGAAGTCACACTTCAAACAACTCTTGATTGTGCTTAACAGCTTTAATCAAGATACACAACACTCACGCTTAAAAGTTTAGAGTGACACAACACTTACAACTCAATGAACACCTTAGTCCAATGCAATCATCTAGGTGATAATTGCTTGGCTCACAAGATACACCTAATACAAGACACACAAAAATACAGCAGTGAAGTATGATGGAACAATAAAATCTTCACGCCTAAAAATCCCCGAGTTCTGAATGAAGGATTGCCATCCTTTTATATTGCAGCACTTGGGCCTTGTACTTGTATTTCCTAAAATTCAGGTTAAGCAAGTTAACCTAATTTCCACATATTAGGGTACTAACAAATAGGCTATTTGTTAGGTTCATTAATTGTAGCTCAGTTGTTAGTTTCCTGGATTTTAGCTCAGCTGTTGGATTCCTGAAAAATAGCCTGAGAAAAATACTGAAACAGAAAAACTAACCATCCTACAATTTAGCATATGCTGTCAGGAATGAATGTCACAACATTCAGTTTGACGTCCAGAACATAGACCATATGCTAAGTCTGTTATTTTTCTGAAAAACAGACTGTACAAATTGATGTACTGTAAAAGACCAACCAGTCTATACTTTAGTATCAGCTTACAGTAATAAATGTCAAAACATCCAATTTGACATTTACAGAATGGGCCTTATGCCAGGTCTGTTATCCTCTTGAAGAACAGACTGAGATACATACTGAACTGTAGCAGAAAACCAACCTGCCTATTATTCAGTATATGCTGTCAATGATGAATGTCATAACATCCAGTTTGACATTCAGACAGTAGGCCTTATGCCAGGTCTGTTATTCCCTTGATAAACTGACTGAAATTAAATACTGAGTTATTGCAGACAACCAAATGTTCTATACCTCAGTATCTGCTATCAGGGATAAATATCATAACATCTAGTTTGACATTCAGTAAATCCTGTATTAGCTAAACCTGCAGCATACTACTCAAGTATGTCATGACATCAGTCAAGACATCAGAGTACAGTTAGATGTTCTAACATAAAATGCAGCCAATCAAACATCTCCAAAGCATGTCATGACATCAGTCAAGACATTAGAGTCCAGCTAGTGTTTTAACATAAAATGCAGCCAGTCAAACATCTACAGCTTGTGGTGTTTGTGACGGTACCCCTGAGTCGTGGCTATCTTCTAAAATTATAAAGAACAAAATTTAGTGAATCTTTATTCATTCATTTTGAAAAAGAAAGTTTTATGTGAATATACAATAAAGGTAAAATTTAACCAAACGACATGGTCACAACTTATTCTCCTCCAGCTGTGGTGATACGCCATTATACGATCTCAATTGGAGTTTTCTCATGCAACTCCTAAGTCGGAATCACACGCGTCATACTCGTTAAGATCCTTGGTTTTCTCTTTTGGGGTTTTATTATTATCCTTTCTATTTGCCTAGTGAGAGATGCTACATTGATCTTCATTGCCTTCCTTTTCTCTTTCCCTTTTTGATTGTGCTGCAAGGCTTTGTGTATCCTTCGTGCTCCAGAAAGTTCGACAAAGATTTTACCAGCTTTTTATGGATATTATGATACTTTATTTTAAGATGGAGTAGAGACTCCACCACGTCCAACATTGTCGCAAAGGGTATGCCTAGGATGCATTTATAGACGCTTCTATAGATAATCACTAGGAGTTGTAGGTCGATTAGTCTGATGTCGCTCTCTTCTCCTAAGGTGATAATCAACTCAATATATTCCCAAAGGCGAGTTACATTTACGTTGAAGGTTTGTAGGTTGGATCTCTCGCATGACCACAACTTCTCTCCTTTTCGTCAATCCTTCCCGAAAAGTTCCGCATACATAATGTCACACAAGCTTCCCCAATCGATGAAGATCCATGATACATAAAAATTGGCTATTATGGCCATTATCATCAGGGAAAAATATCATTTGGGATTCATCCTACCTTTTTTCTATCCCGAAAATCGAGGATTATTCTTTTCGGCTTCCCATCAGGGGTTGTTCCTTCATCCTTGTTAATTTCCATTAACTCAGAAATCCTCATCGTCATAGTCCTATTGGAAGCTTTTTTTCTCTGGGAATACCCCTAGAAATGGAAGTGATGTATTGTCGTTTCCAATTGTCGTTTTCTTCTTCTTCGCTGCTACAACCCTTCTTCTGTATGGATCCACTTACATCTTTGATAGTTTTCTTAGGGGAATCCTTCTCCGATCAAGAAGATTGTTTCTTCTTTGGGAACTTATCATGTCCTCTATGACCTTTATTCTAGTATTAGTCTCATATACGGACTCCATCTCGATCGTACTGGCAAGTTGTCCCTTTTTTATCAATTCTTCAATTGGTCCTTTAGGTTAACACATTCATTAGTATCCCCGTAGTGAATTTTATGGAAAAAATGATACTTTGATTTATCTGTCATGGTGACTCCCTAACCGAGTAGGGGTTCCTAATCCTGGCTTCTTTGAACTCAGTGTTTGCACATTTCTGCCATATTTTCTGCATGATGTGTTTAAAGTAGTGTATGTGAAAATTTTGGACCAAGATCTTAACTTCCCGTCACCTCTGCAACAATTATTATCCTTTTTTGGAACTCACCCATGTGGGGGGTTTCTCGCTCATTGGGTATTTTCTCCAGCTAGGAGCTATTTTTCGTAATTGATGTAAGGTTGAGCCCTATTCAACAGGTCGTTTAAATTTCAAGCTCCTTCCAACCATATTTTTCTCTAAACATGCAATATGATCACAGTCTCTTTTTGAAGATCCAATAGTTTAATCCATCCTCTGAACATTTTACCTTTAATACTATGTTGGTAAACCTATCAATGCACTCACACATGATTTATTTCTTCTTTTGCATGATCTTGCTAAATATGAACATGGTAGTAGGTTGTCCCTTTCGAGTGGTGAACTAACCAGTGAACAAATTGCACAATTGTTTCAACACTTGGGATGGTTTTGAACCATGTCATGACAGTTACCTTATGGGCTAATACAAATAACATACACTTCATGGCTCCCTAGGTGTGGTAATAATTCAGCACTCCATCGTCATGTTCAATGTGTTCATCTGAATTTGTAGTTTCATTATAACTTTCCATCTATAAGGGTTTCTCAAATTTCGTCGAACCTCTTCCACTCAAAGATTGGCTCACACGTGTCATACCTTTACTTTTCTGTAAGTAGTGTACTTTTGAACTATTAGGCCGACAAACCTCTAATGGAGTGTGTCTGTCACTTTTCCCTCTAGAATCGGGTGAGGGAGTATGATTTCTTCTACCCTAGTTACAACTTAGTGACTTCGGAACTACTACATATGGTGAGGTAGCATCTACTGGAGCTGATTATGGTATGATTTCATGGTCACCGCATGATGCCGCCTCAGGCATTGTGTTTGCTCTCAGAGGAGAATGTTACAAGTTCTCTTCAATTTGGAGTATCCTATGAACCAGAGCTTGGGAATTTTTGTTATTGTACTAAGTTGTAGACATTATTCTATAGGTCAAATTCTCCTTGCATGTCTAGGTTGGCTTATAGTTGTTTGATGTTCGAGAGATTCTCATGTCCAAGCATCATCGGTTTTGAAAGAAGTTGTTGTGAAGGATGGTCGTGGAAAATCTGTTTCTTAGGTTGGAAGAATGGTAAGGCTTATAACATTCCCCAATCAATTCTTGGAGGAGAAATATATTTTCGCACATGAGCGACGGGGAGGTCATGAGGACTAGATCATTCTCTACTAGACGAGGAGGTAAAATTTTGTTAGCCTCAGCGGTAGTGTAATATTGAACGGAAAATATGATAATATTTGACATTACCATGGCCTCAAGAGTTGGTTATATGATTTGTTCGAGAAAGAGATTTGTGTTTTTAGAGAATAAGATTGATGACCAGTGAGAATGAGATAAATGATCTGAGAGAAAAAGATCAATGATCTGAGAGAAGATGATCAGTGACCTGAGAGAAGAAGATTGATGATCAGGGAGAAGAAGATCGATGATTTGCATATTTGGTGAAAAAACTAAAAAAAATTGTTGAAAAATATGGTAGGAATCAAGAGTCGTTTCCCATAGATGACATCATTGTTCTATTCGGCAGCCATAAAGGAGTAGTGAAGTGGTGGAATGAGGTCATATAGTGATGGTGAAAACTCCTAGTACGAAGAAAAGGGTGTGGACCTACAATTTAACACGTCAATATCTTAGTCAATCACTTAGTGAAAAGGAGTATGCGAGTGATAATGAATTGAATATCTGAAGTGGTGTGATCTGGTCTTTATATAGTATAGTCGGTTAAAATTTTCTGCGTGTGATTTGGAGCCTTGTGCAACTAGCTATTTGATTAGATATCAACATTGAGAGATACAATAGAGGATGTGATAATGTGTCTTTGACAGAGATGAAAGTTTAATTGTTCGGTATACTTCACTTTTAGCATTTCATATTGAGTCTTCTTGGTAGACCTTGCGGACGACCTAAAACATAATTGTTCACCACCTTTTATTTCTTAACATATTTTATAATTTGTAGATGTTTAATTGGCTGCATTGTATGGTAAAACACTAGCTGGATTCTAATGTCTTGACTGATGTCATGACATGCTGTGGAGATGTTTGTTTGACTGCATTGTATGTTAGAATATCTAGTTGTACTCTGATGTCTTGGCTGATGACATGACATACTTGAGTAGTATACTGCAAGTTTAGCTAATACAGGATTTATTGAATGTCAAACTGGATGTTATGACATTCATCCCTATCAGCAGATACTGAGGAATAGAACAGTTGGTGTTCTGCTATAACTCAGTATTTATTTTCAGTCTGTTAATCAAGGAAATAACAGACCTGGCATAAGGCCTACTGTCTGAATGTCAAACTGGATGTTATGACATTCATCATTGACAGAATATACTGAACAATAGGCAGATTGGTTTTCTGCTACATTTCAGTATGCAACTCAGTCTTCTTATCAAGAGGATAACAGACCTGATGTAAGGCTCTATGTGTAAATGTCAAATTGGATGTTCTAACATTTATTAATGTATGCTGATACTGAAGTATGGACAGATTGGTTCTGTACAGTACAGCAAATTTGTACAGTCTGTTTTCAGGAAAAACAGACTTAGCATATGGTCTATGTTTTGGACGTCAAACTGAATGTTGTGACATTCATTCCTGACAGCGTATGCTAAATTGTAGGTTGTTTAGTTTTTCTGTTTCAACATTTTTCTCAGGCTATTCTTCAGGAAGTCAACAGCTGAGCTAAAATCTAGGAAACCAACAACTAAGCTACAATTAATGAACCTAACAAATAGCCTATTTGTTAGTAACCTAGTTGTGGAATTTAGGTTAACTCGCTTGACCTTAAATTCAGGAAATACAAGTACAAGGCCCAAGTGCTGCAATATAAAAGGATGGCAATCCTTCTTTCAGAACAAGGGGTTTTAGGCGTGAAGATTTTATTTGTCCATTATACTTCACTGCTGTATTTTTGTGTGTCTGGTATTAGACGTATCTTGTAAGCCAAGTTATTATCACTGAGATGATTGCATTGGTATAAGGTGTTCATTGAGTTGTAAGTGTTGTGTCACTCTAAGCTTTTAAGCGTGAGTGTTGTGTATCTTGATTAAAGTTGTTAAGCACAATCAAGAGTTGTTTGAAGTGTGACTTCAAAATTGTCTTTAATCTTAATTAAAGGTTGTAATCACTGAGGTGATTGAGGGGGAGTGAGTAGGAACTCTGATCTTAGTGTAAGATTGAAATTGCATTGGGTAGGTATTAAGTGATAGGGTTAAACAGTTGGTTTAAGGTCTGAATTAATACTACTAATAGTGGATTTCCTCCCTGGATTGGTAGCCCCCAGACGTAGGTCATGTTGGACCGAACTGGGTAAATAATTCCCTGTGTTATTTACTGCACTTACGTTTTAAGTTCTGCATAATTCTTGTCTACGCAGAATTGGATGTCATAACAACCCGTGTGACATCGAAAGTTTGTTAACTAGAATTTCAATTGGTATCAGAGCAGGCACCCTGCCTGTTAATTTCTGGGTGAGATCTAGGGAAGTTACTTTCTAGTACCATGGAAAAGGATATAGGACACTCAAATAGACCACCCATGCTGGATGGTTCTAACTATGATGACTGGAAGCCTCGTATGATAGCCTTCTTAAGGTCTCTAGATAGCAAAGTCTGGAGAGCTGTCAACAAAGGATGGGAACATCCAACGAAGACAGGTGAAGATGGAGTCAGTGTGCAAATTCCTGAAGAAGAGTGGGACAAGGAGCAAGAGGCATTAGCCCTTGGAAATTCTAAGGCCTTGAATGCATTGTTCAATGGAATCAGTAAGAACATTTTCAGACCGGTGCACCACTGTGAGCTGGCTAAGGAAGTTTGGGATACCCTCAAGATAACTCATGAAGGTACCTTCAAGGTGAAGATGTCTAAACTTCAGATGCTGACCACCAAGTTTGAAAATCTGAGGATGAAAGAGGATGAGACTATTCATGACTTTCACATGAATATTCTTGAAATTGCAAACACCTCTAGTGGCCTAGGTGAGAAAATGGCTGAAGAGAAACTTGTAAGAAAGATTCTCAGGTCTTTACCTAAGAGATTTTCTATGAAGGTCACAGCCATAGAAGAGGCTCAAGATATCTGCAATATGAAGGTGGATGAGCTTATTGGTTCACTCCAAACCTTTGAAATGGGCTTATGTGAGGATGCTGAAAAGAAGAACAAAAGCATAGCTTTTGTATCAAATACTGAAGAGAATTCAGAAGAAGGAAACATTGGAGGAAATGAAAGCATTTCAGAAGCCATAGCCATGCTTGGAAGACAGATCAACAAGTTCATAAAGAAGGTTGATCAACAGGGTAGACCTAATGTGAAGAACTCTTCATATGACATCAGTAGAAAGTCAAAATATGAAGAAAAGGTCACTCAAGGCAAGGGAATCCAGTGTCATAGATGTGAAGGGTATGGTCATATTAAAGCTGAATGCCCTACCTTTCTCAAGATGCAAAAGAAAGGGCTATCTGTAACCTGGTCAGAAGGAGACTCTGAGAGTGAATCTGAAGGAGAATCTGCCAAACATGTCACAGCTCTGACCAGTGTCTGTGCCTCAGATGATGACTCAAGCGGAGATGAGCTTACCTTGGATGAACTTGCTGCTTCATATAAAGAACTATGTGTTAAAAGTGCAGAAGTGTGTATCCAAGGAGAAAAGCAGAAGAAACTCATCAAAGAGCTGGAAGCTGAGAAACAGAAGCAGCTGAAAGTCATAGATGGTCTGAATGGTGAGATATCTTTGCTGACATCTAAGCTAGAACGAATGACTAAATCCATCAGAATGTTGAATAAAGGAACTGACACCTTGGAAGAGATTCTAAAGGTGGGACAGAAGTCAGGAACCATGTCTGGTTTAGGCTTTGCTAAGAAATCTTCAACTGAACTCAAAAGATCAAAGGCTGAAGTTCAGAAATTCAAGCAGAAGTCATAACCGATGTCTCAACATCAGGGAACCAGAATGAGTAATCATCAGAAGAAGAAATTTCAGAGATGGAGATGTCATTACTGTGGTAGATTTGGCCACATAAAACCCTTCTGCTACAGGCTGCATGGTTATCCTAACCAGGCTACTCAAGTCAGACCTAAGCAGAAGGCTTCTAAGCATAATGCCCCCATTAAGAAACAAAAATGGGCTGCTAATCAGACACCTCAAGTCAGACCTAAGCAGCAGGCATCTAAGCTTAATCTCCCCAGTGAGAATCAACAATGTGTTGCTAAACTAGCTCACACATCTCCAAGGGCATCTACCAGACAAGACTGGTACTTTGATAGTGGTTGCTCAAGACATATGAATGGGATGAACAACTTATTGGTGGATCTACAACCCCATGCCACCAGGTATGTGACATTTGGTGATGGAGCTAAAGGAGAAGTCAAGGGCGTTGGTAAGATGGAGTGTCCTGAAGTTTCAAAACTGAGCAATGTGTTGTTGGTAAAAGGACTAACTGCTAATCTCATCAGCATAAGCCAGCTATGTGACCAAGGATTCAATGTGAAATTCACTAGGGGAGGATGTGTGGTGTTGAATGGTTGCAATCAGGAAGTGATGAGAGGAGCCAGATCCAAAGATAACTATTATCTATGGGAATCTAAAGACTCACTCTACTCCTCCAAGTGCCCCTTAGTCAAAGGAGAGAAGGAAGTGAAGCTGGGACATGGAAGACTTGGACAACTTCATTTAAAAGGAATGAAGAAGATCATAGCCAAGGGAGCAATTAGAGGAATCCCAAATCTGCCTATGGATAAGAGAACAGACTGTGGAAATCGTCTGATTGAAAGCTGTGAGGCATTGTCACCTATTGGTCATCATACAAACGGTGCAGTGGCAAGGGATAAACAGATGTGTGTATCATTGTCATCTGTAGAAGCTAAGTACCTAGCTTCTGGTAGCAGGTGTTCATCACTAGTATGGATGAACCTGATGCAGACTGAGTACAATGTCACTCAGAATGTCATGACATTGGATGCTACTCAGTTTGGCAAAGTTAGGGGCAAAGAGGGAATATGCGCTTCCGAGAAATTATAGCAACTAATGATGTCAGTTAGTTACTGTTTAATAAGTCAACTTATTAAACAATTAATAGTGCACTCTGAGTGGTCAACAAATAATAGACATTACTCGTGCAACAAGCGTTTCATATTCCATCGCTTCAAATTTCAGGCTTGCAAGCCTTCTCCCAGAGAAACTGCTCAACTCTCCCCTGAGATAGTAATCATGTCGCACCAGTCCGACTCAACCTCCTATACGACCCTGTCCGATTCCCCCAGCACTGAGTCTTGCAACCCTAACCGGGAGGATTCTGCTGCTAACGCTGCAACTTCTTCTCATGCAAGAAGACTAAAAGAAACGGTCTCTGGATTCTCCTTAGCAATCGCTCTTGAAGAACCAACCAGGGAAGGCTCGAGGTATGTACATAATGCCATTGCAACTATGGTCACTAAGATACTATCTGGTAATCAGAATGTTCCTGGGGTTTCCGTACCCTTGAACACTATCATACCTGATAATGTTGCATGTCAAGAAAACGCAGTCATATTAAGAAAGAATGTTTCTGACGATGCTGAGCAACCCGATGCTAATGAGGGTTCAAAGATTGAAAAATCCTTAGACAATGTGAGAGGTGAGAAGGTCCGTGTCACTCAAGATGTCAGTGACAACCCTAAGGCTGACACAGTGAATCTGGAAGAGTTCTCTAATAATGAATTGTTGACCTCAGTTGTCCCTAGCATAGCAAAAAGGGTTAGGATTAGGAGGGAGAAAAAGGTTGTGGTGCAAAGGTCCCCAACTAGGGAGGCTGATGTGACAACTTCTCCCAATCAAAAGGGGACAGAGAATTCCCTCAAAAGGAAAGGACATGGACCTGCAAAATCTTGGAGCAAAGAGGTGCCCAAGAAAATGAAGACCAAGGCTGTTGTGGTGGAGTCTGATTCAGATGTCCCATGTGATGTCACAACATCTCTGTCTAAGAAGAAGCCAACCACTAGCAAGTTGGCTGCTAGTGTTCCAGAGGTACCTATTGACAATGTGTCATTCCATTTTGCCTCTAGTGTGAACAGGTGGAAGTATGTCTATCACAAGAGGCTGGCCTTGGAGAGGGAACTGGCTCAGAATGCCCTGGAGTGTAAGGAGATTGTGGACCTTATTAAAGAGGCAGGGCTAATGAGAACTGTGACTCAACTCCCAAAGTGTTATGAGACTTTGGTGAAGGAGTTCATTGTCAATGTGTCTGAGGAATGTGCAGATGGGAAGTCCAGAGAATTCAGAAAGGTCTATGTGCGAGGCAAGTGTGTGACCTTCTCTCCCTCAGTAATCAATCTGTATTTGGGAAGAGCTGATGTAGTGCAACCAGAGCTTGAAGTGACTGACAACAGAATCTATCAAGTCATCACTGCAAATCAAGTCCGAAAGTGGCCTCTTAAAAGTAAGCTGGTGGCCATCCAACTCAGTGTGAAGTATGCTATGCTACACAAAGTTGGAGCTGCCAACTGGGTGCCCACAAATCACAAGTCAACTGTGTCTGTGATGCTTGGAAAGTTCATCTATGCTGTTGGAACCAAAGCAAAGTTTGACTATGGAACCTACATCTTTGATCAGACCATGAAACATGCTGGGAGTTTCAGTGTGAAGGGACCTATAGCCTTTCCCTCTCTCATATGTGGCATTGTGCTGAATCAATTCCCAAACATCTTGACAGACAATGACTTTGTGAAAAGAAGAGAGAGTCTGTTGGCCTTCAATTACAAATTGTTCCTGGGTAAGCATGTCCCTGACATTGTCTTGACAACTGGAGAAACATCCAATGTTGGCAACCAACCAGATAAAGCTGCTGTCATTGTTGTGCTCAGAGAGACTTGCAAAGAGCTGGAGGCTAGGAAGCTCACTTTGGAAAAACTGATTATTCAATTGGAGATGTCAGCTGAGGATACAGATGGAGCTGCAAGGCAAAGCTCAGAGGGTGAGGAGGAGGCCAGTTCTGATGATGGCACTAATGATGAGGCTGATGAATAAATCATTTTCTGTAATTCTATCATTTGTGTGTGTAATTCTGTTTATGTTATGTTGGTCTATAATTTAAAGTGTTGCTTTGGCAATATTTTTGACAAAAAGGGGGAGTAACACCTGTGATGCCCCAGGACAACAGATTGTTTTGTTAAACATATATTCAAGACAGAAATTCAAGATCCTCTACTCCAGAGGTTGTGCTGCAGCTGATGTTCCACTTCTATGAGTGTGAGTATGTTTATGTGTGCTGCAATTAGAAGTTTTTATTTAACTTCTGTATGTATGATGTTATGTGAAGTTTTTATTTAACTTCCATCTGTGTGAGTGTGCTGCTACTCTGAGTGTATTAGCTAGGTTAATTTCCTGCTAGATGTGTGATTTCCGCTGCTATGGACTCTGTTGTGACACCAAAGTATTTTAGCTAAAAATTTGCCAAAGGGGGAGTTTGTAGATGTTTAATTGGTTGCATTGTATGGTAAAACACTAGCTGGATTCTAATGTCTTGACTGATGTCATGACATGCTGTGGAGATGTTTGTTTGACTGCATTGTATGTTAGAATATCTAGATGTACTCTGATGTCTTGGCTAATGTCATGACATACTTGAGTAGTATACTGCAGGTTTAGCTAATACAGGATTTATTGAATGTCAAACTGGATGTTATGACATTCATCCCTGTCAGCAGATACTGAGGAATAAAACAGTTGGTGTTCTGCTATAACTCAGTATTTATTTTCAGTCTGTTAATCAAGGAAATAACAGACCTGGCATAAGGCCTACTGTCTGAATGTCAAACTGGATGTTATGACATTCATCATTGACAGCATATACTGAACAGTAGGCAGATTGGTTTTCTGCTACATTTCAGTATGCAGCTCAGTCTGCTTATCAAGAGGATAACAGACCTGGTGTAAGGCTCTATGTGTAAATGTCAAATTGGATGTTCTGACATTTATTAATGTATGCTGTAAGACCCCAATTTTGTCCCTAAGATCCCTCATGGCATCATAAGCATTGCATTGCATAGCCTCAAGGATCATTGAGCATCTTGCTTCCTTTCCCTTTGGGTGGGATCTCCTTGTGAGTGGTTTGAGATCACCAGGCATTGTTTGCATTGTATATCATTGCTTTTCTTGTTTAATCATTAACCAAAAGCACCAAAAATATGTCATCTAACCTTTTGTTTTGTAGCATCAAGCAAGCACAGGTCAAAGCAATTTAAGAGTTTCCTTTGTGCAAGAGCTGATGGTATTTTCTTGAGATGAGGACCATTTGATATTATATTGAGCTTATATGAGCTATGGTTCCATTTTGAAGCAAATTCCCCAAGAGGTTGAGGCTCAAATTCATCAGGCATTGCCAAGGTCATCTAAGGACCATATGATCAACTGTGCAGTCAACTGAGGGCTTTGAGGTGTGGGAAATGATTTGAGACATCCCATTCATGTTCAAACAAGGCCTATTCATCATGTCAAACATCTATCTTGAAGATTTTGAAGTCAAATCAAAAGTTTCCCAAAATGGAAAGTGACCTGTAATTTCAAGTTTCCAAAAATGGCAAGTTTTTGGTCCACATTCAACTTGACTTTCCAACATCAAAGAAGCTTCAAATGAATTTTTGGTCAACATGAAAGTTGAAGATCTTTCTCTCCCATTTCCAAAAAGTCTAAGATCATGATCATCTGATGAATGGTTGAGAAGTTATGATCCAATGATTGTAAAGTATGCCAGGAACTTCAAAGTGCCATAACTTTTGATCCAAAACTCCAAATTGGACCACTCTTTTTGCATTATGCTTATCATGACCAATATTTTCCAAATCAAACATTGCATTGCATGAAATTAACTCACATGATCATTTGTCCATGCATGTATATTTTGGAGGGAAAATGGAGAATTCAAATTCTATTGATCATACATGAAAAATACCAATGCCATTATGATCTTTGGATGATTTTAAGTGACTTTGAACCATGCATGTGCACTGTTCACGTGTAAAATCTCCATGCACCACACACTTGCCAAAATTGGTCATTCACCTTATTTCTTTTTAATCTCAATTAACCATTGCCTAATGACAATTTCAGGGTGATTAGCACATGGTATATAAGCTTAATTGTAACAGAATTTTGATAACAATCACATTCTAGATCTAGAACTTCACTTCCCTCCAAACTTTCTCTCAATTCAAACTTCAAAATTCTTCACATAACACATCGATTTTCTTGCATAATCGTGTTCATTGAGCATCATTGAGTACAAATCAAGCATTGGATTGAAGGATTTGGTGCAGATTCGTGCATATACAAAGCAAGTTCATGAAGATGGTTTTCTCAAATTAAGCAAGATTCAAGTCGTGTCAAGTGTTAATTTATGCATAGAGCTTCATATCAAGGTTGGAGGAGAAGATCTGGACATTTTTTGGAGCTTGAATCCACTGTTTCATCACACTGCATAACAGGTAGGTGAAAATTCGAATCTCATTATTTGCCTTTTCATGTATAGGATCTTGTAGAGCTTGCTTTGCTGATGATGCTGATATCTTTAGAATTTGATTTGGTTAAGTATTGAGTGAGATATGTTGAATTCAAGTTTTGATGTTCATATTGTTTCTCTTTGATCCGTGCGTATCAGTGAGAATTAGATCAAATAAATGTGATATTCGAGTTCCTCATGGCGAGACGGTTCCAACCATATATGATATGTTGAATTCTGGGATTTTTGTTCATGGAGCGCCGCCGGTATCATCGGAGAAGACGGTGGAAACCACCGTCCTCCGCCGTCTGTAAAAGTGACCTAGGGTTTGCTTCAGACGCGCATTTGACCTTCAAGACCTCGGTTCAAATCCTGGCGCGAGCGGTTTTATTTTCCATTTGATTTCCATTTCCATGTGAAACGCTGCGTTTCACTTGCTGAACGCGCCTGGAGCCTTTGAGGCGCGGGTTCGATCCTAGCGCATTGTGTTTTCTGATTTCCAGTTGATTTTATTTGAGCGCGCTTGTTACCTAGCTGACCTCAGTTCGATACCTGGCCATGCATATTTCCATTTATTCCAATTGTTTTCACTGTGCGCGCCTGTAAGCATGATTACCTTGGTTCGATTCTGCCTGAATGCATGCTGCTGATTTTCCATTTCCAATATCATTTTCCATCATTTTCATATTATTTCCATATTATTTCCTTTTATTCAATCAATTTCTAAAAATCATAAAAAATAGAATACATGTCCAGTTTAATCCAAATTTTTTTCCACATGTTCATTTTAATGTCTAGTTTTTTTAGCATTTATTTCCTGATTTTTGTATTGCTGGATTTTTTAAATGTGCTTGATTGTTTGAACATGATGCCAATGTGACATGTTGTGCTAATTGATTTGTGAAATGCTCATGGTTTATCCAATTGCCTTGAAATTTGACATGCCTGATCATAACATGTAACATGATCTTTTGGCTTTTGTTTGGCATTTTTACCATTTAATATCACTGTTTTGGACACATGGACATATGTTGTGACATTTGGTGTAACATTTGGTACCTTATACTTGTGCATTTTCATTCATACACCAATTGACCTCTTCTGGATTTCATTTTTGGTATGATGCTTTTCCATAACATGTTTAGCACACATAAAAAATTTCATGATCATTGGATGCTTTTCTGTTTTAATGTGAATTTTCTATTCTTGATGCCCAATTTTGATCACATTGTTTGCCTTTGCCTTATCTTGATCACTTGATGGCTTTGCCTTATGATTTGGCTTTGGTCCTCTTGAGGCCTCTTTCTTGTTTGATTGATTGTGCTTCATGTGAAATATTGACTTCTGTTTTGGTCATTTGACTTGCCTTTGACCCTAGTCTTTGTACTAGTGGTTTATACTCACCAATTATGTTTGTGTTTCAGGTATTTAGCACTAATGATAGGTGTGGCCCCATTATGTGAGATTCCATTTGCTTTGATCACTAACTCTTGTTATGTTGTAGGTCCATTGATGTGATGAACTCACTTGAGTGCTTGCATTTGAGACTTGCATTGTGTATAATTGTTGGATGATTCCATTGTGTTGTCTGTTTGGTTTTCTGAATACACTATTAACTGTTTGGCTTTTGTACAGGTACATTAGTCGCTTTTAGCTCTTGCTTGAGCTTCGCTTTGGAGTGTGGTTGATACACCACTGAGGTAGCTTAGCCCTCTTACTCCATGTAGTCTGGAAGTCCTGTCGCCTTTTTGGCAGGCATTTGGCTGAAGTCCTCCTTATGAGGCCATGTTTGTGATTGTTTACATTTGTGCTAAAGACCTCTAAATGAGGCATGTTACTTGTTAAGTCCTCCTAAGTGAAGAGGCAATTGACAGATAGAAGGGATTAGCAATCAATCCCCTGTTAATCGTTGATTCGTTCATTATGCTCGCACTACGTGCTGATGCTCTTGAACCTAACCCAAGATCTTTGTATAGAGTCAGTCAAGTGGAATAGGGTCCCACATTCTGGATCCCCACACTTTCTTTGTCTTAAGCTCACCCAGGCCAGGGTTAAGAGCATGAGGTCTAATCCTCATTTCCATTTCATCAGCTTCACCCTAACTCTCAATGTTAGTGGTTAAGAGCTTCAGAACACCCTTACAGTTTTGGCTTGTTTGTCGAGGTTGATATGATCCCTCTTGACTAAAGCCCAACTGTTTGTCTGAGCCTCTTGTTTGTATATAGAGTGTGATGTTTGATTGTCTGTTTGCTTATTTGTGCATCTTTAATGTGTTTGCTTTTCATGCATCCTTGTTGTTAGGAGTCAGATGTAAGTCCATCTATTGGCATTTTGTTTCCTGTTTTGTTTTGTGGAGCTAGGTATAAGTCCAGTTATTGGCATCCTGTTTCCTATTCTTTGTTCAGGAGTTGGAATTAAGACCATCTATTGGCATTATGTTTCCTGTTTGTTTTGTGGAGTTAGATGTAAGTCCATCTATTGGCTTTCTGTTTCCCGTTTGTTTTGGAGTTGGATGTAAGACCATCTATTAGCATTTTGTTTCCAGTTTTTGTTGTTCTCTTATGATACATTGCTTATTGCTTTTGCCTTGTGTTGCCTCATTCCAAAGGAACTTACTTGGATCATCTCTATGATCTTGATAAAGGAACTCCTATTGTGGCTCTATCCCTTAACCCTCATCTCTTGCGTGCTTAACCTTGATCTTTTTCCATCCTTACCTCAAACCAAAACTTTTGTGCAAACATTTGACTTGTTTCAACATTAGAAACCTAAGCCTTAGGCTTTTGATTTTCAAACTTTCTTTTCATAATACTCGTTTTGAATTGAACCTTTAAGTCAACTTTGACTATCTTTATGAATACTTCTAATTGGTTAATTCAACCCACTCAATTGTCTTTTGTGGCCCTTGTCCACTTCTTAATCAAATTTTTTCATAACCTTTAGCTATTAGGTTTGAGTTATCTTGGTGGTAGATATAATACTCACCTTTGTCCTTAGTGATTGAATTGTAAGCCTTCCATGCTTATTATAGGGCATAATCCCTCACTAGCATGTCGAAGCTATCCTCACATGGTGGACTTGTGGTTTTTCAGGTCGAGTTTTCTCCCTTTGATAACAAAAGACCTTAAGGCTTTTGGACCAATCAATTCACTCACTTATTTTGAAATCTTTTACCCGAACTACGGGGTTTTGATCCTTATCTTTCATGAGAAGGTACGTAGGCAATGGGTTTATCCATCCAAACACAAAATGTAAATAAACTTGTATATTCTTTTCTCATCTCTTCAATCATGTTTGCACAAAATAATTTCATAACAATAACTTTTTGCAACAAGCGTGAAAAGGGCTCCCTAGGAGTACCTAGGATGCTTTGGGTACCTAACACCTTCCCATTGCATAATCAACCCCCTTACCCAGATCTCTGACCCTCTTTTACTAGTTTTGTTTGTAAAACTTTATAGGTTTTTGTTCGCTTTCTAACCATTCCTTTGGATAAATAGAAGTGCGGTGGCGACTCGACTTTGTATGATTTACCTTGGATCTAGTTAATATTTCCAATGGTAACGAATATACCGCTACATACGCTGATATTGAAGTATGGACAGATTGGTTCTGTACAGTACAGCAAATTTGTACAGTCTGTTTTCAGGAAAAACAGACTTAGCATATGGTTTATGTTTTGAACGTCAAACTGAATGTTGTGACATTCATTCCTGACAGCGTATGCTAAATTGTAGGTTGTTTAGTTTTTCTGTTTCAACATTTTTCTCAGGCTATTCTTCAGGAAGTCAACAGCTGAGCTAAAATCCAGGAAACCAACAACTAAGTTACAATTAATGAACCTAACAAATAGCCTATTTGTTAGTAACCTAGTTGTGGAATTTAGGTTAACTCGCTTGACCTTAAATTCAGGAAATACAAGTACAAGGCCCAAGTGCTGCAATATAAAAGGATGGCAATCCTTCTTTCAAAACAAGGGGTTTTAGGCGTGAAGATTTTATTTGTCCATTATACTTCACTGCTGTATTTTTGTGTGTCTGGTATTAGACGTATCTTGTAAGCCAAGCTATTATCACTGAGATGATTGCATTGGTATAGGGTGTTCATTGAGTTGTAAGTGTTGTGTCACTCTAAGCTTTTAAGCGTGAGTGTTGTGTATCTTGATTAAAGTTGTTAAGCACAATCAAGAGTTGTTTGAAGTGTGACTTTAGAATTGTCTTTAATCTTAATTAAAGGTTGTAATCACTGAGGTGATTGAGGGGGAGTGAGTAGGAACTTTGATCTTAGTGTAAGATTGAAATTGCATTGGGTAGGTATTAAGTGATAGGGTTAAACAGTTGGTTTAAGGTCTGAATTAATACTACTAATAGTGGATTTCCTCCCTGGCTTGGTAGCCCCCAGACGTAGGTCATGTTGGACCGAACTGGGTAAACAATTCCTTGTGTTATTTACTGCACTTACGTTTTAAGTTCTGCATAATTCTTGTCTGCGCAGAATTGGATGTCATAACAACCCGTGTGACATCGAAAGTCTGTTAACTAGAATTTCATAATTAATTTTGAATCTAATGACACATAGCCACATAAAACAGCACTTATATGGTTAATAACCTGTAATAAACATATCTTATTCATAAATGTTAAATGTGAGTTATAAATAATTTTTATAAATTGATCTTTGTCACAAACTTTATTTATTTAATCATATTATGTACCGGCTAAAGGCCCAATTGACTAAGGCCTAATCCATCTCAAATTCACTTTACTCGATCTAAAGTATAAAACAATGCACATGATAAGAGCAAGGTACAATATTTGATCTCCACTTTCATTATACTCATCTTGAATCTTGAACAGACTTGGGAGTTAGATTGCTAACCATACAGGTCCACCTTGTGCCACCATAAAGGAGATCTGAGCCACCATTCAAGATCACCAATTATCCAACTATCTCCTTTCTGGTTCCTATGCGAAGCTAGAGCATCCATTTTTGGTTCTAGAATGGAACCGTGGCGATGCCTGTGGGAATCGACTTCTGATTCCTATGATTTCCACGAAAAAAAACATTCACTTCATAACACCAACGAACAAACTCATAAGTTCTAGATATGGGTTCTTGCAATTTCATATCCAAATTTCTGATTTACTTGTTCGCAACCTCCTTAGGTCACTGAATCAGGAGCGAATCAACCTCTAATTTCTACATTTTCCACGAATTCATGTTCTCTTTCTATCTTCACTGTTTGCAACTTCCTTAGATCTTAGAATCTAGAAATGGTCAAAAACGAGCATATACATTTCTCTTAGTTGGTTCGATCAAACACTATTTCCGTTCCAATTCTTCGGAGTCCAGTTCTCCAATTTCCTAGTGAACTCTATATAATAGAGAAAAGAAGAGTCTCAAATCCAGATCTAGGGTTATGTCGGGGTCTGAAGGCAATTTCTATGAAGGTCGGGCCGAAGACTCACAAACCACCTTCTGACCTGACTGTTCCCATACTTCTCGTTGTTGTCGGGGTTATTGCAGAGGCAGCATCAGAAGTTCATACTTAATGTCAGACGCTAAGATAATATTGGGGTGCATCCTGTGTATATCACATGATTTCCACTTGATGCATCAGGGTCTCCTTAAACCAGATCAAAGAGAAGAGGTCCATCGAGAGTTCATGAAGAAAGATACCCCATACTCTAGTTGTAAGTATACCATTCAATAACAATCTCTAGCAGCCGCTTAGAGTCCTTATTCTAAAGGAAGTTCTAAATGAGCTTATTAAATAACACCATCAATGCCCAACCATCATTCCGGGTCTGGGAGAAGTCGACCATCAAGTCGGATCTACCACAGGCGGAACCACAAATCTACTTGAGGTAGATATCCACTCTGGAATAGGAAAGAGGAAGAGGAATATCGACCCTAGTGATCAAAAAGCACCTCACCGAAGCATTGGAAAGAGCAATTTGACGAGCATAAAAATCAACTGCCGATATCAAGCTAAGTCCCTAGAGAAGCTGACCACCCGACTATATATCAGTAGGAAAATATAAGGCGAAAGACCTTGACACCCCACCCAATCAAAGAAGGCGCTTTTAAGTGCAAAGTGCACTCAAGTCGAAACCTTGGGGAAGGACGACGATCGAAGACCCTGAATACCTTCCATCCATATTGAAGTCGTCGTTAAAGGTTATCTACCTCGTCATTTCATTATGAATGTGTGTCTGATACAAACTTAACACATTTATGCGAATGTGATACGGCTTAAACATATTTTGCGTCCTATTACATTGTTTATTTTGCAAAGCAAGCAGTTAAGACTCTTACGCCCAAAACGAACATCCCGCCATAGCCGATGAACGTCGATGGTCTGATCTAAAGTCTAAAGTGAATAAAGACTTCATGGAGTAAAAGATAAAGCCTCAGAATTACATCAATTCATAACAAAAGTTATAATAAAGCAAGGATAGATGCAAAGCTCTAAAGTGAATAATACTTGAGGAATCATGGTAAAATATTCCATTAAATATAAAAATCATTACGCCAAAGGCATAACAACATGTAAAGTATTGCAAAAAATAAAAATAAATACAATGGAATAAAAATAAAGCCTAAGCATCTGAAGTCGAGGCACCAGGAAAACTTCCCTGAGTCACCCCTAAAGCAGAGTTGAATGGTCCAACGTCTTGGCAGAAATTACGGCATCAGAGGAAATCCTCCTTGTCTGTTCTACAAATTTCTCATGTACTCCAAGCATATCAAATATAGTCTGCTGAAGAGAGTCATGGAGTGAGCGCTTCAGGCCGGTCACCTCGTCTTGAAAATCTTTCAAGGCCCCTGCATGGGCATCGGTATCCTGAAGGAAGGCTTTCCTGTGCTCCTCCATCCGACGAGTCTTCTCCTCAATAGAATCAGAAGCAGTTTTATACCACTTCTCTGCATCCTGAAGAGAACCCTCCAATTTGGCCATGCGAGCATCCAGGTCTGAAGGAGAACCATTTATTTCCGCAACCTCTTTTAAAGAGTTGACAAATTTTACTTCCTCATACAACACAACAAACTCCTTTTAGAGATTAAGGCATTTCAGCTCCATAGCTTCGACATTCCCCTTCCAAGTATCCCTTTCCTATGAGGGATTACTTGAGGCAAAGAAATCACCCCGTCCAGCATAGACAAGAGAGAAAATGGTACCAACTTTGAACATGTTGTGAGAAAGATAAGAAGCCAGTTCCATTTTATCTCCCTCGGCGAGATTCTGGACAAAGGATAAATTCGGCATTGACACAATAACAAAGGCCTCCTCAAATTTATGGGGGAAGGAATGAAGAGAATATATCTGGTATATTTATGAAGGCAGTCACTTCCTATGAAGCATCTTCCTCAGCGAACCAAGTTTGTTTTGGAGAACACTCAGTTCGAGGAGACTGTTGTTTCTCCTCTCGGTCCCTCTTCATCGAAGCCGGAGGATAGGTTGGTTCCTCCACTATCAAAGTGGCGGCAACATCCATAAGAAGACTCACCTCGCGCATAAAAGAAGAAGCTTCTATAGTCGGGGTAGGAGAAGGATCAATGGTCACCAGTGGAGTGGGGGTGGGGGCAGAAGTTCTAGTGTTCACCACAACCTGAATGTCTTGAGCATCTACAAGGTTGTAGAACGTGTTCAACTTGCTTATTTTATACATGTTATTACAAAAGGCAATCACACATGTTAAAAAAAGCACAAAGACTCCACCCTCACCAAAAATCGTTCTCCTTTTCTCTTGGCTAACTTCACTGAAGATAACATGAGTATCAATTCCCCTTTTCCTTACATTGGTAGAAAAAAACCTTACCAGATCCAAACCTATCCTTATAGCTAAGCCCTTAAAACCAGGATTGCATCTCCTTCTTTATCCTCACATCGTCCAGGGAGAGAGAACATTGAAGGCTAATTTTTGTACGTGTAAGTATACACAGTCAAATTAGTAGCAAGTGATAAGAAAAAGTATCGATCCCACTGAGATTGTATTAAGCATAACGATTTTATACAAGAAGTTGTAAAATAAGCATGAGAAAATGTAATAAAATAATCGTATGTGTCATGTGGTTAAAAATTTGAAAAACATAGAAGATAATTAGGGGTAAACACATAGAGAAAGATTATGTTGGAAAATGATCCATTTAATGAATTCATCTAATATATGATTCTGATATGTGGTGTCATGACATATGAGGTCAGAACATGATCTTACGATGTATCTCTACAACATCAGTAACATATATAGTAAAGTTAGGGGACAAATATCTAAGCCTCACTTGTAACTTTAATGCAAGGCTGGTTTCATTCTGAATGTCTTCTTTGATTGTAGCTTTTTATGTCTAAAGTATCTAATCTAGTAAGTATCTCTATCCTACTATTTTCAACCATATTTACTTATGAGTTCCACTTGTCAAAGGATCTCTCAATATTAACAAGTTGTTATCTACTCCTAAGGTAGCCAGCCAAATGAATAAATATATGGCATAGATTCGCATGAGTAAAATATATCAAGACAACTCACTCATAACATTCAAAAGATTACTAATTCATTAAACTTCACATTATCCAACAAAACAAGTTTAGCTCATAATGAGCAAAATAAGCATAATACATAAATATCTTAAGTTACACATTCATAAACAAGAAGATAGAAATTACAAACCTAAGAATGACACTTCAATCACTTTCAATTTGTAAATAATCAAGCGACGTCTTCCATCACCCTCCTATCAACTCAATGTTTACCTTTATTTCGCTTATGCATAATTTTCCAAGATGTGAGTGAACTATCCTCTTACAAATGTTTTATATGATGTCAAAATAAGGATACTTAGTATTTGTGTATATTGAACCTTTCTCTCTATGTCTAGATGTGCATTTTCATCTTAGATCATTTAAAAACAGGTTAGAATCATCTTTACAAGTTAAAAGAATGAGTTTTATATGAAAAACACAGTTTTAGGTGAACACATAATGAAGGCAATTTTAAAAGAAAAGTTGTTGCCCTATTTAGGTTAACACACTGGGCTCTTGGGTCAACACATAACCTCTTGAGGTCGACTCCTATGTTGCATGGGTCAACACATAGAAGCTTAAATACTTATATTGGTCGACTCCAACATCCTTGGGGTCAACACATCTGTTTTAATTTTTTTCACTTGTAATTTTGCTAAAAATCTGTTGTATGTTATTTCTCTTCTTTACACACACACACACACACACACACACACACATATATATATATATATATAATATATATATTATATATATATTATTATATATATATATATTATATAATTATATTATATTATATATATAATATATAATATATATATATATATATGCATTCATGCATCATTTCTTAACATTGAAACCAAGAGCATACAAAGAATTTTCTCATCATCTTCAACTTTCTTCTATGCATACACATAATCATTTTTGTTGATTGTCATCTAGATAAGATTGATAAGGTCCAATTTAGGATTGTTGTAATCAAATTGTGTTGAGTACTCTTTGGGGGTTGCATCGATAAAACCATTTAGGGTTTTCCCTCAAATATCAAGGTTGATTTGGGTTTTTTTTGTACAAGATGTTGCAACAAGGATTCAGCCGAGTGAAAGCTTTGAGGAATGGAGTTTCTGTCAAAGGAATATCAGTAATCGGAGTATCGAATTGAAAATCTTGGGTAACTTGATCTTACTTAAGATCAAGGTGAGATAAGAAGTTAGAATCAACATCAAACATAGGGTTTGAGGGTTTGGATTGATACTTTTTCTCTTGTATACAAATCTTGTAAATGTTAATTACATATCTCAATTCTATTTGGAATTGGGGGCAGATGTATCCATAATGAGGACAATTCAGGAAATTCCTAAACAAATTTTTGTGTTTTCTCTCTCTCTCTCTCTCTCTCTCTCTCTCTCTCTCTCTCTCTCTCTCTCTCTCTCTCTCTCTCTCTCTCTCTCTCTCTACATTTTGATAATTCACTTAGTGTGCAATTTGATAAAGTGATAATTTTGTTTGTGTTGAAGTAATTCAAACTGTTTTGTAAGATAATTTCAATCTAAACAATTGTAATTCGTTTTTCATATCTTCAAAACAAAGGAAAATCAGTTTGGTGTTTATTGCACACAAAATGTTTGATATATTGTCTTAATTAATTTTTTATTTTCCATTTCATTGGAAATTGATTACGAAGTGTTCAATTGTTCAAACATTATTTTAGAAAACATATTGATTTTTTTCTCATCGTTGTTTTACGTTTTGTTACGGTTTATACGTATATTTGATTCTTTCGATAACAGTTCGAGATAGACGAGTGTTGATCCGGAATTGCTTTCGCTTGCTATAGTGGATAGTTTTTAAAACATATTTGTAATCGAAGAAGCTCCCCATATCATCCTTGATCTCACCCATTTTGACATATCACTAGAAACCATGAATGGGAGCTCAAAAGCATACCTCCCGATCAGAAGCTCTAATAGCAAAATACCATGTGCATAAACGTCAGATTTGGGGTCAACTGGTGATGTAGGGTTATTGTGAGTGGTTGTAAAGGTGAACGACGCAGTTGTTCTGAAGGGGTATGGTACGGTGGTTGGTGGAACTGCAATGGTAGGTGTATGAGACGTGGTCAAGGTGAAGAGGGAACGAAGGAATAAGGCACGGAGGAGGTGGGTGTCTATACAATGGTCATGGTGTTTTAAGGTTGTTGATTAGCGGTGGACGAAAAGAGAGAGGTAAAGGTTGAAGCGCGGTTCAGTGAATTGGTGTAAGGCGCCGGAAGAAGTTTCTCCGGTGAAACTCAAAATGGTGGAGGAAGTTGTGTAATCGTATGAAGCGTTTTTGTGAGGAGGGAGTATCGGAAAGGAACATTGTATGTTATGTGTAGAGATGAAGGTGACGATATTGATAAGAGAGGAAGATTTTCTGATACTGAAAAATGATGAGAGTGAGAGCCTCTTGTGTGAGAGAGAAAGGGGAGATTTTTTAAGGGAAGTGCACGTTTGGCATCTTCAATGATAAAAAAAACGTTTTTCTACACTTTTTCCAAAGGCAACTCATGTTGTCACACCTTTTTCCCTCTTTTTCTTTTCTTTTTCATATTTTTTTATTCTTTATTTTCTTAATTTCAGTTGATTAAGAGAGAACATTTGATTCATGTGTGTTGAGACGTGCACCATTGATTATCTTGATCTATTGACCATGAGTAACCCAAAGAAACACATATTAGGATTTACCAAAATTTAACCAATGTCTAAAATGCTTTGGGATGCTTTAAGAGATTAAAATGAATTTAAATCAATTAAAACAAATAAAATTCAAACATTTTTAAATAAACCCAACAAAATCAAAATCAAAATGTGGTTGATCCTATTTATTTTTTTGGAAACATTTGATAAAAAAAATTAAAACAAAAGGGATTAAAATGAACAAAAATTGAGCGTGAAAATGCTCGAAAAAATAAAATGAATGCACTAAAATGTTCTATGCAAATAAATTTTTGGAAAACAGACATATAAAGATCAAATTTTACAATAAAAATATCCAGTTGGAAAGACTTAGGTTGACCAAATTGCGAACGTAAATGGGATCGAAAAGATTAAACGAGTATGTCGGGTTAAACTACACGAACCGTTTATCAATAAAATAGACAACTGCAATCCCAATCTCGAAATTTTTTGTTCGCTAACTTTACGTGCAATTGAAATTCTATTCAACTGAATTGTCCGTAGTACCAAAATTTTATTTTAATAAAAACAAAATAAGATTGGATGCATGAAAGTTTAAAATGCTCAGACAAAATTAGGGTATGACACTTATGGTGCGGGTCGCACCTATTAAAACCCAAAAATGTCCTTAGGTAATTTCGGAGATGCATCTCCGAACACACTAAAATCCATTTTGCCAAACTTTAGTCGAGGGATGCATCTGCAAAGTTTTCTGGAGTGAATTCGTAGATGCATCCCCGAAAAGACTCCTGAATCCATTCAAACAACACTTTCATTAAGATGGTTTATCATTTAACCATTCATAATATTTTCGGAGATACATCTCCGAAAATCTCAATCGGAAAATTGAATATATGACAACCTTGCATGATCATCTCTTTCACACACCATACCTCTTCCATAATCCAAAACCCTTAAAAAAATAAGAGTTTAACTAGATATACATATCTGAAAAGTGACTTGATGCCATGATAAGGTTTCTAAGGTGCAAAGTGACCCAATACTTGTATAAATGGGGTGTCTCTTAACCCACATTTTCAAAAAAGCACACAACAACCAGAGAATGAATGTATATCCCCACCCGGCATTTGTGTATTTCAATGAAAACCCCCCACATCAATTTCGGGTCCGCGATGACATACTTCTCATTGATCTGAAAAACAAACTGAATACTCTACTGTGATATCCAGAAAATCTAAGAGTTATCAAGCTCGAGTATCGTTCACCATCGCTTGACAGCAAAGGGAAGATACAGTTCACCAACTTTGAACTGAAGACATATGAATATTTATAGGTCATGTGGAATACATTTTAGCGTTATGCATCAAAGGGTCTGATTGAAGTGGACGAGAAGATTGAAAGATATGTCGATGATATTATCAATATGTTGCAACATCCGGACTACTTGTTTACAACGATATGTAATGTTAAATTTTTAACAACTATCTATGTAATGTTGAGTGCTTTAATTTAATGTCAAGTTGATTTTCTTTATAGATCTTCTTGTTCATATTGTCTCTATTTCTCATTTGAATTTTGGCTACTTTTGGATATGCATCTCCGAGATATATTAAGAAAATATTCGGAGATGCAACTCCAAATAAAAATCATGTAAAATTGGGGTGTCTCACTCGTTGGTGTTCAATTTTGCAGAAGATTGGTACGTTTGGAGATGCATCTCCGAAAATTAGGGGTATCTTTGACTTTTTGTCTACGGTCTAGGAGAACTTATAATGGTGAGAAAAGAAATTTTCTAATATTATGCTTTAAAACGATGTTATGGACTTATCCTCTATTTTTAGAATAAATTAGATTTAGTTTGTGTGGACTATTTTTTTTGCTTGTATGCTTGCTTTTTTTTCCTGTCACTCTCCAAATTTGACCTGACACCCCCATATATTTTCATAATGACAAAAATACCCTTGTCAAAACTTAACCAAAAAGAACAAACGAAAAATTATGTAGTGCAACTCAAAAAATCCGGTATGTTTTGTAATTTTTTGTTTTTTTTTTAAATCTGGTAGCTCAATTTAATAGGAAAAAAACCAAAACTAACAATACTAGATTTTTCAAAAAATCCAGTAAAAACTCATATATTTTTTTAAAAACTGGTAGTGTATTTTGAAAAATATGATAAAACTCATAATTTATTGAAAACTCCAATGTTGTATTTTGAAAAATCTGGTGAAAACTCATAGATTTTTGAAAAATCCGGTAAAAATTCATATTTTTTTTAAAAATCCGGTAAAAACTCATAGATTTTTTGAAAAATCCGATAAAAACTCATAGACATTTTGAAAATATTCGATAAAAACTCATACTTTTTTGAAAAATACAATTAAAACTCATAGATTTTTTGAAAAATCCGATAAAAACTCATAGATTTTTTGAAAAATCTAGTAAAAATTCATATTTTTTTGAAAAATCCGGTAGTGTATTTGAAAAATCAGATAAGAATTCATAGGATTTTGAAAAATCCGGTAGTGTATATGAAAAATCTGATAGTTCAAATCCGGTAAAAATTCATATTTCCCCCGAAAATCTTGTAAAAGCTCGTGAAATTCTTCAAAAATACGATAAAATTTGGGGGTGACAGAAAGAAACCTCACTCTTCTACTATGTCGATAAGTTTGAATTTTACGTGTGTCTCATAAATAGAGCTTCCTTTGTCAAAGGATGCCCTTTTGTTTGTGCCCCTGTCTTTCCAAACTATGGGCTTGATACAAGGTGGATAACTTCGGAGGACTATTCGACTTGTCAAAGGCTAATCGAGAAGATATGTCCCTTTCCATCAATTGAGGCTTATTTATGGACTTTGTCTATTCTCTATGGGAGGACACGTGCCTTGTGTTTTTCTTCGATTTTGTTCTTTTTTTATATGCCTCAAAGCGGCTATGTCTTTTTTACTCTTTCAATATTTAATGCATTTAAGGATGTGTAATCTTGATATATTAAGGAGGGTGACCCCCTATTTTCCCTGTTCGGGCACCAATATTTCTCTTATCCATGTGGGCCCTTCTTTCTTTGTAATTTCTCAGGGATTTAACTTGTCATCCCCTCAATTAAACTTGACACCACCGCATAGAGGTTGCTATTACCTTTATGTCCTTACTAAAAATTTTATTGCGCTTATAGGAATTTTCGGAAAAAATACCGCAATTATACGAAATTTTTAGTAAAAAAAATTAATGATTTCGAGAAAAAAATTGAATAATTATGAAAATTTTCGAGAAAATTTGAAAAAATTATTTTTACACTATCAGAAATTTTGAAATTTTCGGTAAACTACAACACTTTTTGAAATTTCAGGTAAACTACATAATTTTTCAAAAAATACTATAAAAATTCATACCGCCAATTTAAAAATGAATTATCGAAAATTTTGAATGAACCGTTGGAATTTTCGTTCACACTTTTGACTCAAATTTGTCCATAAACAGTTTGGAAATTATAAAAATATGTGGGATGTCGGATTTAATTGGAAGGGTGGCAAGTTAAATGTGTGTAATTCCTCTGGTTTTCGCCTGATCTTTTGTTTCCTTCATATTTTTCTGATCTGTCTCCATAGATGGCCCTGTTTATGGAAAGTTTATCTTTGTACTGTATGTACATTTGTGCTCTTATCAATAAACCATTAAAACTTTTTGTTTCCTCAATCACAACAGTTTCTACCAACGCCTTTTACCAAAACGGCATCACCATTGCATCTTTTTACATATGACATAATGGGCTCGTAACTCATTCAATGAATAGTTGGGGTCAATCCTTAAACATTTGAGTCAAAGTAATTGTCTCTACTTTAGATTAAGGGTAAAATACTTGCACTTCTCAACACCACGTTCTCCTTGAAAATTTAGGAAGACTTCCACAAACTCAATGTGATCACTAGGGTCTGTCATTTTTTTGTATGCTCTCATCCCTAGGGGATTCTGGAGTTCCCTACAAAAAGGTTAATCGTTGATTATTTTGGTGAATGTCTTCATGTTTGAAGCATCTCCTTCGTCTCCAGATCTCTCTGAAGGAGACAATGATGATGCACCTATGTTGTATCAACAATGATGTCGGTGATGACAATAATGCTTGAAGGGTGTGTGTGTGTGTGTGACACCAGGGAATGAGATTTATGTATGTGATGACTTCGTGGACTATGATAATGGGACAATCACGCTTGTTTCTTGTCATAAAATATATCGATTTCTTCATTCATGTGCATCTCTTGTTTGTTCCTTCGAGTCAATCGTTGCTCCTAAGGACCAAAACTATCTATTTTGATTCATCGAAGCCTCTCATTTTATTGTTCTATTGTTGTCGATTTCATGTGAATAGTGACTGACATGCCACGTAGTAATATTTTTGTTTCTTTATTGACCACAAGAGCTCAATAAGTTAACGATAATAGGGTATCACATTTCAATGGTTCATCCAAAGGTGGTTGTGGAATGTCTTGATCGATAAAGAAACCAGTGGTGCTGGATATGGGGGAACAAGTGTTCCCCATAGCGATGATGACGTCGTTTGTCCATCTAGGAGATCTTGGGTAACTCGGACAATCTCGTTGGCTATAGAATGACATGCGT
Organism: Lathyrus oleraceus; assembly: GCF_024323335.1. Lineage (NCBI taxonomy): Eukaryota > Viridiplantae > Streptophyta > Magnoliopsida > Fabales > Fabaceae > Lathyrus > Lathyrus oleraceus. Next base: position 373,090,679 of record NC_066584.1, read on the forward strand.
TCGCCACAAAGGCTGACATTGTCTTCCTCCCTGTTCTCCATTAGATATTCTGAGTGAGATAACGGAAATGTTAGATTAATTTCCCATAATGGTGCAAAAATGACCTGGAAGGATATTTCCAATTCACAAAGAGTGGTGTGAATTGAAATCTGATGGTAATTCGTTAACGGTCTTAATGTCTATTTGCTTTAATCCTGTAGTGGATGATACTTGTGAATACTTTGATGCCCAAGTTTATTACGAATAAAAGTGGGAGATTTAAGAATTAGAATAGTTTGTACCTGAATGTGAGTCTTTGTTCTCATTTTATAACAGCGTTATAGAGTTTTCAAGGACCTAGAATCTTCTGCATTCTTACAACTATATGAGAGGACAAATTTCAAAATATCATTATAGGTATGATATTAACGTTTATGCCTCTTTTTTCTTCTCGAGTTAGGTGCACTTTTAGAAAGGTCCGTCTTAGGTTCACAATACTATAACTTTGTTTGTGGATAGCTTCATTGAAGGAGTAATGTCATCGACTTTACATCAGCATGGTAACGTCAATGATTTGTATCTTCTGAATCGCCAGTCCTTAGAGCTCATGTCGGCATTACTCTTGTGTGTTATTAAAATTGGATTATACCAAGGTCCCTAAACCTTTTAATTCGTTAAGGGGAGAGAGAGAGGGAGAGAGAGAGCACACCATAATGTATAGTGGTTCGGCTCTATCGTCCTCGCGGGAGTTTACTCCATTCTCCAATGCTTTCTCATTGAAAGTTTTTCTTCCACTATGTATTGACAAATATTACACGATTTCATACAATCACCAATCCATAATAATATTGCGAACAATAAATCTCTTATTTAGATCTTAACTTATATACAACTTTTTTGATGAACTCTCTACGAAATCTTTATTGATTCATGCTTCTTGAATCTTCCAGCTTCACCAAATTGGTCGAAGTCTTCGTTTATGTCAATCACCCCTGATCCCACTGATATTTTAAGGGATGAGCTATTCGAAGATTGGGAAGAACTATTACCCTGTTTGTAGGCTTCCACACAACACTATCAAGGTCAACTTGGAGAGAAGAACTTCCTTCTTTTCACTAGAATTTGTCACAACAACCACAATCTTGCAAGCTTCCTAAAAATCGTTATCAAACTTTTAAGAAATGTTAGTTTCAAGACATGTCTCCCTCAACAATTACAAATCTCTCATGATCAAGATCAGAAATCAAACTAGAGGTTGAAGATGAAAGGAATTATGTCTTCAAGAAATTTTGAGTTTTCAAAATTTGGAGGTTGTTGATTTTACAAAAAATCACAATGTTAGTTATGAGATTGCTATATGAAAATAAGGTGACAATGAATTTATATGTGTTGAAAATTATGCACAAAAATAAGTGAAATGGTTGTTAGATTCGAATCAAGAGCATTGATTTATTTAAGTCAAATGAGCAAGTAGAGTGAAACAAGATCAGCATAAAGAAAAGTGACTCATTTTCATGTGATTCGAGTAAGTTAAAGATGTGATTCAAGTCATGTAGGTTCATGATTCGGGTCATGTGTAAAACCTTGACTCAAGTTAAACAAGTCAAAACTAACTAGAAAAAAGTGAAAAAGCTTGTGATTTGAGTCATGTATGATGTGTGATTCGAATAAATGAGATAGTGGCTAACATGAGATTTGTGATTCAAGTCATGTACACCTTGTGATTCGAGTCACAATGTTGCATGATTCAAATCATGTGTAAGTTGTTATTCGAGTCACAGACATCATAATCTTATTGTTCTCATCTGTTGGTTTGATTCGAGTCATGGTTTGTGAGTGACTCGAGTCATACACACCAAATCTTAATTTTTTAAGTTTTTTAAAATAGTTTGAAATTTCACTTCCCACATAATTTGAATCAACTTCAAATATGCTTCTTGTTCCATTAACCTAAGTAATTGATTAAAACCACAATGACCATACTCAATTACAAGCAATTTAATTATGCAATGCTAAAAATCAATTGATTCAAAACTTGATTCAAAGATGTGCAATAATGAAGAAGACTCAATAAACAATCATAAACAAAACAAATGTGTAAAAGACAAGCAACAAAACCCTATTGGGGTTTTTCCCATGCATATATTAAAGACATAAATCTTTAGATTAAATTTTGACAAAATAATGATATCTCATCTATTTGCGTTGAAGGGTGTGTAAAAAATGTGTCCAGTTGCATCTCTTGACACTATAAAAAGTTTTGGCTTTTCACCATAGTGGAGAAAAACCCTTAAGATGAAAAAGTAATTCCCTTATTCAACTATTCCCATCGCCAGTGTCTGAATCCCTGGGTGGTTGTGGCACCAGACGATCAACTCAAAGTTTTCTATTTTGCAGCATATTTAGTTTATGATATCTTTATAGACACAACTTCCTTTATATCATGGTTGATCGAGTCTAAATTCTTGACATTCATACTTTGTCTAACTTGCCGTTAGCTTAGAGGAATTTGTGTTTCTATTAACCAAATGTCTTGCCTATTTCAGCTGGTTTACGTTTAGGCTTAAACAAATCCTTAAAAATGAACAAAATTTTTATTATCCTATAAAATATTTTTCTTTGATTTTTATCCCTCTAAACTCTCTATCAGTTTTTGATCCCCCAAGTATTCATTTTATGGCAGACAAACAAAAGTGATTTTAGGGATCCAGGGAAACTTTTCAAGTACTTACATTCTAACATAACATTATTCGATGTCACTTTGACATAACAACATCTGCAAAGAAACATAAGTAGTTAACAGTTATCACTTAACAAGACACCAAACATAGTACCTTTCATATTTTAGAGAGATTGAAACCATGTGCTAATTTTACAAAATACTAACAATTACAAAGAACTGAAGAAATAATCTACTATCAACTGCATAATTATGTTGAGGAATGAAGGGCAAACAATAAAATACCGGGTCAGACTAACAAAACGTGTTCACTAACATGCATCATATAAGTGTTTAAACAAATCCACGGAATAACTTATATCATGTGTCATAACATTCAACACTAATTGAAAAGAAGACACCTATATGCAAATAGCACTTAGCGATAAATCAGAGTAACAGGCGACTAGTTCGGATAGTAGATATTTACAGTTGAAGATGCCAAAAGAACCAACAGTAGGTTACCATCTTGATGCCTATTTGAAAGTCATTGGTTTCAAGATTTCTTGTAGACAGCATTGCTCCCAGACAAAGATAATGGATGAAAAGTTGCATAAATTCTATAATCACCATTGACCAAATTGTTATTGTTGGACTCATATGGTATGATTCCTCATTCTCGTATGGGTCTATGTATGCTCAATACTCAATGACGGAAAGTCTTTACTGCCCTCTCTATCTGTCGCCGGCAAAGAGGGCAACTGGTCAAGTGCGAAGAGCAAGCTGTACAGCAGCACATATGCCCACACCTGACATCACAACATAGATCTTAAGAGTAAGAACATCCCATTTTAAGTGGTTTTAGCATGCATGTTTTTATGCTGGTAAGCATCCATATATAATCAAAGTAACAAAGTTTAGCTCAGCTAACAAATTCCCTGCAAAGTCATACTTTCTTTTGAGTCAAATACAATGGATAAGCAACTTTTCTTCATGATAGAGAATAGTCAATAAAGATCACAAGGAAGAAATGATATTGGGATATTTTATATCAATGAGAGAAATTAATGTTAAATATGCTTGGATCTCAAACCCAAAAGTTAGCTCAAAGGATGAGGTTGCCCTCACATATACACCCAACAGCCCGACAACCTAAGCAATATGGCACTTCAAACAAACTCCATTATCACAACTACCAACTTCAACAATAAAGAAAATGGAAAATCGGGGCAGAGATTCACAAATATGGGGACATGCTTGTCCTTCTCAGTGCCACTGCTTTGTATAATAGTATGACATACAATTAGAGAAGAGGATAAGATAGATAGCTTACGGAACAAAAACGGAATTATATTCCTGCTCGAGGCATATTACACACAAATCTGGCATTGTGCGTTCCCTTTTAGCACCATCTGATAAGTTGTCAGCAATTTCACCTGAAACAGAATCATAAATTTCAGGTATTTAATGAAGCAGCCATTGCAAACTTAAATATTGTAGAATCAGTGCAATATACCTCCATTATCTTGTCCAGACATCTTAGCAGCTGCAGCAAGAACCCTGCATGAAATTGTTCAGATTATTAAAGGTGAGGCAATGTAAAATGAAGTGGAATCATACATTTCCAAATTGAAAGGTATTCAATGCATTCAGTTTTGTCGCCACTGATGTGTACCTTTTTTGTATTTCGTTGCGATGGCGTCTTTCCATGATGTACCGGATAGCATGATTGGCTATCAGATACACACCAAACACTGTCAAGCCCATAGAAGCACACTTATACCACCTAACAAAACTTTAGTCAATAGAAATCCTGTAGGAAAAAACATACAATAAACAAATATAAAGTAAAGCAACCTCGTCCATTTCACAAGATTTGCAATGAGTTCTTCAATTGTTTTGGGAGTGACATAAAACGGCCCTTTGGTGGGTCGCTGAATTCGAATGGTTCCAACATCGTCTTTAGCAGCCTGATCATACAGTTTAAGAATTATTCCTTTGGAAAAAGTTTGAAACAGCAAAGGATTAATATTAATAGAGACAAAAACGCACCGGAGTAGATAAATTGAATATAGGAAGTACGTAAGACCTCAAATAAAAATATAATGAAGTCCTTGTAGACCTTTTCTTTGGAACAAAGACTTTTATAGTTTTATTCACAAAGACTTTGATTATAATATCATATGCTGTAACGCGTTTTACTTTGTGAGAAAGAGCAATGACTATGATCAGAGTTTGATAAATGGATAACGCATAATGTGGAGCTCATTTTACTTATGTGTAAACAAAAATCAAAACAAGAAGCCCTTCCCATACAAAACTTGCACCACGAGGAATACATCACAATAGCATGTGTTTATTGATACTATTATTCTGGCCAGTAACCTGGTACACCTTGAACCATTACCTATCTACTCTGCACCATTGCTAATGCCAACTATAATGAAATTTTGTAATATATGATATTCTTGAGAAAGTAGCTAGCTATATCTCTGAAACTAATTAAATTACCTCACCAACAACAGTCAAAGAAGTTCCAACTGGAAGTACCCGTTCAATTCTCTTAACTCCAAGCAGCTAAAAATATGGTTTCAATTATGTCAGTTTACAAAATAAGCATCGGAGTGCTTCAATATTTTTTTGCAGGGAGAGGCAGAGAATGAATGGTGTGTTGCCAAGTACTAAGACTCCCACCTTTAGACCTTGGAGATAATCCATTGTTCCACGTACAAGTGATCGATCCGACTCTTCAAATGCCTCACTTCCAACAGGCAATAAGAAACCAGTGGCACCCCGAGCTCCAACTACACGCACACGATCAGTTCCATCACCCTAACACATAAAATTGAAGGACTCGTGATATTAAATCATTATTTCAAGTGAATTTGGTTTACACACGTAGAACACCCACACGTGCACACGCATACTATAATAATTTTGATTTTTTACTATCATTTTCTTTTTTCTAGCTCCTGAAGAGGAATGCTCAGAAGCTTAAATATTGAGATAACCAACAACAACTGCACTAGAAGAAAAGAGAAGAACTACACACCAGATACCATGGAACCTCTTTACTCATGGATAACATTAATGCAGAATCTTGTATCCATGAACCGTTTTCATTGTGCTTCAGAAAATGTCGTTCAGCCTAAAAAATAAATTGTAAGCAAGTAAGTATTATTTGAAAAGGGCAACAATGAGATAAGCAATGTTCTTATAAAAGAAGAGATTATTCATGCACTTAAGAAACGTAAATCTACATACCGTTGCTTCAACTATTACACCTCTTAAACCACTGGACTCGCAACTAATCGGGGTTTCAGAACCAACTCTTCCAGAAATCGCAACAACCAAGGGAAGTATTTCCTCATCCAGCAGTTTCGCTGAAAATCAAAGAATCCCAACATAATCAGAAAATTTAACAGCACAGATTGCATTACTAATTACCAGGTAATTTCAATAAGCATTAAGGAAAAACCAAAAGTTTCAGTTGATGAAAAAACACAAACCTAGCTCTCTCAATTGATTAACCCTAGTAACAGATTTAAGAACTTCAGCATCCCTACGCAAGAACAAAAAATTCTCATTAATATTATTATTATTATCATCATATAAAAAGAAGAAAACTTTGAATGTTATGAAATTGCAGAACGTAACGGAACTGATGGCAATACCTGTCGCTTGCTCTACCAAGAAAGTAAAGAGCAGCAGCACTCAAACAGCAACTGATGCCACGCCAAGGAACCATCGCCATCTTCAACGAAACTAAGTTCACAGAGTCATTGATCGTTTGAATTGAAAAAAACGAGAAAAAAGGGTTTTGGGATTGAGAGAAAATCGAGATAGTGTTATAAGGATTTAGATTTATTAGGTAAGAAGAGAATTTGGCACAATAATAATAATAATAATAATAATAATAATAATAATAATAATAATAATAGTTAGAATTGAGGAGAAATGAAATTAAGAGGAAAATAAAGGAATTTGATGCAAGGAGTAAAGTGAAGGAAATGAATGGGTAAAAGAAAAGAAGAAAAGAAGAAAAGAGAAATAGGATAGAGTGTATCACCCTGCCTGCGTGTCATGGGTCCTCCTCACAAAATAAATTTCACTTTACAAAAATATTTCGACGAAAATTTAATGTTTATTTTATTCTTTTTTCTGACAAAACTGTTTTATTTATTTTACAATATAGTTTCTTGAAAATTGGTCGCACGATTTTAAGGTATTAATTTGAAAAAAAGATATGATAATTTTTTTAAATAAAAAAATAAGTTAGCTGGTAGTTATGGTAACAATAGATAGACATAGTTGATATAATACTTCACGGTAATAGTTATCTTTAAATCGAAATTGATATATTTATAAACATACCTATACATTTGTTATAAATATGATGAATCATATTAAGGGGGAAAAAACTTGTATACAAACGTATAAAAACTTAGAAGGAGATTATATCAAAATTCTGTAAGTGAATCTTTGAATTAAAAAAATTATGTTTAAGTTATATGACGATGTTTTTTTTTAATTTGTTTGATTTTGATGAAAATAAGTGTATTTAAGAGAAAGATGATGGCATGAAGAGTGAATCAATGAAAAATAAATGGAAGAATTGCATGATCATTATTTTAAAGGTATATATCATAATTCATCTTATATATCATTTTAAAAGCTTATAAATTTTATTCAAACTTCATCTTATAATTTCTCTAAGATCGTGCATAAAAATCCTTGAAGTTATTGGGTGCAAATGTGAGTGCTTAAAGTCTCGCATTGCCTATCAATGAATGAAATGTTGGATTTATAAGAGTGATTATTGATTTACCTAGCACCTTAAGATTTTGTGGTCCTGGAGCATTGGTCACATTGGTGCTCCTGACTTTCACGGACTCTCCAACAGAAGCAATGCTGCCAAAACTTATTTTTTAAAGAAATAGTAGTGGTAATCAATTACAACATAATGGTAACCGATTACCAGTTCAAAAGTGTGCGTAGTACTTATTCATCAAGGTTGTGGTGAAAAGTATTGTTTGAAGAAAATAGTGTTCTTTCTTGTGTGTAAGTTAGAAGATTGTAAGAGAGGTCTTTGTGTGAGACTTGTACAAGAATTCTAAATATAGTGGAAAATCCTCTAAGGTAATAAGAGGAGCGGACTAGTCTTCGTTTGAAGAAGGTGAACTAGGATAATTCTCTTGTGTTATTTACTTTCAACATATTTATTTTTCCGCACTTTATTCATTAACACTCCTAAACCGGTTAAGTAATCATAACATCACTTCAAAAAAAATTAACAAGTTAGCACTTAAGCAAGAAAAATTCAACATACCTAATTTACATCTCTCTCTCTCTCTCTCTCTCTCACACACACACACACACAAGTTATATCTAAAACTTGCTTCTGGTATTAGAGCAAGAGTTTGGTAAATTGCTCTAAGATTCGGGAAACATGGGTTCCACTAAACTTTTCTTGGGAGAAGGCTCTAGTATAAATAGACTACCTTGCTTTACTGATGAATGTTAGAATTTTTGAAAAATAAGAATGCAAATGTTCCTTAAATCTCATGGTGTAGAAGTTTGGGATGCGGTTCAAAAAGGATCTCTCATACCTACCACTATTATTGAGAGTGTAGAATAACTAAAGTCTAAAGATGCATAAAGTGAAGATTATAAAAAGAAAATTTTATATGACTTAAAAGGCCAAAAACATTCTAGCATCACCCTTAGGAATGAATGAATTCTTTAGAATTTCAAATTGCAAAACGACTAAAGAAATATGGGATATATTAGAGATAAACAATGAAGGAACGAAATAAGTAAAAAAGATCTAGATTGAACACCATTTTCCGTGAGTATGAAATGTTTAGAAAGTTATCGGTAGAGAAAATTCTAAATAGACAAAAAGAGATTCGCCCATTTTACAAATCATCTAGCCGTTATTGGAAAAACCTTTGCAAATATTGAATTAAACTTAAAGGTTCTAAGATCTTTGATAAGAGCATGAAAGCAAAAGGTGACCGTCATTTCCGAAAAGAAAAGCCTATCAAAAATGACATCGGCGACACTTTTTGAAAAGTTACAAGAACACGAGTTAGAATTTGATTGACTATAACAACATGAAGAAACTGAAAGGAGACATAAGAAAGTATCTTTAAAGGCTTAGTCAAATGTGATTCAACAAGAAGATAGTTCAGAAAAAGATAATATTATAACTTTTCTAGTAAAGAAATTTGGCAAATTCTTAAAAAAAGACAAGACGGTAAGATTTGGTCAATGGAAGAGTATTATGAAGAAGAAGGAAACATCAACATCAAATCAAAATTTCACATGCTTTGAATGTGGAAAACAAAGGCACATCAAGGCCAAGTGTTCATCTCTTCAAAAGAAAAATATTTCTAAAGGAAAGAATGATACAAGACCAAAGAAAGCATATATTGCATGGGAAGACAGTGAAGTAAGTTCATCTTCGGATTCCAAAAATGAAGAACAAGTACATATATCATTAATTGAATCGCATCACTCTGATGATGAAAAAGAGGTTAGTAATGACAAACTTTCACATGATAAACTATAAAATGCCTTTAATGAATTAAATGATGAATGTCTAAATCTCTCTAGGATGTGCACTAAACAAGATAAAATTATTTCATCTCTAGAAAGTAAAACAAGTGTTTTGAAAAATGATTTAGACAAAAGTAAAACAAAAATAGACATTCATGTCAGTTCATCAACAAGTAATAAATGTTCATCTCTTGAAACTAAAGTGGTTGAACTAAAACAAATTACATTCAAATATGAAAAAGGGAAACTTGGCTTGGAGAGTGTTCTCAATAGTCAAAGATATTCAAATGATAGAAGTGGACTATCTTACTCTAAGTTGATAAATCTAGTCAAATCAAGAAGACCATCTTTGTTAAATCTATCCATACTTATAAAATTGTCTAAACTAGAAATGTTGAAAATAATTTCCATTCAAGAAAGAGTTATGATAAAAATTCTTACTATACCCCCTAGGAAGAATATATATTATAATATGTCAATCCGTTTTTATTTAATTATAAAGGAAATACCCATAATACATAATACATAAGAAAATATGGTGTACCAAGTGATAAGTATACAAGGGTAGAGAAATAAACTAACCATCAAGGACCCAATTTATATTGGATACCTAACAAAATTTAATTTATTTTGTAGGAATGCTTGAAGGTCACAAAAAACATGTGGTATCTCGATAGTGGATGTCCCAAAGAGATGACGGGAGACAAATGAATTTTTTTAACCTTGATCCTAAAGTCTAAAGGATTTGTCAACTATGAAGACAGCAATAAAGGAAAAATACTTGAAATTGGAAAAGTAGGTACGTCACCCTTTACCACTATTAATAATGTGATATATGTTGAAGGTTTAAAGTATAATATACTTAGTATAAGTCAACTTTACGATAAAGGTCTTAAAATTAATTTTAATAAAGACTCATGCATCATAGAAGATGAAATAACTCATGAAATTAAACTTGTTAGAAAAAAGATAAACAATATTTTCATGATATCACTTGATGATTTGTGTTTAAAACTTAAATGTCTTATGGTTAATAACAATGATGCATGACTTTGGCATGGACATTATTTTTAGTACATAAATATGATGCATTTAATATTTTTAAAAAGTACAAAAAATTAGTTCAGAATGAGAGATCCTTGAAGATTATTTCAATTCAAAGTGATCATGGTGGAGAATTTCAAAATACTTCATCTAAAGATTTTTGCGATGAATATGATATCTCTCATAACTTCTCAGCACCTAGAATACCACAACAAAATTGTGTAGTTTAAATAAAGAATAAATCTTTGGAATAACTAGCAAACTAAATAAAATAGACTTAACAAAATAACTTTGGGAGGATGCGTTAAGTACGACTTGTTATGTAAATAATTGTGTATTTCTAATACCTATTTGGAAGAAAAATTCATATGAACTATATAAAGGTAAAAATCCCAATATTGATCATCTTCACATCTTTGGGTGCAAATGCTTTGTTTTAAATAATGGTAAAGATAATCTTGAAAAATTTTGATGCTAAATAAAATGAAGGCATTTTCCTTGAATATTCTCTCACTAGTAAGGCTTACAGAATTTTTAATAACAGAACCCTTACTATTGAAGAATTTTTCCATGTATCTTTTGATAAAACTAACCTCTCCAAAGAGGATAAAGTTATTTATATTGATGAAGATGATGCACCAAAAGATACCAACAACAATGATGAACACAATGAACAAGAAAAAGTACATGATAAAGATGGAGTAATAGAACAAGAGCAAACTCATAATGATCTACCTCAATAATGGAGAACTCATTAGCGTCATCCAATTGATAATATTTGCACACATAAACAATGGAGTATTCACTATACTCAATCTTAAAGATGCATGCTCAAACATGACTTTTGTTTTACAAATAAAACCTTCTAAAAATTAAAGATGCCTTAGAGGACGAACAATGGAAACTAACTATGCAAGAATAACTACATCAATTTGCAATAAATAAATTTTAGTATTTAGTTCATAGGCCAAAAGATAAGCACATTATTGGCACTAAATGGGTCTTCGAAAAATAAATAGATGAAAATAACATCATAGTAAGAAATAAGACTAAATTAGTAGCACAAGGCTAGAATCAAGAATAAGGAATAAACTTTGATGAAAATTTTCCCCCTGTAGCAAAATTAAAGACTATTAGATTATTGTTGGCATATGCATGTTCTTTAAATTTTAGGTTATTCTAGATGTATGTTAAAAGTGCCTTCTTAAATGGATACATACATGAAGAAGTATGTGTAAGTCAACCTCCGGGATTTGAAGATTTCAAGAATCCCTCTCAGGTGTTCAGGTTAAAGAAAGATATATATGGTGTGAAGCAAGCACCGAGGGCTTGGTTTGATAAACTAAGAAACTTTATTTGTGAAAAAGGTTTCGAAAAAGGAAATGTGGACACGTAATTGTTTATCAAAAAGAGAAAAGAGAAAAAACATGATAAAATGAAAAGACCAAAAAGAGTAATTTGTGAGACTTAATGATGTACTTATAGGATTTGTTAGGACCCTTGCTTGGACCTTGGACTATATTGACTTATGCACAACTTGGAGCATCATGGACTTGTAATCTTTCATTACAAGAGATCATTCATGGCACTACTCTAGGGAGTCATGCTTTTGTAATTCCATTATCCACATGTTAGCTTAGGACACAATGCACACACAAGGTTTTTTCTTGAGATACCTTACAACAAGGCCATTTATTCATCGCATTATTCCCTTGTATTTTTCATGTATCCCCTTCCCCACTTTGGTGTACTTTTTTTTCTTGCTTTCCTTTTTCTATTGCTGCTTGTTAGCCAACCTTAGAAGTTATGAACCTCACCATTTCAAAATAATAAGCAATAAGCCCTTGATCCAACGCCAAACGGGATTTTCTCAGTCAAATTTAAAACACAATAAAAATACAAATAGAATGGCGCTCCACGAGCCTTAAGTGGTGGAGAATGAGTGAGAATGGAACTTTCCTATCCTCACTCTTATTATTTTGGATACAAAACGCTTGGCTTGTTTGTCTGAAATATTAACCTCTACCCATAGTCTTTAAGTGCAATTCTAATAAAAAAACATCTATTTTCAAAACCTTAAAATCAACATCAACTCATCAAACTCATTTTTGCGTCTTTGGGCATCACTCTGAAAACCCCTTTTCAAGGTAAAAACAACCAACAAACAATCATTTTTTACTCTGAACTACGGAGCTCTGATTCTTCATTTCACGATGATGATACGTAGGCACAAGGGCCCTAATCCTTGACGAGCACACTAACAAAAACCAACCATTTCCCCTTTTAGCAAGTAAACTTTTAGATAGCGACACTCATTCATGTAGACAACCTAGATAGTTCCCATAGAGTACGATGGATGTGAGGGATGCTAATACATTCACCTTGCATAATCGACTTCTGAACCCTATTTTTGGTTGTGAGGCCAATTTTCTCTTCTTTAGAGGATTTTATCGATATTTTCTATTTCCTCTTTTTGGAATAAATAAAATTTGGTGGCGACTCTGTGTTATAGTCATTTTTCGCGTAGTAACAACCTCTTCAAAAGTTGTGATGATGTTTTCTAGTTTCTTTGCCATTGATTCCGACCTAAGTTTCAGAGACTGGTCATACACACTAACACATAAACTTTCAAAATGCATCTTGATTTTGAATAGATGTTCATCTCCAAATACCCTTTCAAGTACAAGCATGTTCATGTCAAAGCTCTAGGGTCCCTTTGTAGCATCGTATCCACATTCCTTTTTGAAGTGAAACGAAACAGGAACGTGTTTTTGTCTAGATCTTGTATTTCAATTGAATTCTTAAGCCTACACTTGGATCATTGTGCTTCCGAAAGCCCTAATGTTGAAGGAGTTAAAATCCCCATAGCTTTCCAACTAGATTTTTTTGTTATTGAAGATTTCGTCTTCTATTTCCACTTCCTTGCCCACTGTCAAGTCATCTTCCTCCTCCTTTGATAGTGGAACATTCTTCCATTTTTCTAGCATGGGATTAAATCTATAGCAGATATAATTGAGCCTATATTAATCAGAGTTGATGGAGTTCAAGAACCATAGGAGATCAAGAGGAAACTTTAGAAAAATAGATGGAAAACATGATAAATTTTCAGTGAGAGAAGATATGATATCTCTCTAAAAATTCAATAAATTTTTAGTGTTCATAATAATTAAACTATATTTAAAAAGAATAACTTATCCATGATTGTAATAGTAATTGGAATATGTATCATCCAAAAAAAAACTATAAGTTACCCTAATACTTTATATTATACCAATGGTTATCTTAACAAATTAAAAAATATATATAAATCTTAATAAATCTAAAGGAAGTAAATCTTAAATCAACTTAAAGTTGGGAAAAATTAGGGATGTATACAAGTCAATTTGAATTGGTTTGAGCCAAATTCATTAATTAAAAGGGGTGTCGATATTATTCCCCATCTATCTACCATTTTTATGTCTATCCAAATAATAATTTCTATGAGAATATATCTTTTCTTCGTATTACTAGCTACATCATATTCTACAACATATTTTACACATTCTTCTATTTAATAGTCGTTTAAGTTTTGCATTTATATAGTACTACTATTTATGAACTTCAATGTGTTGAAGTTTCAAATATCACTCCAAATCATCCTAATCATTGAAGTTTCTTTATAAGGATTGAAATTGTCAGAAAACTCTCCTTTATTTTTCCTAACATCTCAAAGTATCAATTATATGTATGTTATCCAACTATATGCCAAAGTTTTCATGTCATCAAAAGTATAGTAGAACTTCAAAACTTGTACTTCTATATAGGGAACTCATTTTACTTAAGCATTTCTCAAATGATGGAATAAACAAGCAAATTAAAAGGGAAAGACAAGTTTTATTCCAGTATCTCTTTCATCATACAAAATAATAACCCCACACAAACTAAGGCCTACCAAAAATCCAGTAAAAATCCAAACAACATTCAAGGAAGTTCCAACTGGAAGTCCCCGTTCAATCCTCTTGAATCCAATCGTCTGTGAAAGAATGACTTCATGACAAAATAAGCAGAGCTAGCAGTGCTTTAATTTTTTTTAATGTTTGCAGGGAGAGGGGAGCAGAAGAGAATGGACCTAACAATCTCACCTTTTCGCGTCTGCGATTATCAAAGGTTTCACATACAAGTGTCCGGCCTGATTCTTCAAATGTTGAGTTTTCAGCAGGTAATACAAAATCAGTGGCACCACGAGTTCCAACCACATGCACGCGATCAGTCCCATCATCCTAGCACAAGAAATAGAAAGAGTTTAGTTATTTTAAAAGGCTTTATCTTAAACATTTATATGAAGTGAATCAATCTCATCATCGTGATTTCTAGTAACAACAAAAACTGCATTAAGGAACATAAACAAAAAACACACCAGATACCACGGAACCTCTTTAGGAACAGATGATAGTATCGTAGAACTTAGTTTCCAGGAATCATCATCATCGCATTTCATTTCTCGTTCAATAGCAACATCCTTCTGAAGGGAGAAACGAAGTAAGAATATACCCGAGAGTGAAGACGAAAACCTAATGGGAACTTGAAGGTTTAGCTAGGGTTTTGAATTCTGAAAAATAGAGACACTTATGAAGGAGATTTTTTTCTTTAATTGTTACGCAAGAAAGCTACGGCTAAGTAAGATTTGATTTTTTTAAATGTTACTAAGAAAATCTATTTCGATAATATTAAAAAAATATCAGTTTGATAACATTTTCTTTTAAATGAATACATATTTATGTTAATTCTTTTTGAAGTTTTAAATAAAGAAATAATTTGAATAATTTAATCATTTTAAATATTTTATTTTTTTGAAGTGGCTTTTTTAATATTAAAATCGTAAAAATAATCATTAAAAATAAAATTGTTTTGAATAATTTTTTATAACAATTACTTTGATATAAAAGCAAGAAACCCTGTGTTAATTAATGTTTCTTTTTAATGATATAAAAAACATTTGTTATTTTGATATGAAAAATCATTTGTTTTAGTTTTTTAAAAATAATTTATAGTACAACATTTTTTTATAAAATTAATTTAAATAGATTTCATACGATATTATTTTAATTTTAAGATATGTATGCAGCCAACTTTTTTTGTTTTGCTGACATAAAATTAATCGCTGATATACCAAAAGAGCAATTTCAAGGGAGCTGAAATCTGTTGTAGTGATAATCAATGCAAATATATGTAACCTTTATGAGAAAATGGAAACATTTTAAGTCAGTTCATTTTATTGCAAATTTCTACCTTACACTTTACAACAAATCAGATACAACAGTGAATGGTTATTCCATTAACCGATTACGTGTGGATCAGTAGCACTTAAAACTCTTGAAACTATGTGTGTGATCATATCTCTAGAGGGAATACACTCAAGCAAGCCTTAGCACTGCCACTACTAGCAATGCTGCAGCTCTAAAGTAAACCTCTTTTAGGCTCTTATCCACCTTTTGAATCATATCTTCATCTTTCAATCTCATCTTTCCGGTATTCTTGCTTATGTTAACAATTGTATTCCTCAGTTTATTTACTCCCCAAGAAAGCCAAACCAGCCCGAAACCCAACCCTGTGTTGAAGACCTTAGATGCACAAAAGGGGACCCTTCCGCAAGCTAGCTTGCATATCACAGATAGCACAACAGCAAGGCCAGCACCAGCAATGCCGGCAGAGAATTGGGTGAGGAGTTCAGGAAGCTCTGGGCCAGATTTCTTCAGTGAAAGAATTGCGGTTTCCCGATGATGACTTTTATCGGTCATCAAAAACAGAAGGCTTTCACATGCATGAATGTAGTTCTTCTTGAACAGATCCCTCTCCCTGGCTACTTTCTTGTTCTTCTTTCGTGATGGCTTGACTTTGACTTTCTCAAGACTGCAAAACAAGCGAAAAACATTAAATTTTGATATATTTCTTCAGCAAATACGGTGATTGCTGTATGCCAGCAGATGCAACTATTTGCATCATATGAAGGAAATGAAGTGCACAAACTTAAAGTCGGGCATAAAATCAAACCACTTTTAAATGGTCCATTTTTTTTACAGAGAATAGAGTGATTGTAAACAGTTTTTTTTTGGATTAAAACAACTTCCTATCACAGTATTTTGTGTATATCAAATTCAGGAGGAGGACAATTGTCATAGAAAGCATATTTTGCCAACCTTTTTAATGGAACGGTCAGTGTAGAGTGAATATCCAATGTAGAGGAATGACTTCTGGCCTCTACTTCATTTTGATTCAGCCTGCCCACGTAGATTTTCTCAGAAAAGGTCAGTTGCTTGATAGTACATAAAAATAAGAAGAAAAAAACACATTTGATTTCAAAACACATCTTTATCAAAATATTTAAAATTGATGTTGAAATTATAATTAAATCTGGTGTTGATCAAGAAGTCCCTGATTATTCTTTTCTACTATGAAAAAGTAATTCAAAGTAGCCAAAACAGATAAGGTTTCATGTGATCATATTGAAGCTTAAATAATATGGGTCCACATGTACATACCTACTGAAGTGTGGAACAAGCATAAACTGTTTTTCACCCTTATGTGTGCTTTCTGATAAGTATGACTCGGTAACTAAAGCAAGAAAATCCTTCATATCAATTTTTGTACCCATAAATGTGACTTGGCCATCTGGATAAGCAGTAATTTTTGAACTTAGAGCTGAATCTTGAAAAATATCAAGCAAAGGCTTCGAGATATAGAATGTCCTATTTGGGTAGATGAGAGGATGCGATGAAATTTGAGGTATATCAATGCCTGAAAGTTGCAGACTCATCAAGTCAGACAACAAAGCTTTACGAACACCACCAATACCTGCTTCAGCAGCCTCAGATGTGATACAGTGCAAAGTTTTATCATGCTCGGTGCATTGATCAACGGCGCCAAAGCTGAAAAGTAATGTGCTTGGACAAGTTGCTGCAACCAAAGGATAAGTGAAATTACTTAAGAGTAAGACACATAACATTAAATCAAAGGAGTTACCAACATGAATCATCTTAGACATTCATCACAGACTCAATAATAAATATACATATACAGGCTCAATAATTGAAAAACTACCACCTGCTTTCTAATTACTCACAATATTTTAGCAAATAACAACACACCACATCCACGAGAGAAAACCAACCTTAGGTATCACCAGTTACCTTTTGGTAATTGGCAACATTTCACAATTAAAATAACAAGTGAAAGAATGATGCTTAATAAATGAACAAGAGACATACACAAGCTATCTATATAACTGTAAAAGTTGAAATAAGTAAAAAATAATGAAGAAAAAGAAATTATTTTTAAAAAGGTGGACGTCCAATGATCTATAAGGATAGGTTCCGATCTCTCTAAGTAATAGCCTTTCTACGTTATCATCACTTCTTGAGGAGATACCTTGGTGCTTAGGGGCAACTTGAGTAGCTTTCTAATAGAAAGCAACAAAAAAAGTCCTCGGCAGACAATCTTCGACATGGCCTTGACTGATATTGTGATGTTCTTAGAGTAATTTGAGTACCGACATACTGTTCATAAAAACTAGAGAGTTCAACAAAACTAGAGAGAGTTCACTACTATCAACGAGGATTACAAGAAGTAGTCTTCAAGTCTCAACTCTCACACCCTAATCCTCACACTTGCCAGTAACTGAACCCCATTTCACTTTTGGTTTCTGAACCGAACAGGAACCATTCAAGGAAATGAAGGCAAAAATAGATAAATAAATATGACATTGTAAAAAGAGTTAACCATCACAATAGTTGAATCAAATACACAACTCAATAAACTATCACCACACCTTGTACATCAACAACCATTGGCTTTAGAGCTGACAACTCCAAATTGACAAACTGATTAGAACCGAACCACTCTCTTGATGCCATTCTCGATTCCTCATATGAATTTAACCTAAGATTAGGACACTGATATCGAACAATTTCTGGTTTCGCTACATGATAAGGCACCAATTGTTGACAACCCTATCATAAACAACAAAATTCAATCAAACCAAATAAACAAACAAAAACTACTTCAGTAAGATTGAAATCACAAACAACAATTTCACCTTCATAACAAATTCTTGTTGGAAACCAAGCTCCGAAGGAAATCCATAAGAAGCCATCAAACAAAATTTCTGCAACATTATTTTTCGGAGGGGAACTAGGTTTTTATAAACCAAAATCCCCCTCTTTTGGTGACTCTATCAAAACACAATTTTTTTTCAGTAACTGAAATTTGGGTGGTGGCGAAGATATTGGAAATATTTTTTTAAAAAAACTGGTTTTGTTTTTTTGATTTTTTGTGAGATCCGTTTTTTAATGCGCAAACTTTCGAAACGGTAGGTGTCAACAACTCGCGCTGATGTGAAAATCCAGGTTGGATTCCACTAAACGACAAGAATGAGGGTCGTGATCGTGGCTGCCTGTTACCTTGGAATTGTTAGGTGGTTTGTCTACGTTATCTTTCCTAATTCATCTCAACCGTTCGTGTTTTTTTGGGTGAGATATTTGTGTATCTGGAGCGTTGGTATTGTTGTGGGATAATTTGAGTTTGTGGTTGTGTGTGGCCTATGTGTCATAGTTATTGATATAAGGTGGAGTTATATTGTTGGTAGAGTGAAACAAGTTTATGAGGTTGAGATGGTACATACATATACTCTTGAGCTTTAGTATTAATTAGAGATGGCACATACGTCCGAGCTCTACCTTAAATTAGATTTCTGATTGATGGGGTCCAATAGTGACGAGGATGTTACGGTTCCAAAGACCATGTAGATGCAAGTTTGGGGGAGGCGAATTTTAGGGATTAGTCAAAGCAATTTTTAGTGGTGCTAATGTATTTCCATGAAAAATCATAAATGTTTTTTTTTAATATAGAGATGTATTTTCGGACGTATTTAAAAGTTCGCATTATAGTATTTTATGAGTTATCCTCATTTTATCATAAATTAATACAAAAATGTATATTTGTAAAAAAATACAGAAATATACATCCGAACATGTTTTGAGTGATATTATTGCGTCAGACCTTCGTTCTTCCTTATTTTCATCCGAACTTACTCTGAACAAATAACAAGTGCTCGTGAGAAACCCCATTTCCATAATTTTTCAACATTTCTCACAACTTTTACTGCATTGTTCCTAATCCAAGAGCTTTCTCAATTTGTATATCAGTTTATTCAATCCAAGAGTTTTCACTTCACATTTCGTAAGTTTTTTCATTTCCTTCCTTTTTTTGATTTGTAATGCATGCATTACTTAAATAGGTTGTTTAATGCACATTAGGTTTTAGTTACACCCATAATATGTAGTTTACTGAGGCATGCATTAACATTTTTTATGTTGAGAGCATATGACATCTTGGATTTATGTGTTTTCTGACATTCATGTGTTTCATGTTTCACGGAAGTGCATTTCCGTATTTTGTCTGAATTTGATTTTCATGAGTTACGAAAGTACACTTTCGTATTTTGTTTGCATCTTCTTAGCTTGTTTGATTTTGCATGTCTGTCATCTAGGTTTGAGTTCTTTAATTATGATAAGATTTTTCTAGTTTAATTATAGGTAAAATGGTTGAAGCCAAGATAGATTGAGGCACAATATAGTGTCCTAACATGCATTTGTTCGCATGGAAAGAGCTAGACCCTCACGAGAACCAGTTGGTGTCGGTTCATTTGATGCAGAAGCATCCACTTCTAGAGTTCAGGTATCTTCGACTTCGTCTTCCAAGAGACAAGTGTCACTTTAAAGCCCCCTGTGTCCATTTTGATCTGTCTGTTGTTGATGTTGTCGTTTTGAACGTCGTTCTTGAGTTTTTTGGAGGATGCCTATATGACAGTTCGCTACTTCCTATGTATGCAAATCATGTTGTTAGGCACGTGTGGGATGGAGAAGTAAAGTAAATTTGTATTTATTCTTTCAAACGTATGTGTTACAATATTTGAACTTTCAGAGGATGTTGTATTTTTTTACTATATCGTGAGACTTTAAAATGCATCAACCATGTTGCCTAAAGAGATATGGTTTCATGATGTTATGGAACTATCTGGGTTGCAAGATTTATGCATGACTAATTATCATGTAATTAACCAGGGTATGTTGTCTGTTTTTTTGGAGAGATGACACTTAGAGACGTCATTTTTTCATCTTCTGATTGGTGAAATGTCCATCACACTTAATGATGTGTAATCCCTACTACATCTTCCAATCAATGGAGGATTATTAAACCACTCCATAATCTATAGGCATGATGCACTGGACATGGTGGTGCAATACTTGGGAGCTAACCCAGGTGATGCCTAAAAGGAGATGGATGACACCATAGGTCGTCATGCTAGATTTACATTTTGGGGGAGTTGTACATATACCATTGGTTGCATATTTCATAACACTGATTTGCATTTCATAACACTTGTGTTACATTGCTACTAATATTTTATCTGAACCATTTTTAGGTATGGATCCTCTATTACTTTCCACGCATCTTCGACTAGTCATATGAGGATGAATACAGTGATACTGGGTCACATGCTTGCTTTTTCATCCGTCTCATAGGGAATCAGGCGATCAATTTATTTCGAGTGTTTCTTGATTACATTGTAGCAAATGATATACTCTACACCCTATGCGGTGATCACCGTTAAACATGTCTTTGGATGCCATAGATTTTACTCCAAATGGTTGGCTTGTGGATCACACCTGATTTATCCATATTTTCCTGAGCAAGCTGTGCATCAGTTCATGTTTCTACAGGGTATTCCAAGAAAACCCTCTGTGTTTGCTCTTCCCATTATCGTCCGTAAAGATGCTGATGTGATGTATGATGATTTTTATACTCATTTGATACTAGAGGAAGCATAAATTGTGACAGCTCCTTATCCATGGAGTAGTGTGTAACACCTCAAAATTTGCCCTCCTCTTTTGGGACTAGCTTAGCATATTGCATTTCATTTTGTAGGACATTAGTTATTGCATATTGCATATCATGTGAGAATAAACAAGTCATCCTCTAAAGGTCTTTCTCAGAAGATAGAGAGGTTAAGAGATTCATGCCTGAGGGTCTCATGGATTGATCACTAGCCATTTGAGGGTTTGTGCTTCAATTAGGGTTTCTTGGTCCCTCAAGGAGTTTGACCATTATCTTATTGGCAAAGATATGTTATCATCATCATGGTTATGTCCTCCTCAAAGGCTCATTGTTTATGCTCTGATTCTTTGGGATTAGGGTTTTGACCTCTGGTCAACCCTAATGAGTTGCATTCTACCAGTCAGGGTTTTTCAAGGAGATGAGGTTATTTGCTTGGATGGAGATCATATGGTTATTATGTGGAGCTTACAAGAGCTAGGGGTTCATTTTGGAGCCAATTCCTCAAGTGGTTGAGGCTCAGGCTGATCAGAGCATGGCCAAGTCATCTGTCAACCAGAAAGTCAACAGAAAGTCAACTGAGGGCTAGGAGGTGGAGAAATGAGTTTCAACATCTCATTCATGTTCAAAAGAGGCTTATTAATCATGTCAAATGTATATCTTGAAGAATTTGAGGTCAGATCAAAACTTTCCAAAAATGGAAAGTGACCTGTAATTTCAAGTTTCCAAAAATGGAAAGATTTTGGTCCAAATTCAACTTGATCTTACATCATCAAAGAAGCTTCAAATGAAATTTTGTCCAACATGAAAGTTTAAGATCTCTCTCTCCCATTTCCAAAAAGTCCAAGATCATGAGCATCTGATGAATAGTTGAGGAGATATGGTCCAATCATTGCCAATTGTGCTTGGAACTTCAAAAGGGCATAACTTTTGATTCATAACTCCAAATTGAGTGGCTCTTCTTGCCTTGTTATTCTCATGACATGTAGTTTCCAAAACATTCATCACATTGCATGAATTTCCATCATATGGTCATTTGTGCATTTAAGTCAATTTTGGAGGGAAATTGCAAAATTTAAAAATGGTACATTACATGGACTTTTTACCATTGCCAATGTGTTTTAAAGATGATTTTAAATGCATTTGAGCTGGTAATGGTTACTGTTCACGTGTGCATGCTTCACACACCCTCCAATTTGTCATTTTTTGCCATGCACCTTATCTTGATTAATTTTAACTAAACCATGCCTAATTTGGATTAAGAGTGGATTAGTGAAGCATATATATTAATAATCATAACAGAATTGATGAGGATTCTAGATCTAGATCTCAAAATTCTCTCTCCCTCCAAAATTTTCTTCTAATCAAAATTCAAATTTCTTCAACATAACACCTTGTTTTTATTGAAGATTCATGATCAGTGAGTGTGATTGAGTGTGAATTCAGCCTTTGTTTGAAGAATTGGAGCCATAATCGAGCAGTTGAAGTTCAAGAACATAACCATGGCAAGTGAGAATTGAGCTAGATCTACATGTTCCCAAGCTTCAATTTCTTCATCAAACATCATTAGAAGTATTCTGGATTGGATTTGGATCATTGCAAGGCCTTAGATCGTGCGTTTTCAAGAGCTGCTCTTCTAGAGGTGAGTTTTTCGACCTTCATAATCCTCAAATCTATGTACATATTTGTGTAGATCTTTTAACACTGATGATTCTGAGCTAAAAATCACATGAAATGATGCATTATTGAGTGAATTATGTGTGTTTGAAGTTTTGCATTCAAAAATGTTTTGCATCGATTCTCTTTGATCTTGATGATTTGAGCTTAGCTTTTGGTTGATTTGGAACCTCCATTGCAAGAGCTTCATGATGATATAAGATTTTTAGAATTCTGGAAAATTCTGGAAATTTGGCTTTGAATGTTCATACTGTTCATCTTCATCTTCGTGAGGAAGATGAAGATCTTCATCGTAGCGACGGCCTAGCGTCCGTCTTTCCGTCGCTAGTGGTGCGCTAGGGTTTTGGCTCAAAACGGCTGCGTTTCACATTGGCGCGCGCCTCATTTGAATTCGTACTGGCTTCGATTCCTGGCGAAAGCATTTTTTCAAATACACTTCCATTTTTCCTATTTCCCTCCATATTTCATGCTATGCTCCATTTTGATTTCAATTTTTTTTATCAACTTTAAAAATGCATATCAAATTGAAAAATGACTCAAATAATTCCAAATTTTTTGTAGCATGATCCTCTGTTTGTCTAGTTTTTTTATGATAATTCCTGAAGTTGTGCATGGCTGGATTTTGAATGGTGCTAGACTCTTTGATCATATGAGCTTTATTGTCCTTGCCTTGCTCTTTCTATTGTGAAATGCTTGATTTTAATCCAATTGCCATGAAATTTTGCATGATTGTTCCTAACATGTTAATGGATGTTTTAGGCTTGGTTTGGTATTTTTCTCATTTGCCATTTCTGTTTTATACACATGTTTGCATGGTGTGACAATTTGTGTCACACATTTGGTTGATCAACTTGTGCAATTTCATTTCCATATCAAATGACTTCTGTTGATTCTGATTTTTTGTATGATAATCATGTTGGATGTGTTGAATACTCATGATTTTTTACAGAATTATTTGAATCATTTCTGTTTTAATTTGGAATTTTCATTCTCAATGTCTATTTGTGAGCCTTGAAATTGTCTTTAACTTCTCTTGCTTAATACATGGCCTTGCTAGATGATTTTGACTTGGTCCTTTTTAGGACATGTTAATATGTGCTTGAAGTTGCATTGTGTTGAATATCAGCTCCTGTTTTGGATTTTTTCTTCACCTTTGACCCTAGGCTTTGACCTAGTGGTTTGGACTTACATGTGAGCTTTGAATTTCAGGACCAAGCACCCAATTTCCATGGTTGATGTTGCTTCATCATTTGAATGTTGGTGTTTGCTATTGGTGGCTAACATTTGTTTGTTTTGTAGGTTGATGATAGCTCACTTAAGTTGTTTGGCTTATATGTTGTACATTGGGATTGTCTGTTTGTTGATTGACTGTTGTCTGTTTGTCTGAATACTGTACTGATTTGTTTAGTTATTTATACAGGTGCTTTAGCTGCTTTAACTCATTATTTGAGTTGCTTTGTTTTGCTTGTGGTTGGCATACCACTTAGGTAACTTCCTTGATCTCCATGTAGTATGGAAGACCTGTCATGTTACTTTGGCAGGCACTTGTCTGAAGCCCTCCTTAAGAGGCAATGTTTGTGGTTGTTTATCTTTGTGCCTTGTACATATAAAGACCTCCTAAGTGAAGAGGCATTGGCAGATAAAAGGGATGTGCAATCCATCCCCTGCTATTCAGTTGTGTCTTTCATCCTGCTCACACCATGTGTTGATGCATTTTGGATAAAAACCCAAAATCTTGTTGTGTCAGTCATGTGGAATAGAGTCCCACATTCTGGACTCCCACACTTTCATTGTCTGAAGCTCTCCCAGGCCAGGGATAAGAGCTGTGAGGTCTTACCCTCACTTCCCATTTCATCTGCTTCACCCTAACTCTCAATGTTAGGGTTAAGAGCAAATAACACCCCTTTCCAGTTGGCTTGTTTGTCGAGGTTGATTTGACCCCTTGACTAAAGCCCAGCCTTGTATGAGCCACTTGTTTGCATATAGTGTGTGTGCTTGCTCTCCTGTGCTTGTGTTCACTTACTGGATGCTTAGGCTAGCTTGCTTCCTGTGCGAGTTAGGTTATGTTCAGATACCTCAACCTAGGACTATTGTGGATTGCATGATAACTATTAGGCTCGAGTCAGTCTCCCTTTTAGTTTGTCATTTCCCAATCTCTGGTTAGGATAGAAATTTCTCCCCTGTTAAGGGGAACTACGTTGCCCTGATCCTTATACCAGATGAGGTACGTAGGCAGGAGATCGTGCAAGATCTCTCCGGACAACCTTTTATTTTTTGTGTGTGTTTGCCTGACAGCTATTAGGCTCGAGTTCCAGACTCCCTATTAGCTTGTCTGTTTGATAACCTTTTTGTGGGTGTTAGGAGTTGGATGTAAGACCAGTGATTGGCATTCCGTTTCCTTCTTGTGGTGTGTCTGGAGTCTGATGTAAGTCCAGCGATTGACATTCAGTTTCCCGTTTGTTTGTTGTGTGCTTGGAGTCTGATGTAAGTCCAGCGATTGGCATTCGATTTCCTTTTCGTGTTTGTTGTGTGTGGAGTCTGATGTAAGTCTAGCGATTGGCATTCGGTTTCCTGTTTGTGTTTCTTTTGTTTGGAATCGGACGTAAGACCAGCCATTGGCAGTCTGTTTCCATTTGTGTTTCTTTTGACGTCTCAGCGTCTTTTTGTTGTGTTTTGTTTCGGCGTGCGTTAGCCGAACTACGGTAGCTCTGATTCTCATTCCAGATGAGATACGTAGGCATATGATGCGATATCCTAGCGAGCCCGTTTCCCCTATCCTCGAACTACGTTGACTCTGATGTTTGTTTCTGACAAACTACGTAGGACCAGGATGCGACATCCTGCCGAGTCACCTTCCTCCTTCTTCCATCTGTGTTTTATTCCAACGTGTGTGCATTATTTTGAGCAGTTATTTAGCAACCTTATTCTATTCTTCTGAGCGTGGATCCCGTCGAGTACGACGGACGTGAGGGGGTGCTAATACCTTCCCCTTGCGTAACCGACTCCCGTACCTTGTAATCTCCGGTCGTAAGACCATTTCCTTTCCAGGTTTACTTCGAGCGTTTCCTTTCCCTCCTTTGGGATAAATAACGCACGGTGGCGGCTCTGTTTGTTTGCTCTTTTCCCGCCGGTTGTTTTTCGCGGATGCGACATAGTGCATGTCAATGAATTATAGCCATTGCACGAGCGGGTGTAGAGAGAGGGAGTTTTCGGAAGGAACTCCTATGTGGGACACTTTAGACGACATTCTATTTGAGGGATAAAATACCTTACAATATAAGAGGAAGAGAAGTAACGAGGGGGAAATATACCCAATAGTTCATTTTACTTGTATTTTGATAATATTTGTATTATAGTTTGTAATTTGTGAATAATGATATTTGATTATGGATTTTAATTGAAATAATACATGACATTTTAATTGAATAACAATTATGGATTTAATTGAATAACAATTATGTATACTTAGTATAAATGATCTAAAATATAAGATTTCTTAAAATATATCAAATTTATAACAAACTTAATGCGTAAGAATTATTATGAAATTATACTTCCGAATTACCATATCAAAATGTTTTTAGGGGTTATTATGGAAGTGCACATACGGACTCACCGTTCCATCAATATAGAGATGCACTTCTAGACTACTTTTTGGTAAAATAGGGGTGGATGACTCACTTACAAATGAATGTGGTGTATTTTGGATGCGCACAGAAGTATAGTTTTGGATTTGGGAAGTACAATTTTGGGTTTTACAAGGATGACTCTTCACCATTAAGGGTGGGAAGAGCAACCCCCGAATTCTAAGGGGATTCAGTTCTTTTGAGGATTGGGCCTCCAGCTCTTAACGAGTTTGACTCTGGGTCTAAATTGGAACAAGATTTTATTCAATACACCATATATGTTTTCCACAAATCCTATGTAAATCCAAAAATGACATTTTTTGCAAATATTCAGAAGTTAACTTCTGGAGAAACTCGTTTAGTCATTTTTTGAGTGAAATCATATGGTGCATATGAAACTTAACTTCCAGACAAGGGTATTTTTGGACATTTAGGGAGTTTAAGAAAAATACTTAAAGTGTAATGAGAAATCACCTTGGAACAATTGCCCCATTTAGTCATATTTCCATGAGGCGAGGAGATGACTTAGTATGAGATATTAATGATCTCGAACGAATAATTTTAAAAGAAGAATGTCGAAGACACTCATTTTTCATCATCTCTCTAACACTTACTCTTTTATTAATTGAAATACATGTAAGTCTCTCATTTTAAATATGAACCTCATATAAAGTGGCGGAATCTCCATGTATTTTACCCAATAAAAGAGTGAATGTTAGAGAGTGTTAAAAAAGAGTATTCTTAACACTCTTCATTCTAAAATGATGGTTTTGAGGTTTATTGTTGAGGCAACTTGATTCCGAGAGCCATTATGATGTGATGGTGGCACTATGAATGACAAAAAAACTCGTATTAGTGGGGATCCACGGGTAAAACCCGTCACAGGCACAAGTTGTATCGTTTATTAGGTATCCATATGTAAAATCAACGGGTGTTTAATTACATGTTAGTTCATGGGCACATATACATATTTGATGGTACTTGTACTCGTGGGTATTTGTAATCGATAATAATTGTCAAAATTACTGTATATTATGGAATTCCTTAAGTCCGAGCTTTTGCAAGCTGAGTACAAGAGTAAGCAAATGGGATAAACATGATCCTAAGCAAGTCGGAGTCGGCCAGGATAAAGTAGCACCTCTGAACAATAGCATAGAAAGATAATTATTAAATTTTAATTTATAATAATATATTAAAAATTTAGCAAAATAACTATTATTCTTAATAAAGTAATCATGATTATATAGATAATAAATTAAATTAATATATTTAAAATACTTTTAAACAACCTGACTTGTGTTAGTCTAGCCTAACGCGGTATTTAAGAGGTTTTATAATTTTATAATTTGTTTGACTTTTTTTTCATGTTACTATGTCAACTCTAATAAAACCGAGGCCATTATCATATCAGTGTCTGAAAGATCCTTGAGATTATTGGGGAGGTACTATAGGTCTTGAATATTGGCATGTGAAGAAGACATAGCGAGAACTCAATGAATGTTGAAATTAAAGAAGTGGTGTAATGTATCTGTGCCTTTTCAAAGTGAAGACCGACCTAATTATTCACTTAAATAAAAAACTAACTCTTTCAAAATTCGTTGCGTTCCTTTTTAATAGGGACCAATTATTAAAATTTGAACACAATCTCTAAATTGTTTGAGACGACCATCACAAATTGTCTTGTAAACTCATATTACAACACCTTACATTTTGACATTTTTACTAGATTACTTAGAATTCTTTGCATTGGTTTTTTTCGGTTGCATTTCACTTGAAGTCTGTAAAAGTCTTTCTAGAGCACTTGATTCTTTATAAACTATGATCCAAGTTTTTTTTAAAATTATTTTATAATTAATCTATTGTTTATCATGTCTATACTTTTGTTAATAAAATGCATGTTTCTATCTTTACCTTGTCTGAGTAGTCACCTTAGGATTTAGGAGCACGAGGACAATCCAATTCCTTGTTAAAAATTTATAACAAGAAATTATATTACTTTTTTGTTTTAATGCATATATCTCTATGAAAGTATAGATATTCATAGTCATAGTCATATACTGAAAAGGTATAACTAATATCAAAACTAGAAATACTAAAAAGTTAAACCAAAACTACGAAAGTGTTTCAAGTTTAACTACATAGAGAAATTAGGTAGTTCGTTAGTTTTGGACAAGATAATATGGTGACGAAAGTAGGTATTATCAATTTTATCTATTTCTTCCATAATTAAAATTTCTTGTAATTAACAAAAACTAAGAACATGTGTGAGTAAGTCTAGGATATAATTCATAGTCCTAAATCTCCTTTTTATATATTTTTCAAAAAGAGATTCTATCACCAGCATAATTTTGCACCATAAAGAGATTTTACCACCAGGTGAATAAAGAACCAAGATAGTACTTTTGTAAGACCCAAATTTTCACCCTAAGATCCCTCATGCTATCCCATCATATGCATTAACATTGGGATCACAACTTGGCATCCTCCTTACCCCTCATTCATTGGGTTTACATTGGGAGAGATCACCAAGCCCTTTTGATTGTATCATACTTCATTTTTCTTTGTTTACTAACCAAAATACGAAAAATATGTCAATGTATAGTTTGTTGCTTTTGTAGGTAGTGTGTGTAAGACCCCAATTTTGTCCCTAAGATCCCTCATGGCATCATATCATAACATAGCATTGCCTCAAGGATCATTGGACACCTTGCTTCCTTCCCTGTGGGTGGGATCCCTTTGAGAGTGATTCTTGATCACCAAGTATTGCTTGCATTTGTATATCATTGCTTTTCTTTTAATCACTAACCAAAAGGTACAAAAATATGTCATTAACCTTTGTTACTTGCAGCTTAAGCAATCAACAGTCAAGGCAATTCAAATGAATCTTGTGTGCAAGAGATGAAATATTTATTGGGTTATGGTTCATGTGATCATTTCATTGAGCTTATTTGAGCTATAGGTTCATTTTGGAGCAAGTTCCCAAGTGGCAAAGGCCCCAAATTCATCAGGACAATTTCAGGTCATCTAAGGGCCAATGCAGTCAACTGTGGGTTTTGAGTGTGGGAATTGAGTTTCTTCATCCCATTCATGTTCAAATCATGCTTATTCATCATTTCAAAGATCAAGGTTGAAGAATTTGAAGTCAAGTCAAAAGTTTCCAAAAATGGAAAGTGACCTATAATTTCAACTTTCCAAAAATGGCAAGTTTTTGATCCAACTTCAACTCAACTTTACAACATCAAAGAAGCTTCAAATGAAATTTTGTCCATCATGAAAGTTGAAGATCTCTCTCTCCCATTTCCAAAAAGTCAAAGATCATGAGCATCTGATGAATGGTTGAGGAGATATGATCCAATCATTGCCAAGTGTGCATGGAACTTCAAATGAGCATATCTTTTGATCCATAGCTCCAAATTGGGTGGTTCTTTTTGCAATATTCTTCTCTTGACCTCTAATTTCCAAATCATGCATCACATTACATGAATTGTCATCACATGATCACTTGCATATCCATGACTTTTTTGGAGGGAAATTGCAAAATTCAAAAATGGTGCATTGTATGGACTTTCTACCATTGCCATTGTGTTTAAAAGATCATTTTAAGTGACTTTGATGAAGGGAGTGGTACTGTTCACGTGTAATTAGTACATGCACCATGCAATTTTGATTTTTTGCAAAACACCTATTTTCATTAACCAAGTTAATTATGGATTAGCAAGGTGATTAGGACTTCATATAAATACCTAATTCTAACAGAATTGAAAGGAGGTTAATCATTTTTTCACATTTTCAAGATCCAAATTCTCTCTCCCTCCAAAATTTTCTTCCATTCATAATTCAAATTTTCTCTTCATAACATTGCAATTTCTTTCCATATTCTTGTTCCTTGGCTTTGATTCTGTGCAGATCAAGCATTAGATTGTGAAATTTGAGCAAGAATTATGCATAGCAAGCTCATGAAGGTGATGATGGAAATTCTGTTTTGAGCTAGATCCACACGTTCTCAAGCTTCCTTTTCTTCATCAAACATCATTACAAGCATCATAGAGTAGATTTGGATCACAAAAAGCTTCAGATCGTGCAAAATCAAGAACTGCTCTTCAAGAGGTTCAGTTTTCGAATCTCTTAATTCCCAAATTCATTGCCATATTCTTGTAGATCTTGTGTTCCTGATGATTCTGAGCTAAAAATCGTGTGAAATGATGCACTATAACATGAGATATGTGTGATTGAAGTTTGACATGTTGAAATGATTTTGCTCGATTCTCTCTTGTTATGTTGAATTAAGTTTAGATGTTTGTTGATCTATGCTCTCCATTGCAAGAGCTTCATGATGATGTACTTGTTTTTTATTTCTGGAAAAATTCTGGAAAAAACGTATGAAGCTCATGCACTGTTCATCTTCATCTTCATGAAGAAGATGAAGATCTTCATCCATGCGTCGACCGTGCGACAGTCTTGCGTCGACCGTAGCGTTGGCTTGCGTCGACTCCTGGTTCTGTTAGGGTTTTGTGAAACGATGCCGTTTTGGCTTGGCGCGTGCTCCATTTGAAATTCAACTTGGTTCGATTCTGGCGCATGACATATTCAAATGTTCATCCATTTTATGCATTTCCCTCCTATTTTCCATGTACTTGTTCATATGTGATTTTTATTTTTTTTCCAACTTGTAAAATGCATAACAAATTGAAAAATGATCCAAAAAATGCCTGGTTTTTTGCTAATTGATCCTTAGGATGTCTAGAATTTAATGATGTTAAATTTGGAAGTTGTGCATGGCTGGTTTTTGAATGGTGCTAGAATCTTTGATCATGTGTACATTTGTGACCTTGCCTTGCTCTTTCTATTGTGAAATGCTTGATTTTAATCCAATGGACATGAAATTTTACATGATGATTCTAGACACATTGATGAATGTTTTAGGCTTGGTTTGGTATTTTTCTCATC
This sequence comes from Lathyrus oleraceus, assembly GCF_024323335.1. Taxonomy (NCBI): domain Eukaryota; kingdom Viridiplantae; phylum Streptophyta; class Magnoliopsida; order Fabales; family Fabaceae; genus Lathyrus; species Lathyrus oleraceus. The sequence goes on from NC_066584.1 coordinate 373,122,041, forward strand.
TACCATTTCTGTTTTATGCACATGTTTGCATTGGTGTGACAATTTGTGTCACACATTTGGTTGTTCAACTTATACCATTTAATTTCCATACCAAATGATCTTTGATGATTCTGATTTTTTGTATGATGATCATGTTGGATATGTTGAATGCTCCTGATTTTTTCCAGAATTATTTGAATCATTTCTGTTTTGATTTGGAATTTTCATTCATGATGATCATATATGAGCTTTGAAATTGTCTTTGGCTTCTCTTGCTTGATACATGGACTTGCTTGATGATTTTGTTGTGATCCTTTTTAGGATATGTTAATATGTGTTTGAAGTTGCATTGTGTTGAATTTCAGCTCCTGTTTTGAATTTTTTCTTCATCTTTGACCCTAGGCTTTGACCTAGTGGTTTGGACTTACATTTGAGCTTTGAATTTCAGGTTCAAGCATCCAATCTTCATGGTTGATTTTGCTTCACCATTTGAATGTTGATATTTGATTTTGATTGCTAACATTTACTGTTTTGTAGGATGTTGATAACTCATTTGAGTTTGCCTTATGGCTTATGTGTTGTACATTGGGATTGTCTGTCTGTTATTGACTATTGTCTGTTTGTCTGAGTATTGTACTGATTGGTTTAGTTGTTTACACAGGTACTTAAGTTGCTTTAAGTTCATTTGAACTTTGCTTTGCTTTGCTTGTGGTTGGAATACCACTTAGGTATAATCCCTAATCTTCATGTAGTCTGGAAGACCTGTCATGTTACTTTGGCAGGCACCTGTCTGAAGCCCTCCTTAAGAGGCCATGTCTTTGTGTGTTTAATTTTGTGCCAAGCAGGTAAAGTCCTCTTAGGAGGCAATTGGCAGATAAAAGGGATGTGTAATCCATCCCCTGCTATTCAGTTGTGTCATTCACTTTGCTCACACCATGTGTTGATGCATTGTGAATAAGAACCCAAGATCTTATAGAGTCAATCATTTGTGGAGAAGAGTTCCCTCATTCTGAACTCCCACACCTTCTATTGATTAAAGCTCTCCCAGGCCAGGGATAAGAGCTATGAGGCATAATCCTCATCTCCATTTCATCTGCTTCACCCTAACTCTCAATGTTAGGGTTAAGAGCTCCAAAACACCCATACAGTATTGGCTTGTTTAAAGCCCAACCTTGATTGAGCCTCTTGATTGTGTATAGTGTGTGCTAACTGATTGCTTGATTACTTAACTGTGCATCCTTCATGTTTGCTTTTGCATATCTACTTGCATCATTCCATGTGCTTGCTTTTGCTTTTCATAGCATATTTGTTTATGTGAGGAGTCAGATGTAAGACCATTGATTGGCTATCTGTTTCCTATGATCATTTCTTGTGGAGGTGGACATAAGACCATTGATTGGCACTCCATTTCCTATTTTTGTCTTGTGAGGAGTCAGATGTAAGGCCATTGATTGGTTATCTGTTTCCTATGATCATTTGTTGTGGAGTCAGGTGTAAGTCCATAGATTGGTTACCTGTTTCCTTGTTTGTTTTGTCCATTGAGGAGTCAATTGTAAGTCCATTTATTGGCAGTTGTTTCCTATGATTTGGTGGGAGTTGGGACTAAGACCATTGATTGGCATCCCATTTCCTAGGAGTCAAGTGTAATACCATTTATTGGCAACTTGTTTCCTCTTGCCCCTTGCATTTGTTTTCTTTGCTTTGTGATATTGGTGTAAGTCCATTGATTGGCATCTGGTATCCATGTTTTCTTTGTTTTGTGAGATTGGTGTAAGTCCATTGATTGGCATCTGGTATCCATTTATGTTGGCTTTGCCTGATACTTTGTTTATCTGCCTTGCTTGTTGCCTTTTTCCAAAGGAATCACTTGGATCATCTACATATGATCTCAAGAGGTGAACATCTAAGAAGTTTTGCATCCCTTAATCTCCACCCTCTTGTTTCTTTACAACCTCCCTTTGCATAATTACCCCCTTACCCAGATCTCTGACCTTTCATTAGTTTTCTATGTGTAAAACTTCTTAGGCTTTTGTTCGCTTTTTAGCCATTCCTTCGGATAAATAAAAGTGCGGTGGCGACTCTATCTTTGTATACTTTGCTTTTGATTTAGTCAATAAATCATAAAGTGACGAATACACCGCTACAGAAAAGTGGCGACTCTACTGGGGAGAGATCTTTTCCTAGTGGGTTTGCCAACTTTTCACAATTGTTGTGATATATTGTTTATGACATATTTTTGTACAATTTGGGATTACTGTATTGCTTGTAATGATTGATTTGCTTGATATATCAATTGCTTGCTTGTTTGGTGATCTCTGTGAGATGAGTTCTATACCCGAACTCGAGTGCACCCTATGATAGGAGAATGGCATAGTCTCGTCGACTTGTGTGGAGTTATTCCTTAGCAAGTTGACTTGCGAGTCCATTCACTTGGTGGAGGTCATGTTGGATTAATAATGTCACACAAGTTATTTATGGTTAGGCATCATTCTTTCAATATGTGCCGTAGAAGCCAAGGACCTTAGTTTACCAAGCCCATCTTGGCCTATTTTTAGGACGTAGTGCGGAGGTCGTTCAGATGTAAGATCTGATGTGATTGTTACGCGATACTACACTCATAAGAGTCTCTCTTGAGAATATTTTTGGAATACGAGTATTCGTTCCTCCGATAATATTCGAAAGATGGGATGATGACTATGGGAACCTCTGGTAGAACATGTTTGGCAGGTTTAAACCATAGTACACTCCCTTTGGGTGGTTCTTAACCGAGACTCCATGCTCGTGACTCACAACAAACTCGTGATTCATGGTTGATCCGTTCACCCATCGTTAATATCAATGGAACTTGGGTGTTGATAAGGTGTAAACCATAATCCACCAAAATGGATGATTGATATTAAGGATGGTTGAATCGTTCGTATATCGTTAATATCAATGGAACTTGGGTGTTGATAAGGGGTAAACCATAATCCACCAAAATGGATGATTGATATTAGGGATAATATGAACCATCCCATGACCTTTGTCTGGTGTGCTTTGCTTGATCCTTAAGTGTGATTGTTGCATTCATGCATTCATCTGCATCCATATCATCAGAAAAAAGAAAATTTTCAAGGAACTTAAGGGGTTTATTTGCAAAATTTTCAGATATGGAAAGACCAAAAAGGCATACAAAGAAGTACAACTTTCGACAGCCCGATCTGAAAGAGTTAAGGAATCTGACATCTTATGTATTAGATCCCTTGGGTTTCAAAGCTCGTTATGGGAAGCTTCTGCCTCTGTTGACTACTCAGGTTGATGAAGGGTTGATGGGAACTCTGGTTCAGTTCTATAATCCTCTGTATCACTGCTTCTCTTTTCCAGACTTTCAGCTATTGCCTACCCTTGAGGAGTATGCGCATCTTGTGGGTATTCCAATTCTGGATCAAGTACCGTTCAGTGGCTTGGAGAGTATTCCTACTTCTCGAGAGATAACTGACTTGTTGCACATAGATGAATCCTTGGTTAAAGCTCATATGACTACCAAAGGTGGAATTCAAGGTCTTCCTTCTGAGTTCCTCATCGCTCAAGCTACCGTTTATGGGAAGGCCATGAGTGAGGATGCCTTTGAAGCCATTTTCGTGCTTCTCATCTATGGATTGGTATTGTTCCCCAACATCGACAAATTTGTGAATGTGAACGCTATTAGGATCTTCTATGTTCTTAATTCTGTTCCGACTCTGTTGGGTGATGCCTATGTCTCTTTGCACATGAGGAATGCAAAGGGTGGTGGTGCTATTGTGTGCCGTTTGCCTCTGTTGTATAAGTGGTTTATTTCTCACTTACCTCAGACGGTCGCTTTCAAGGAGAACAAGGGATGTCTACGGTGGTCTACGAGGCTTATGTCTCTCACTAATGATGATATCTCTTGGTATGATCGTGCATACGATGGTGTCCAAATCATTGATTCTTGTGGTGAATTCTCCAATGTGCCTCTTCTTGGTACATGTGGTGGGATTAGCTACAACCCTATATTAGCACGTCGTCAGCTTGGGTTCCCCCTAAAGGATAAACCTAATAACATTCTGTTAGAAGGTGTGTTCTTTCAGGAGGGTAAAGATCCCCAAGGACTGAAAGCCAGGATGGTCCGCGCTTGGCGCAAGATTCACAAGAAGGGTAGAAGTGAATTGGGTCCGAAGAACTGCATAGCTTTGGAGCCATATACTGCTTGGGTGAGGAAGAGAGCATCTGAGTATCTCATGCCCTATGATTATCCGAGACCTACACCGTTGGTTGTGGCTGGGCCTTCAACCCTCCCTAACCAAGGCGTAGAGGAGTTGAGAGACGAAGACCTTTCACGTGCCTGGATCCGTGAAAGAGAAGAGTTGCTTCAGCAAATCAAGGAAAAAGATGCCATGATCGAGTTTCTCGAGCATCAGGTCATTGATGATCCTGATGATACTTGGACTTCTCTACTTCCTCAGTCTTCTAAGTTTTGGAAAAGGAGGTATGATAGACTCACCAAAGATAAGGCAGATATGGAAGCAGCATATGAGAGAGAGATCAAGAGGCTTCGTGCAGCTTATCTTCCGGCATCCCGAGCTTCTAGAGATCCATAGGATGCTTATTTTCCTTCTCTCCTGTAATGTAATTGACAATGCTGTACTTCTTTGTTCAAATATATTTGATGAGATATTTTCCATATGCGGTTAAAATGATTAATATTCAAAAAATTTGCAAATAATACCCTGAAAGTTCCTTGAAAATAAAAATAAATCATGTGCACAAGCATTGCATGCATCATTTTGCATAAGCAGGTGTTGTTCTGGTCTTCTTGTCTGTGGCCTAACTCCGTGCTCTTCATTTATTTTGAAGACAAGCTGACTCATCAGTACTACACCCGAGTCAACTCTGCAAGAGTGATGGATCAACTTGAACAAGAGAACCGCGAGCTGAAGGAAGAGGTTGCCAGACTGAGTGCTCTGATGGAGCAGTTTCTAGCTGCGCAGAATCAACCGTCTCCACCGCCTGCAACTCCTCCCCAGAGGACTGTTATATCAGAGATTGTCTCCTCGACAGTGCCAGCTGCCAGTGCTCATTTCATGCCAGCCATGCCAGCCGGGTTTCCGTGGGGTATGCCTCCTGGTTTTATGCCTGATATTCCGGCTCCTACCTTTGCTTTTATGCCGGCATCTAGCCCGGTCCTTGCAATGCCTCCTCCTGTCGTGCATACCATTCCCAGGGTAGACGACACCATCTATCGTTCTGAGCCGTCTGAGGGCCCAGATGTTAATGAGAAGATGGATGCTATGAATGACCAATTCCTTGAACTCCGCAAGGAATTGAAGACCCTTAGAGGGAAAGATTTGTTCGGCAAATCTGCTGCTGAATTATGCTTGGTTCCCGGTGTTAAGATACCTGTCAAATTCAAAGTCCCTGACTTTGAGAAGTACAAAGGGAACACCTGCCCGCTCAATCACCTGGTTATGTATGCCAAGAAGATGTCTACTCAGACAGATAATGATCAGCTGCTGATTCATTATTTTCAGGATAGTTTGTCTAGTGCAGCTCTTCATTGGTATATGAGCCTAGATAGTGCAAACATCCGTTCCTTCAACGATCTTGGTGAAGCCTTCGTCAAGCAATACAAATATAATGTGGACATGGCTCCTGACCATGATCAACTCAGAGCCATGTCCCAGAAGTACAAATAGACATTTAAGGAGTACGCCCAGAGGTGGCGAGAGCTGGTAGCTCAGATTACTCCTCCGCTGGAAGAGAAGGAGATGACTAAGATCTTCTTGAAGACTCTTAGTTCATTTTATTATGAGCGGATGATCGCTAGTGCTCCCTCTGATTTCACCGAGATGGTGAACATGGGGATGCGATTGGAGGAAGGAGTCCGTGATGAAGGCTCTTCAAGCAAGCGGTATGGGGCGTTGGCTAAGAAGAAAGATGGGGAGGCACATGCTATGCAATCCCATGCTAAACCAAGAAGACCCTCTGCTAAGAGGAAGCCTGTGCGTCATGCCAGCAACCAGCATCAGGTGGCTCATATAGCACCTGTCTTTCGTGACAATCAGCAACACAATCAGCAACAACCTCAACAGTATTAGCAACAGCATCGTCCTCAGCAACAGGCTTACCAGCCTCGCAACAACAGTAATCAGGCTAATTTGAGTTATGAGAGCAAGAAGATCACTTTCGATCCGATTCCTATGTCATACGCTGAGCTATATCCCTCTTTAATAGAGCGGAAACTGATTACTCCCAGAGAGCCTCCGGCTGTACCTGCTAACCCGCAGTGGTGGTACAAGCCTGACCAACATTGTGTTTATCACTCCGGTGCTCCGGGTCACAATGTAGAAAACTGCTATCCATTGAAGACTAAGGTGCAAGACCTTATGAGATGCGACATTCTGAGCTTTGAGGACTCAGGCCCTAATGTTACGAAGAACCCATTGCCCGAGCATGGGAAGTCGGTTAACATGGTCCAGGGTTGCCCTGGCAAATATAAAGTCAAATATGTAAGTCATATTCGACAGTCATTGGTCGAGTTGCATCGTCTACTGTGTGATTACAGTCATATGGAGCACGACCATGACAAATGTCGTATCTGCTCTGTCAATCGTCTGGGTTGTCGCCAAGTGCGCAGAGAGCTACAAGAGTTGCTAGATGATGGGACTATAGAGATTCTTCAAAACAGAAATGTTGATGAAGACGAACCCGAGGTGAATGTGATTTCCCCTGTGTTCAAAATTCCTGAGCCTGTTGTCATCCGTTATGATGGTAACAAGCAGAAGGTCTCTCCTTCTTTGGTGATTAAGCCTGCAGACCCTGTGCCTTATTCTTCAGATAGAGCAGTTCCCTTCCGCTATAATCTTGTTGCTGTGGAAGATGGGAAAGAAGTGCCTTTGCCTTCATCCTCCGTTGTTAGTATTGCTGATGTAAGCGGACTGACCCGTAGTGGTCGTGTGTTTTCAGCGCCGAAGCCTCAGGCCAAGGCTGATTCTGATGTGCGTCCGGTGGGGAATGCTGTTAATCCTCCGAATCTGGCACTTGATGTTGCGAAACCCTCCTCTGTACAAAAGACTCCTACTTCTTCTGTTGGCCCTGTGGCACTGCGAATGAAGACTGTGATGAGACGCTGAGGCTCATCAAGAAGAGTGAGTACAACGTTGTAGACCAGCTTCTACAAACACCGTCCAAGATCTCCGTGCTATCATTGCTTCTGAATTCAGAACCCCATAGGGAGGCTCTGCAGAAAGTATTGGACTTGGCATATGTTGATCATGATGTCACTATTGAACAGTTTGACAGTATTGTTGCAAACATCACTGCTTGCAACACTTTGAGTTTCTGTGACGCTGATCTCCCTGAGGAGGGAAGAGACCACAACATGGCTTTACATATTTCCATGAATTGCAAGAACGACGCCATGTCCAACGTGCTGGTGGACACTGGGTCATCTCTAAATGTATTGCCAAAGACCACTCTTTCGAGATTGTCATATCAAGGGCCTCCCATGAGGCAGAGTGGTGTTGTTGTGAAAGCTTTCGATGGGTCGCGAAAGACTGTGATTGGGGAAGTTGATCTCCCAATCAAGATTGGACCAAGCGATTTCCAAGTTACCTTTCAGGTTATGGATATCCACCCATCTTATAGCTGTCTCCTTGGTAGACCATGGATTCACGAGGCTGGCGCCGTGACATCCACCCTACACCAGAAGCTGAAATTCGTTAAGAATAAGAAACTGGTTGTGGTAGGGGGAGAAAAGGCTCTCCTGGTTAGCCACCTGTCTTCTTTCTCATATATTGATGCTGAGGATGAAGTTGGAACGCCTTTCCAAGCTTTATCTATTGCTGAGCCAATTGAGAAGAAGTCTCCTTCATTTGCTTCCTACCGTGATGCGAAACTGGCCATTGAATGTGGTGCAGTTGGTGGTTTAGGGAAGATGATTGAGCTTGAAGACAATAAGTCCCGGGCTGGCATTGGCTATTCTTCTGGGGTCTTCAATGAGAAAGGGTTGTTCAAGAGTGGAGGTTTTATCCACGCCGATCAAGCTGAGGAAGCTGCTGCTATTCTGGAAGAGGATGTAGAGGATATTGGCAACTTTGTCATCCCTGGCGGGATCTGCCACAATTGGATCGCTGTAGATGTTCCTACAGTCATTCATAAGTCAGCGTAATATGTTCACCTTGTTTAAAAACCCTTCTCCCATGCCAAAAGGAGAAGTGAAGACATTGTTGGCGTCATATATACAATGATATTTCATTCAATAAAGCATGTTAAACATTTGTTTTTCCATTTTGTTTTCACTTTTTGCTTTTACATGAAATCGGTGATCACAAAAAACCCTAAAAACAAGAATAAAAGCAATCTTTTCATCTGCATAATGATTTGCTTGTTTAAATTCTAAAGTTTTATTAACCAAAATCATTATGCAGGTTGATTCTAAAACCCATTGAACATAATGATCCAACGCCATCTCCCAATTTTGAATTCCCTGTATTCGAATCAGAGGAAGATGATGTTGAAGGGATTCCTGATGAGATTACCCGTCTTCTTGAGCACGAAGAGAAGATCATTCAGCCGCACCTTGAGGATCTGGAAACAGTCAACTTGGGGTCTGAAAATTGTGTTCGATTGGTGAAGATTGGGGCACTCCTTGAAGAGTCTGTCAAGAAGAGGTTGATCAGTTTGCTACGAGAATATTCCGATATCTTTGCTTGGTCGTATGAAGACATGCCAGGTCTAGATACAAATATTGTGCAACATTTCCTGCCCTTGAAGCCTGAGAGCGTGCCTGTGAAGCAGAAGCTCAGAAGAACTCATCCAGATATGGCAGTGAAGATTAAAGAAGAAGTTCAGAAGCAAATTGATGCGGGGTTTCTGGTGACTTCCACATATCCTCAATGGGTGGCCAATATTGTGCCTGTGCCTAAGAAAGACGGAAAAGTCCGTATGTGTGTTGATTACAGAGATTTGAATAAAGCTAGTCCACAAGATGATTTTCCTCTACCACACATTGATATGTTGGTAGACAATACAACTAAATTCAAAGTCTTTTCGTTTATGGATGAATTTTCCGGATATAATCAAATCAAGATGGCACCCGAGGATATGGAGAAGACAACCTTCATCACACCTTAGGGAACATTTTGTTATCGAGTGATGCCCTTCGGTCTGAAGAACGCCGGAGCCACGTATCAACGTGCTATGACTACCTTGTTTCATGATATGATGCACAAGGAGATAGAGGTCTATGTCGATGATATGATTGCTAAGTCCCGAACGGAAGTTGAGCATGTTGAGCATTTGTTGAAGCTTTTTCAGCGTCTGAGGAAGTTCAGGCTTCGTCTGAATCCCAACAAATGTACATTTGGAGTCCGTTCTGGCAAGTTATTGGGGTTCGTTGTCAGCGAGAGAGGTATTGAGGTTGATCCTGCAAAGGTCAAAGCAATACAAGAGATGCCTGCACCCAAAACTGAAAAGCAAGTCCGAGGTTTTCTTGGTCGCTTGAACTATATTTCCAGATTTATATCCCACATGACTGCCACATGTGCGCCGATATTCAAGCTCCTCCGGAAAGATCAGTCTCATGATTGGACCGAGGATTGCCAGAAAGCTTTCGACAGTATCAAAGAATATCTGTCTGAACCTCCGATCTTGTCTTCGCCTGTGGAAGGAAGACCTCTGATCATGTATCTGACTGTTCTTGAAGACTCGATAGGTTGTGTACTCGGTCAGCAAGACGAATCGGGAAAGAAAGAATCTGCTATCTACTACCTGAGTAAGAAGTTCACTGATTGTGAGTCTCGATACTCTATGCTTGAGAAGACATGCTGTGCTTTGGCTTGGGCTGCTAAGCGTTTGCGCCAGTACATGATAAATCATACAACTTGGTTGATATCCAGAACGGATCCAATCAAGTACATCTTCGAGAAGCCTGCTTTAACCGGGAGGATTGCGAGTTGGCAGATGTTGTTATCTGAGTATGATATCGAGTATCGAGCTCAGAAAGCTATCAAAGGTAGTATCTTGGCTGACCATTTGGCACACCAGCCGATTGAAGATCATCAGTCTGTTCAGTACGACTTCCCAGATGAGGAAATTCTGTATTTGAAGATGAAAGATTGTGATGAGCCTACACTTGATGAAGGTCCGAAACCTGGTTCCAGATGGACGATGGTGTTTGATGGCGCTGTGAATCAGTACGGAAATGGAATTGGGGCAGTAATCATTACTCCTCAGGGCACACATATTCCGTTTACAGCAAGGCTAACCTTCAAATGCACGAATAATATGGCTGAGTACGAAGCATGTATTATGGGATTAGAAGAGTGCATTGATCTGAGGATCAAGCATCTTGATGTGTATGATGATTCGGCCCTAGTTGTCAATCAGATCAAGGGTGAGTGGGAAACGAATCAGCCCAATCTCATTCCATATAGAGATTATGCAAGGAGGATTTCAACATTCTTTACAGAAGTTGATTTTCATCATATTCCTCGAGAGGATAGTCGGATGACAGATGCTCTTGCTACGCTTGCTTCAATGATTGTAGTCAAGTATTGGAATGAAGTTCCCAATATCACCGTGATGCGCTTGGATAGACCAGCTCACGTGTTTGCAGTCGAAGAAGTACATGATGACAAGCCTTGGTATTTTGATATCAAGAATTTCCTCCAGAACCAGGTCTACCCGCCTGGGGCATCTGTGAAAGATAGGAAAACTTTGAGAAGGTTGTCAGGTAGTTTCTACCTCAGTGGTGAAGTGCTGTATAAGAGGAATTTTGACATGGTTTTGCTCAGATGCGTGGATAGACACGAAGCAGACTTGTTAATGACTGAGGTCCATGAAGGTTCATTTGGTACTCATTCCAATGGACATGCCATGGCTAGAAAGATGCTGAGAGCAGGCTACTATTGGCTGACAATGGAGTCTGACTGCTGCAAATATGTGAAGAAATGCCACAAGTGTCAGATTTACGCGGATAAGATTCATATTCCTCCGACACTTCTGAATGTGATTTCATCACCATGGCCTTTCTCTATGTGGGGAATTGACATGATTGGCATGATTGAACCGAAAGCGTCCAATGGACACAGGTTTATTCTCGTAGCAATTGATTACTTCACCAAATGGGTTGAAGCGGCGTCGTACGCTAATGTGACCAGGCAGGTGGTCGTGAAGTTTATCAAGAATCAGCTGATATGCCGTTATGGTGTGCCTGATAAGATCATTACTGATAATGGATCTAACTTGAACAACAAGATGATGGAAGAGTTGTGCGCTGAGTTTAAGATTGCACACCATAATTCCTTTCCTTACAGACCCAAGATGAATGGGGATGTTGAAGCTGCTAATAAAAATATCAAGAAGATTATCCAGAAGATGACAGTTACGTACAAAGATTGGCATGAGATGCTGCCATTTGCTTTGCATGGATATCGTACATCTGTCCGCACTTCAACAGGGGCAACCCCTTTCTCTCTTGTTTACGACAAGGAGGCTGTTCTCCCAGTAGAGGTGGAGATCCCATCAATGAGAGTCTTGATGGAAGCCAAGTTGACTGATGCTGAATGGATTCAGAGTCGTTATGACCAGTTGAATTTGATTGAAGAGAAGCGATTGACTGCCATGTGCCATGGTCAGTTATATCAGCAGAGAATGAAGAAAGCATTCGATAAGAAGGTCAAGCCTCTTGTGTTCCGAGAAGGTGACCTTGTGCTCAAGAAAGTTTTGTCTTTCGCGCCCGATTCCAGAGGCAAGTGGACTCCAAACTATGAAGGTCCATATGTTGTTAAGAGAGCCTTTTCAGGCGGTGCTTTGATGCTTACAACAATGGATGGGGAGGATTTCACTCGTCCTGTGAATTCAGATGCAGTCAAGAAATACTTTGCCTAAAAATAAAAACAGAATAGCTCGCTAAGTTGAAAACCCGAAAGGGCGGCTTAGGCAAAAATGAGCGTCTCGGTGGAAAACCCGAAAGGGCAATCCAGGCAAAAATTAGAGACTTGAAAAAAAAATTTGCATCCCGCTAGATTGAGTACCTCACCCTGGGGCAATCTAGGCAAAAATTAGGGATTTGGCAAGTAACTGCATCCTGACAAGACTTTCTGTTCCGCAACCGTCTTTTCGTCAGAGATTCTCGCTCAGTCATCGTCAACTGAAGCTTCAAATACATCGGATTCAAATTGGTAGAGAAATGGTCATTATGTTCAATGTAGCCCTCTTCCAATATATATCACCGATTTCAAATTTGTACAGATCTATGGAGTCTTGCCATTTGCAGGCTACCATTCCATCAAATAAATTTGAGCTTTTATCCAATTATTTGCACTCTTATTTGTTCAATTCAACAAATGTTTTGCATGTTTTAATTGATAAAATGTCATTGTTTTAAACAAACAAATTTTTCAAAAATAGTTTTTTAACAAAGTGAACATTCACAATGATAAAAGGATACTTAAGAATTTCTCAGTGCTCTCCCAAGGGTGGCATGATTTCCAACAGGGTAAGACATTTATTCATATTCCTAGCATGGTTGTATTCTCTTTCTCCAGATTGTTGTTGGGGTTGTTCCCCAAGCAGAGCTTCTGTTGAGATTTTGTGTTCCCCGATCAGAGTGCTTGTTGGAAACTTCAATTGTCCTCTCTTGCAGTATTCTCTCTCCAGCATGGGTGCTTTCCTTTTGGAAGATTCGTAAGTTGGTGGGTTGATATCCCGGTACTTTGTCTGTTTCCTCAGTAAAGTCGCCAGCGGAGTTGTTGGTATGATGTACTTCATCTATGCTGCCTCTCCCCATCAGGGTGCTTGTTGAGGTTTATACCTCTTTTCCCTTTAGTAGAGCAGTGATTCTTTCCTCCTCAGCAGTTGTGGTTCCTTTTGGAAGGATTGGTTTTTGGTGGTTGATCCCCAACTCTCCTTCTCTGCCTCAGATAAATCCCCAGTAGATTCGTGGTGGTGGTTTGTATCTGTGATGGTTTTCTCCCCTGCAGAGATTTGGTTGATGTCCTGATGCTTTTGATCCCCAGTAGAGTGGCTTGTGTGCAGAATCTACTTATGTGATCTATTTTCCCTCAGTGGGTTCTTCCCCATTGGAGTTGCTGACAGTATCCTCAGTAGAGTTGCTTGTGCGGCTAGATTCTACTTGTGTGTTATGTTCTCTTCAGCAGTTCTTGCTTGTGCAGTAAGCTCTTGTTTCCCAGTTGAGACTGATGATCCCCCTGCAGAAATCTCGTGATTTCTCCACTTCCCCAACAGATTTGTCTTTTGTGGCAGTTGCTGCCTGTTGTGAACTTCTGTTCCCCAGTTGGGTTGATTGATGATCCATCACTCATAGATTTTGTGATTTCTTTGATATCTCTGATCTTTTGCTTCCCAACAGATCTTTGCTTTTTTTTAGCATTCAGATCTCCAGCAGATTGGTTTTCCAGTTGGTTTTCTTGGATTTTCCTCTGGAAGTGTAGTACCGGGCTTTTGATTCCTGGACCTGTTTGTGTTAGAAATGTCTATTTTGTCAGCATTCATCGAACATAAATCACGCATATTCATGCATACTTTCAACATTTAGATATTCATGTTGCATTTTTTTCCATGTATCTTTTGTTTGTTGTCTCCTGCTAGTTGGTGATATAGATCTCTCCAGTATCTCCCCAAGCAGATGTCAGGTGTTTAATCTCTCGATATAGAGTCCGCCCCATAAGCAGAAAGTGTCTGTCATTCCTTCTGCAGTTCCCCACTGAGATATATCCTCGTGGATGACGGTTGTTTCCATTTCCTCCCAACACATATATTGGGATGGGTTTTCCCTATTGAGTTATATCCTCATTAGGATGAGTCTTGATTCAGTTTGCCTTTTTGGATTGATCCTGAATTGGCATTTTTTTTTCAACTGTATCCTGTGCTTCCCTGTGGAATAAATGAATAAATTGCCCAGTAACCGGCAACAGAAATCCTTTTGGGCCTCTACCCAGTAACCGGTAGTTATAAGTCCTATCTTTGTGGTTTTCTACCCAGTAACCGGTAGTTGTAAATCCTGTGTACCTTTTTCCCTCTTTGCGGACTCTGTGGTTGTTTACCCAGAGATTGGTATTTGTGAACTTTTTGTTCCTCAGCAAGTGTCGGTGGTTTTCTACCCAGTATTCGGTAGTCGTAAATCCTATTTTTTTGCTCTCCAGCAGTTGGTGGTTTGTTATAAACCCTATTTCGTTTCCCCGTGCGGAATTGTGATCCTTTCACTTCCCACGCAGAGGTTTTGGTTTTCTACCCCGTATTCGGTAGTTGTAAACCCTAATCCTTTTATCCTCATCAGAGTTGTGGCCCTCTACCCAGTATCCGGTAGTTGTAAGTCCTATCTCTTTTCCCCTAGCAGAGGTAACCTTTGTGGTTCATTCTGGTTGATGGTGGATTTTGTGGTCTTCTACCCAGTATTCGGTAGTTGTAAATCCTATGTTGTTGTTGTCTCCCTAGCGGAGTCTGTGCTTTCTTGTGGATAATTGCCGTATGCTAGCAATTTTATCCTCAGCTGAGTCTTTGGTTTTCTACCCAGTAATCGGTAGTGATAAACCTCTTGTTTCCTCAGCCAGAATCTTTGGTCTTCTACCCAGTATTCGGTAGTTGTAAATCCTTTGTTCTCCCCTTTGCAGAGTTAACCTTGTTGTTCATCCTAACCGATGATGGTTACTCTTTGTGGTTATCTTCGTCCAGTATTCGATGTTGATATTCCCTCCTTGCTTTTGGGTATTTGCTCTGAGTAAGCAATTGTATCCCCAACATAGTTTTGTGGATAATTGCCGGATGCTAGCAATTTTATCCTCAGCAGGTCTTTTCACCGTTTGCCAGTGATTTGTTCCAAGATCGTTGATTGTTTATCAATGCATCCCCTGTGAGTCATCTTTCATTTACCCTTTTTGTTGGTAATGATTGTTGCTCCTTTTGATTGGTCATCATTATATACCTAGTTTTGGTATCCCAATGCCTTTCTTTTCGGTTGATTTATCCTTTATTAACCTAGTAACCGGTTGTGGATAATCTTCCTTTTCGAGTATACTATCCATGTTCTGAAGGTAATGGATAATATATCTCATGCACTCTTCAGTCGAAACCTGTTGTGTTTCCCCAGTCGAGTAAGATTCGTGTTCCTTTGCGGAATCGAATGTTCATTGTTTCCCCTTTGTTGAGCGTATCTCCCAGTAACCGGTGATATGTCTCCTGGATAATTGCCGTATGCTTGCAATTTATCCCCAGCGAGTTATCTTTCGTCTACCCTGTTGTTGTTGGTAACGATTGTTTCTCTTTTTGGTAGGTCACCTATTATATACCCAGTAACCGGTATCTCTGGTGTCTCTTCCTTTTCGAGTATATTATTCACGTTCTAACGGTAATGAATAGTATATCTCATGCACTCTTTGGTTGGAGTCCTTTGTTGATTTTCCCCCAATTGAGTAAGGTTCGTATTCTTTGCAGAATCGAATATCCATCCTTTGATAAGTTTGCGTTCTGCTCCTTCAGGATGATGAGTGTCTTGGCAGTAAAAACCAATTCATGTTTTCGGTCGGTCACCTATTATATGCCCAGTAACCGGTATCCCTGGTGTTCCTTCCATGCGAGTATATTATCTACGTTCTGACGGTAATAGATAATGTATCTCATGCGAGTATACTATCCATGTTCTGATGGTAATGGATAATATATCTCATGCACTCTTTGGTTGAAGTCTTTTGTCCTTCCCTAATTGAGTAAGATTCGTTTTCCCGTTGCGAAGTCGAATGTCCATCCTGTAAGTCGATTTGCTTTTTCAAGCCCTCCTTTCGGATGATGAGTGTTTTGACATATATACCAATTCACGTCTTTGGTTGGTCACCTATTATATACCCAGTAACCGGTATCCTTGGTGCTCCTTCCTTTCTGCTCCCTATTATGACCTTGGTCCCCTGCGGAGTCAGATTTTCCTGAGTTGACGTACCTTTTTCAGGTCTTTCTCAGATGTTTGGTTGATTGATATCTCTCACCCTTATACCAGTCTTAGATATTCATTCTTCCTAAGCTTGTTGTTCTTTCACCCAGTAACCGGTGTTTAGATCACATGTCTCTTTGAGCTTGTTACCCAGTAGCCGGTAACACCTCATCTTGCAGTTTTTCCCCAGGAGAGTCTCTTTGTTAGACATTCCCCAGTGGAGTTTCTGTTGTGTTTTTACCCCTTTTGCTATATTGGTGTTTTCCCCAATATATGCATGTTTCCCCGGCAGGGAGGTTCTGTGTGAATCTTTTTCCCCAGTCCGAGTCCGGATTGTTTATCCGAAGTATCCTTTGTGGATAGTTTGAGTCAGCTTGAGTCTTTCCAATGGATGTGTCTTCCTTTGGAACTCTTTTCTCCCCGGTAAAGTCTCCAGTCCAGTCGTGTCTTGCTCACGCAGCGTCAGTTTCCCCTAATTCAGAGTCGTGTCCTGCTCACGCATTTCTTTTTCTTATCCCCATGAGAGTCCTGTTAGAGTCTCTGTTCCTGGTGAGTGTATTACTCCGATGGATCGTCTTTTCTTCTTTGTGGACCAATATTCCCCATAGAGGTTGTTTCTTTTGCATTCATACATTTGCATCATGAGGTCTCTTAGGGACCAAAATTTGTCTCATTACTATTATTTAAGCCCATTCTACCGCGTCGAGATGAAGATTTTAACCTTCACTTCTCCGGCTAGAATGACCTTAAATAGGGGCATCTGTAAGACCCCAATTTTGTCCCTAAGATCCCTCATGGCATCATATCATAACATAGCATTGCCTCAAGGATCATTGGACACCTTGCTTCCTTCCCTGTGGGTGGGATCCCTTTGAGAGTGATTCTTGATCACCAAGTATTGCTTGCATTTGTATATCATTGCTTTTCTTTTAATCACTAACCAAAAGGTATAAAAATATGTCATTAACCTTTGTTACTTGCAGCTTAAGCAATCAACAGTCAAGGCAATTCAAATGAATCTTGTGTGCAAGAGATGAAATCTCTATTGGGTTATGGGTCATGTGATCATTTAATTGAGCTTATTTGAGCTATAGGTTCATTTTGGAGCAAGTTCCCAAGTGGCAAAGACCCCAAATTCATCAGGACAATTTCAGGTCATCTAAGGGCCAATGCAGTCAACTGTGGGTTTTGAGTGTGGGAATTGAGTTTCTTCATCCCATTCATGTTCAAATCATGCTTATTCATCATTTCAAAGATCAAGGTTGAAGAATTTGAAGTCAAGTCAAAAGTTTCCAAAAATGGAAAGTGACCTATAATTTCAACTTTCCAAAAATGGCAAGTTTTTGATCCAACTTCAACTCAACTTTCCAACATCAAAGAAGCTTCAAATGAAATTTTGTCCATCATGAAAGTTGAAGATCTCTCTCTCCCATTTCCAAAAAGTCCAAGATCATGAGCATCTGATGAATGGTTGAGGAGATATGATCCAATCATTGCCAAGTGTGCATGGAACTTCAAATGAGCATATCTTTTGATCCATAGCTCCAAATTGGGTGGTTCTTTTTGCAATATTCTTCTCTTGACCTCTAATTTCCAAATCATGCATCACATTACATGAATTGTCATCACATGATCACTTGCATATCCATGACTTTTTTGGAGGGAAATTGCAAAATTCAAAAATGGTGCATTGTATGGACTTTCTACCATTGCCATTGTGTTTAAAAGATCATTTTAAGTGACTTTGATGAAGGGAGTGGTACTGTTCACGTGTAATTAGTACATGCACCATGCAATTTTGATTTTTTGCAAAACACCTTATTTTCATTAACCAAGTTAATTATGGATTAGCAAGGTGATTAGGACTTCATATAAATACCTAATTCTAACAGAATTGAAAGGAGGTTAATCATTTTTTCACATTTTCAAGATCCAAATTCTCTCTCCCTCCAAAATTTTCTTCCATTCATAATTCAAATTTTCTCTTCATAACATTGCAATTTCTTTCCATATTCTTGTTCCTTGGCTTTGATTCTGTGCAGATCAAGCATTAGATTGTGAAATTTGAGCAAGAATTATGCATAGCAAGCTCATGAAGGTGATGATGGAAATTCTGTTTTGAGCTAGATCCACACGTTCTCAAGCTTCCTTTTCTTCATCAAACATCATTACAAGCATCATAGAGTAGATTTGGATCACAAAAAGCTTCAGATCGTGCAAAATCAAGAACTGCTCTTCAAGAGGTTCAGTTTTCGAATCTCTTAATTCCCAAATTCATTGCCATATTCTTGTAGATCTTGTGTTCCTGATGATTCTGAGCTAAAAATCGTGTGAAATGATGCACTATAACATGAGATATGTGTGATTGAAGTTTGACATGTTGAAATGATTTTGCTCGATTCTCTCTTGTTATGTTGAATTAAGTTTAGATGTTTGTTGATCTATGCTCTCCATTGCAAGAGCTTCATGATGATGTACTTGTTTTTTATTTCTGGAAAAATTCTGGAAAAAACGTATGAAGCTCATGCACTGTTCATCTTCATCTTCATGAAGAAGATGAAGATCTTCATCCATGCGTCGACCGTAGCGTTGGCTTGCGTCGACTCCTGGTTTTGTTAGGGTTTTGTGAAACGATGCCGTTTTGGCTTGGCGCGTGCTCCATTTGAAATTCAACTTGGTTCGATTCTGGCGCATGACATATTCAAATGTTCATCCATTTTATGCATTTCCCTCCTATTTTCCATGTACTTGTTCATATGTGATTTTTATTTTTTTTCCAACTTGTAAAATGCATAACAAATTGAAAAATGATCCAAAAAATGCCTGGTTTTTTGCTAATTGATCCTTAGGATGTCTAGAATTTAATGATGTTAAATTTGGAAGTTGTGCATGGCTGGTTTTTGAATGGTGCTAGAATCTTTGATCATGTGTACATTTGTGACCTTGCCTTGCTCTTTCTATTGTGAAATGCTTGATTTTAATCCAATGGACATGAAATTTTACATGATGATTCTAGACACATTGATGAATGTTTTAGGCTTGGTTTGGTATTTTTCTCATCTACCATTTCTGTTTTATGCACATGTTTGCATTGGTGTGACAATTTGTGTCACACATTTGGTTGTTCAACTTATACCATTTAATTTCCATACCAAATGATCTTTGATGATTCTGATTTTTTGTATGATGATCATGTTGGATATGTTGAATGCTCCTGATTTTTTCCAGAATTATTTGAATCATTTCTGTTTTGATTTGGAATTTTCATTCATGATGATCATATATGAGCTTTGAAATTGTCTTTGGCTTCTCTTGCTTGATACATGGACTTGCTTGATGATTTTGTTGTGATCCTTTTTAGGATATGTTAATATGTGTTTGAAGTTGCATTGTGTTGAATTTCAGCTCCTGTTTTGAATTTTTTCTTCATCTTTGACCCTAGGCTTTGACCTAGTGGTTTGGATTTACATTTGAGCTTTGAATTTCAGGTTCAAGCATCCAATCTTCATGGTTGATTTTGCTTCACCATTTGAATGTTGATATTTGATTTTGATTGCTAACATTTACTGTTTTGTAGGATGTTGATAACTCATTTGAGTTTGCCTTATGGCTTATGTGTTGTACATTGGGATTGTCTGTCTGTTATTGACTATTGTCTGTTTGTCTGAGTATTGTACTGATTGGTTTAGTTGTTTACACAGGTACTTAAGTTGCTTTAAGTTCATTTGAACTTTGCTTTGCTTTGCTTGTGGTTGGAATACCACTTAGGTATAATCCCTAATCTTCATGTAGTCTGGAAGACCTGTCATGTTACTTTGGCAGGCACCTGTCTGAAGCCCTCCTTAAGAGGCCATGTCTTTGTGTGTTTAATTTTGTGCCAAGCAGGTAAAGTCCTCTTAGGAGGCAATTGGCAGATAAAAGGGATGTGTAATCCATCCCCTGCTATTCAGTTGTGTCATTCACTTTGCTCACACCATGTGTTGATGCATTGTGAATAAGAACCCAAGATCTTATAGAGTCAATCATTTGTGGAGAAGAGTTCCCTCATTCTGAACTCCCACACCTTCTATTGATTAAAGCTCTCCCAGGCCAGGGATAAGAGCTATGAGGCATAATCCTCATCTCCATTTCATCTGCTTCACCCTAACTCTCAATGTTAGGGTTAAGAGCTCCAAAACACCCATACAGTATTGGCTTGTTTAAAGCCCAACCTTGATTGAGCCTCTTGATTGTGTATAGTGTGTGCTAACTGATTGCTTGATTACTTAACTGTGCATCCTTCATGTTTGCTTTTGCATATCTACTTGCATCATTCCATGTGCTTGTTTTTGCTTTTCATAGCATATTTGTTTATGTGAGGAGTCAGATGTAAGACCATTGATTGGCTATCTGTTTCCTATGATCATTTCTTGTGGAGGTGGACATAAGACCATTGATTGGCACTCCATTTCCTATTTTTGTCTTGTGAGGAGTCAGATGTAAGGCCATTGATTGGTTATCTGTTTCCTATGATCATTTGTTGTGGAGTCAGGTGTAAGTCCATAGATTGGTTACCTGTTTCCTTGTTTGTTTTGTCCATTGAGGAGTCAATTGTAAGTCCATTTATTGGCAGTTGTTTCCTATGATTTGGTGGGAGTTGGGACTAAGACCATTGATTGGCATCCCATTTCCTAGGAGTCAAGTGTAAGACCATTTATTGGCAACTTGTTTCCTCTTGCCCCTTGCATTTGTTTTCTTTGCTTTGTGATATTGGTGTAAGTCCATTGATTGGCATCTGGTATCCATGTTTTCTTTGTTTTGTGAGATTGGTGTAAGTCCATTGATTGGCATATGGTATCCATTTATGTTGGCTTTGCCTGATACTTTGTTTATCTGCCTTGCTTGTTGCCTTTTTCCAAAGGAATCACTTGGATCATCTACATATGATCTCAAGAGGTGAACATCTAAGAAGTTTTGCATCCCTTAATCTCCACCCTCTTGTTTCTTTACAACCTCCCTTTGCATAATTACCCCCTTACCCAGATCTCTGACCTTTCATTAGTTTTCTATGTGTAAAACTTCTTAGGCTTTTGTTCGCTTTTTAGCCATTCCTTCGGATAAATAAAAGTGCGGTGGCGACTCTATCTTTGTATACTTTGCTTTTGATTTAGTCAATAAATCATAAAGTGACGAATACACCGCTACAGTGTGCCAGCTCACCTATGCTCAATCAAGCTCATATATAGGGTTTAAGACCCTCAATGCAAGGAGCTCTATCAAGAAATGGTTCACATTGGATCTAAGCATCATATATGGATCCCCATGTTCTTCACATGTTATTTTGATCAAGAAATCATCAAGAGTTTGGAGTTGGTTTGCCTTGGAAACCCTAATTCATCTGGGTATCTTGTGTGACTTCTTCAATAAGTTTCTTCAACAATTGATCAAATATTTTAAGGGATACTTCAAATGACATAATTTTATGCATATATGATATTCCATGAGTCCCAAAAGTCAAGGGAATATCAAGCTATCAAGTTGGTTCGTGGTGGTTGACCAGAGAAAGTCAACTAGTCAAAACTGGGGTTCCCTAGACCCTATCTCCTACAATTTTTGTCATATGAAAATGATTCTAAGATAAAAGTTACTCAAAATGGCATTCTAAACAACTTTCATGTTTAAGTAAAGAGCTAGTTTTTCTTGTAAAGTCATTTTTTATGGTGAAAGATTATAGGTCATTTTGTCTGAACCCTAGTTTGGAGGTCAACTTCCCAAGATCATAACTTGCTCAACTTTTATGAGATAAAGGCCATTCAAATTACATGATCAAATTCAAGATGTCTACTTCAACTTTTATTTTTGGAGGCAGTGCAAATTCATGTGCCAAGAGGAAACATTATAGGTCATTTTGGACCATTACCATTGAACAAGTGATTTTCCTCAACTTCTAAAATGCATAACTCCTTCATGCCAAATCCAAATGAGGTAAAATTTGTGACCAAATTGAAGAGTTTTGAAAGATATACAACTTTTGTGAAGGAATATTTCTCATTTGAAGTCCATAGAAAAGGTTATCCAAGGTGGAAGAAGTGAACATTTGACTTGGGACTTAGAAAATTTTCAAATATGTTTGATTTCCCAAACTTCCACCTCAAAATTAATCATGATCCAAGATTCAAATGAAAAATTGTTCAACATGGAAGTTATTCCTCTTGATCTCACCTTTCGAAAACGTCTAAGATCATCTCATTTGGATCAAAATTGAGGGACTTGCGCATGGCTCCATTGTGGGAGGTATTTTGGCAAGATTTGGATTCAAATGATCAAACTCTTTTGCATGCTTCCACATTATGGATTTAGTACACTTTGCACACGAATTAGAAGTGGGTTGCATCATTCCTAAGGCCCAAATCATTGCCCATGCACCCATGCAAAGAAGTTTCTAAAATTGGCCAAATTTCAAGTGGTGCAAATATCAAGTGCATTGCCTATTTAAACAAGCTCAAGGCTTCAGAATTAGGAGGAACACCGTGCCCAAGCTTTGCTAGACCAATTCAAACCCCCACTGCCATAGTGTTGGTTCTAAGTGTTGGCAATAATTTTGGTAAAACCTAGAGTGTTCACAAGATGTCACATGTGTTGTCTTAACATAAGATAACTTGTACCTGCTGGATGTTTAAAATGTGATTATGCAGGATTTTACTGAGATGTCAGACCCGATGTCATGACATCTATATATAGAACATTCAGTCTGAATGTTATGTATTATGTGATTGCGTTTTTAATGTTAATCTGTGTATGATTGATAAGTTGATTGAACACGCTATCAATCAGTAATTACAACGAGATTAACTTATTTTCTAAAGAGATCTAATCAATTGTCATAAGAAGATTTGAATAGAAAATAGTTTTAGGGTTTTATGATGTCCAAGCCCAGCAAATTGCTTCTATAAAAAGGACATGGAAAACCTGATTTGATACACAAGAAATAACGAACGAAATATTGAGAGAGAATAAGGGTTTTAGTCTTGTGTGGTCGTGTGAATTGTAAGCCATTCAATTCATCCATAGATGATTGAATTGGTCTGATTTTTGAGTTGTAATTTGTCACTCAAAGCTTTTAAGCATGAGTGTGTGTCTACTTGATTGAAGCTGTTAAGTAAGATCAAGTGTGTGTCTTCTAAGAGTGTCTTCTTTTCATTGTAATTCTTGTTTTATATCACTGGTGTGATTGAGGGGGAGTGAGTGGGATCTCATATCTAAGAGTTCTTAGGTAGAAGTCACACGGGTAGAGATTAGGTGAAAAAGACTGTAACTTGAAGTTGTTTACTGAGAGTATTTGAACTGATTCTATTTTAGTGGATTTCTTTCCTGGCTTGGTAGCCCCCAGACGTAGGTGAGTTTGCACCGAACTGGGTTAACAATTGCTTGTGTCTCTTGCATTACTGTTCTTTATCTTTTATCCTGTTTGTATTGTTCAGATATTAGTGTCGTGACATTACCTTCGACATCTCATATCTGATACCAGAATTTCAATTGGTATCAGAGCAGGCATCCTGCTCTTGTTCTGGGTGAGATCTAGGGACGATATTTTCTGGTACTATGGAGAGAGATGGAGGATCTGTTCACAGGCCACCTATTTTGGATGGATCCAACTATGACTACTGGAAACCTCGAATGGTAGCCTTCCTAAAATCTCTGGATAATAAGGCTTGGAAGGCTGTTTTAACAGGCTGGGAACATCCAGTTATTACTAAGGATGGAGAAGCTACTACTGATAAGAAGGCTGAAGAACAATGGACCAAGGAGGAGGAGGATTTATCCCTTGGGAACTCTAAAGCATTGAATGCTATATTCAATGGAGTAGATAAGAATATCTTTAGATTGGTAAACAATTGTGAGGTGGCTAAAGATGCTTGGGACATTCTCAAAACCACTCATGAAGGCACCTCTAGAGTGAAGATGTCTAGACCGCAGATGCTCACTACCAAGTTTGAAAATTTAAGGATGAAAGAAGATGAAAATATTCATGAATTTCATATGAATATCCTTGAAATTGCTAATGCCTTAGGAGCCCTGGGTGAGAAGATGTCAGATGAAAAATTAGTGAGGAAAATGCTCAGGTCACTCCCTAAGAGATTTGCCATGAAAGTGACAGCCATAGAAGAGTCTCAAGACATTTCCAATATGAGAGTTGATGAGATAATTGGATCCCTTCAAACATTTGAGATGGGAATGTGTGATAGATCTGAAAAGAAAGTCAAAAGCATAGCCTTCATGTCAAACACTGAGGAAAAAGAGGAGGAAAGTGGTCAAGATATTGATGAAGATCTGGCTAATGATGTAGCAATGCTGGGAAGACAGTTCAACAGACTTCTGAAAAAGATGGATGTAAGATCTAAGGCTAATGTCAAGAACATCTCATCTGACATCAGTAAATCCAACAATGCTAGAAGAAGAACAAGGTCAGATGAGAAGCCCAAAGAAGGAAAAGGAGTTCAGTGCCATGTGTAACACCCTTCTAAATACCCCAAAATATTTAATTAAAATAATAACATATCAATCAGAGTAATTATGCCCCGAAGGGTGTCACACAATCATTTCACAACAATTATCAAAATATCCTGTCATGCTCATTTATTAAATCAAAATAAGTCTCTTTTGCATAATTCGCAGCGGGTACAAAACATCGACATTCAAATCATGTACTACATTACATGTAAAGTTGAATCAACAACTAAATTAAAACATAGTCAAACATTCCCTCCCGATGTTACATCTACCAGAGCATGACCCACTAAGGACGACACTAGACTCCATAGCACTAGCTTCTACTCAACTCACTGCTCGTTGCCTGAAAAATAGATGTAAGGGTGAGTTCCTCAATCAATATAATAAGCATTATAGAACAACATGTAATGCTAAGTAAATAACACATCAATTCACCCTAATCAGACTACGCACTCAGCAACGACAATATCCGTTCAAACATCATATTCAACAGTAATATATAGCATATGTATAATCTCAACCATACTCAACATCAACAACACAACACATAACACACATATAATACTGGAATACATCCATTCATATTATATGCCATACATTCATTATGAAATGAGACTCCACACATGCGGTACCGACTATTCTTGAACATACAGTTCAAGCTCACCGATCAAATCCAGATACGGCTACTAAGCTCACTAGTCCCACTCATTTGAGATCTAATGACTCACTCACCAATTCCTCACCATGGGAATTAGCTACAGCCCCGAAGGCTAGACTATGCACACTAATCATCTAGCATGCAAACATCAACAACAAACCCACCATGGTTCACTCACTAATTCCTCACCATGGGAATTAGCTACAGCCCCAAAGGCTAGAATAAGCATGCTAATCACCTAGCAATGCAACAACAACAGCAACAATTCAAGAATAGACATAAGCTCACACTCTAAGCCATAAAACAGCCTATTCACAAATGCATACATAACTGATACATTCACAGCATCATGCTTATCATCACACATCATTAATACTTTTTATCACAAAAGCAGATCACATCATGCCACCTAATCAAATACAGTATTAGCACATTCTACTAATACCTATACTACTCAAAACAACGGGAAATGATCCCTGCTACATCATACATCAGCTAAGTACATCACTCAGCCTAAACAACCAAAAACTACACAACAACAGCACAGAAAAATCACAATTCTGCCCATACGCGTATTGCCTATGCCCATACGCGTATTGCCCACGCCTGACCAAATCCATACGCGTAATGCCCACGCCCATACGCGTATGCTACGCGTATCACATTCCCATACGCGTACCACCAGAGACCAAAACACGTTCAAAACATCATCTTCCTCATCCATACGCGTATTGCCTAGTGCCATACGCGTACCAGCCATCTCATACGCGTATTGCCTAGTGCCATACGCGTATGACCAGAAACCAGAACTCTCAGATCTGCAATGGCTTTCTCTGCTACAAGATCTATCCAATCCAACCTTCCACAGTCCAAATTCTACACAGAAATCGTTCATATTTTCAATACAATTCATATCTTATTCGATTACACAAAATCTGACACGTTTACATCTAATTCCTACGAATTCTTTCTCAATTATACCCCAATTTCGTTTATCCAAAAAGTTCACAAATTCATCATGCATCAATCTAATCAGAGGTAAAACAATGGTTATCACTACCCAGTACATATTATCACATAATGCCCTTTAACCGATGATAAACCCCCCTTACCTGAGTTAATCCGGCACTTCCGTTAGCTTCAAGCTTTTCCTCTTCTCCTGCTCTGCCTTTTTGCCCTTTTTTCCACTTTCAACCGCTTCTCTGTGTTTTCCTTTTCACGTGCAAAAAACCCTTTTTACCAAAAATGGGACTTTTTTATTATTCCAACTTATTTTATTCCAATAAATAATTATCCCAATAATTATTATTCCAAAAAAAATAATAATAATAATTCAATCATCTAATTAAATTAATAAACATATTATTAACTTAATTTAAATAATTATTATATTATTATCGGGGTGTTACAACTCTCCCCCACTAAAAGAGTTTTCGTCCTCGAAAACATACCTTAAGCGAACAACTCCGAATAAGACTCCTTCATCTGACTCTCAAGTTCCCAAGTCACATTGCCACCTGCTGGTCCTCCCCAAGCTACCTTCACCAAGGCGATCTCTTTACCCCGCAACTGCTTCAACTCTCGATCCTCGATCCTCATTGGTGATGTTTCAACAGTCAGGTTATCTCTCACCTGTACATCATCTATTTGGACTACATGCGACGGATCATGAATGTACCTCCTCAACTGAGACACATGAAAAACCTCATGCAAATTCGCAAGCGACGGTGGTAAAGCGATACGATAGGCTACCTCTCCTATCCTCTCCAAAATCTGATAAGGACCAATAAATCGAGGTGTCAACTTCTTCGATTTCAAAGCTCGACCAACACCAGTTATCGGAGTAACACGAAGAAACACATGATCTCCCTCTTGGAACTCAAGTGACTTCCTCCTCTTATCATGATAACTCTTCTGACGACTCTGAGAAATTCTCATTTTCTCCTGAATCATCTTAATCTTTTCCGTAGTTTGTCGAACAATCTCCGGTCCAACCACAGCACTCTCACCGGACTCATACCAACATAAAGGTGTCCGACATCTCCTACCATACAAAGCTTCAAACGGTGCCATACCAATGCTCGAATGAAAACTATTGTTGTAGGTAAACTCAATCAAAGGCAAATAACAATCCCAAGCACCTCCTTTTTCCAAAACACAAGCTCTCAAAAGATCCTCTAGTGACTGAATCGTCCTCTCAGTCTGACCATCAGTCTGCGGATGATATGCAGAACTCAATCTCAGCTTAGTTCCCAAAGCTCTCTGCAAACCTTCCCAAAATTTCGATGTAAATCTAGGATCTCTGTTCGAAACAATACTCGACGGAATACCATGCAAACTTACAATCTTCTCAATATACAACTCGGCTAATCTCTCTAACGGATAATCCATTCTGATCGGAATGAAATGAGCCGACTTTGTCAATCTGTCAACAATCACCCAAATAGCTTCACAATTCTTACTTGTCCTCGGTAAACCAGAAACAAAATCCATACTGATACTATCCCACTTCCACTCTGGAATAGCCAACGGTTGCATTAGCCCAGACGGCTTCTGATGCTCAATCTTTGACTTCTGACAAGTCAAACAGGAATAAACAAAACTCGCAATTTCTCTTTTCATTCCCGGCCACCAAAATAACTTTTTCAAATCATGATACATCTTCGTAGCTCCAGGATGAATACTCAAGCCACTACGATGTCCTTCCTCAAGAATACTCTTCTTAAGTTCGGTAACATCCGGAATACACACCCGATTACCAAATTTCAAAATGCCATTCTCATCAACTCTGAATTCACCACCTTGACCTTGATTCACTAAAGTCAACTTATCAACCAAAAGCATATCGGATTTCTGACCCTCTCTGATCTCTTCCAAAATATTACTCGTTAACTTCAACATTCCCAATTTAACACTATTGTGAGTACTTTCACACACCAAACTCAAATCTCTAAACTGCTCAATTAAATCCAATTCTTTAACCATTAACATAGACATATGCAATGATTTCCTACTCAATGCATCAGCCACTACATTTGCTTTACCCGGATGGTAATTCAAACCAAAGTCATAATCCTTCAGAAATTCTAACCATCTCCTCTGTCTCATATTCAGCTCTTTCTGATCAAACAAATACTTTAAACTCTTATGGTCACTGAAAACCTCAAATCTTGACCCATACAAATAGTGCCTCCACAACTTCAGAACAAACACCACAGCTGCCAACTCTAAATCGTGCGTCGGATAGTTCCTCTCATGAACCCTTAGCTGTCTCGAAGCATAAGCTATAACCTGCTTATTCTGCATCAACACACCACCTAACCCAACAATGAAGCATCACAATAAACCTCGAATAGTTCCGACGAACTCGGTAATATCAGGATAGGAGCAGTAGTCAACCTTTTCTTTAACTCTTGGAAACCTTCTTCACATTTTGAATCCCAAACAAACGCTTGCCCCTTTCTAGTCAACATCGTCAACGGTAACGCCAACTTAGAAAATCCCTCAATGAACTTCCTATAATAACCTGCAAGTCCAAGAAAACTTCTTATCTCAGAAACTGACTTCGGAGCTTCCCACTTAGACACCGCTTCTATCTTAGAAGGATCAACAACAACACCACCTCTTGAAATCACATGACCAAGAAAACTAACCTCTTCTAACCAAAATTCACATTTAGACAGTTTAGCAAATAACTTCTTTTCTCGTAGAATTCCCAAAACCACTCTCAAATGCTCAGCATGCTCTTCTTCAGATTTCGAATACACCAGAATGTCATCAATAAACACTACCACAAACTTGTCTAGGTACGGATGGAAAATCCTATTCATATACTCCATAAATACTCCAGGCGCATTAGTCACACCAAAAGGCATTACAGAATACTCATAATGTCCATACCTTGTTCTGAAAGCAGTCTTCTGAATATCCTCAGTTTTCACACGTATCTGATGATACCCAGATCTCAAATCTATTTTGCTGAACACACTCGCACCAACTAATTGATCCATCAAATCATCAATCCTCGGCAAAGGATACCGATTCTTGATCGTCACTTTATTCAGTTGCCTGTAGTCCACACACAACCTCATAGTACCTTCTTTCTTCTTAACCAACAACACTGGTGCACCCCACGGTGACACACTCGGACGAATAAATTTCTTATCCAACAGATCTTCCAGCTGACTCTTCAATTCAGCTAACTCAACAACAGACATACGGTACGGAGCCATCGATATCGGTCTAGTACCAGGTACCAAATCAATCGAGAACTCAACTTCACGCTCTGGCGGCAATTCATTCACTTCTTCAGGAAACACATCAGGAAAATCACACACCACAGCCAGATCACAAATCACCAGTTTATCTTTAGCCTCTAAAGTCGCTAACAGCATAAACAACTCTGCCCCATCTGCTACTTCCTCATTCACCTGCCTCGCTGATAGAACCACACTCTCTCCTGCCTCAACCTCAGGAAATATTACAGTCTTATCAAAACAGTTGATGGAAACCCGGTTAAACACCAACCAGTTCATTCCCAAGATAACATCAATCTGCACTAGTGGAAGACACACAAGGTCTATCCCAAAGTCTCTACCAAAAATACTCAAAGGACAACTCAAACAAACTGAAGTAGTAGTCACTGAACCCTTCGCAGGAGTATCAATCACCATACTTCCCAGCATCTTAGATATCTCTAACTTAAGTTTCACAGCACAATCCAAAGATATAAAGGAATGAGTAGCACCTGTGTCAATAATAGCTACAAGAGGAAAGCCATTAATATAACACGTACCTCGGATCAAACGATCATCTGCAGAAGTCTCAGAACCCGATAAAGCAAAGACCTTGCCTCCTGACTGACTCTCTTTCTTCGGCTTAGGACACTGTGGACTGATATGACCCATCTCTCCACAGTTGAAACAAGTCACAGTCTTCAACCGACACTCTGCAGCCAAATGACCACCTTTTCCACACTTGAAACACTTCATCTCAGCACTGGTACACTCATGAACACGATGTCCAGCCCGACCACATCTGTAACACTTAACAGGAGCACTAGAGTCTCCCCCACTAGGCCTCTTCATCCCACTCTGCCGCTGGAAACCTTTGCCAGCTGCATACGGTTTTCCACGATCAATCTGATTCTTACCTTTCCTATCAACCCTTTGCTGATAGCTCTCTGCTCTAGCCTTGGAATCCTGTTCGAAAATCCTGCAACAGTCAACCAAATCAGAAAACACCCTGATCCGCTGATATCCAATCGCCTGCTTGATCTCGGGACGCAACCCGTTCTCAAACTTCACACATTTGGAAAATTCCCCAGTAGCCTCACTATAGGGAGTATAATACTTTGACAGCTCTGTGAACTTAGCAGCATACTCAGTAACAGACCGGTTACCCTGCTTCAATTCCAAGAATTCTATTTCTTTCTTTCCTCTGACATCCTCTGGAAAGTACTTCCTCAGAAATCTCTCTCTGAACACCGCCCAAGTGATCTCAGCATTTCCAGCAGATTCCAACTCAGTGCGGGTAGCAACCCACCAATCATCAGCTTCCTCTGACAGCATATGCGTACCGAACCTGACCTTCTGGTTATCGGCACACTCAGTTACTCGGAAGATTCTCTCGATCTCCTTCAACCACTTCTGAGCGCCATCTGGATCGTATGCTCCCTTAAACATTGGAGGATTGTTCTTCTGGAACTCACTCAGTTGACGAGCAGCTCCCATTCCCACAACATTCGGATTTCCTCCAAGTACTCCAGCTAGCATACCCAGAGCCTCAGCAATTGCAGCATCATCTCTACCTCTTCCAGCCATCTCTATTCTGAAAACCCAAACAAACTAAAACAATGAGTACTGATAGGTTACACAACACCTATACCGTACAGGGGAAACAGAATAATTACGACTCGACTCGACCGACTATGCTCTGATACCACTAATGTAACACCCTTCTAAATACCCCAAATATTTAATTAAAATAATAACATATCAATCAGAGTAATTATGCCCCGAAGGGTGTCACACAATCATTTCACAACAATTATCAAAATATCCTGTCATGCTCATTTATTAAATCAAAATAAGTCTCTTTTGCATAATTCGCAGCGGGTACAAAACATCGACATTCAAATCATGTACTACATTACATGTAAAGTTGAATCAACAACTAAATTAAAACATAGTCAAACATTCCCTCCCGATGTTACATCTACCAGAGCATGACCCACTAAGGACGACACTAGACTCCATAGCACTAGCTTCTACTCAACTCACTGCTCGTTGCCTGAAAAATAGATGTAAGGGTGAGTTCCTCAATCAATATAATAAGCATTATAGAACAACATGTAATGCTAAGTAAATAACACATCAATTCACCCTAATCAGACTACGCACTCAGCAACGGCAATATCCGTTCAAACATCATATTCAATAGTAATATATAGCATATGTATAATCTCAACCATACTCAACATCAACAACACAACACATAACACACATATAATACTGGAATACATCCATTCATATTATATGCCATACATTCATTATGAAATGAGACTCCACACATGCGGTACCGACTATTCTTGAACATACAGTTCAAGCTCACCGATCAAATCCAGATACGGCTACTAAGCTCACTAGTCCCACTCATTTGAGATCTAATGACTCACTCACCAATTCCTCACCATGGGAATTAGCTACAGCCCCGAAGGCTAGACTATGCACACTAATCATCTAGCATGCAAACATCAACAACAAACCCACCATGGTTCACTCACTAATTCCTCACCATGGGAATTAGCTACAGCCCCAAAGGCTAGAATAAGCATGCTAATCACCTAGCAATGCAACAACAACAGCAACAATTCAAGAATAGACATAAGCTCACACTCTAAGCCATAAAACAGCCTATTCACAAATGCATACATAACTGATACATTCACAGCATCATGCTTATCATCACACATCATTAATACTTTTTATCACAAAAGCAGATCACATCATGCCACCTAATCAAATACAGTATTAGCACATTCTACTAATACCTATACTACTCAAAACAACGGGAAATGATCCCTGCTACATCATACATCAGCTAAGTACATCACTCAGCCTAAACAACCAAAAACTGCACAACAACAGCACAGAAAAATCACAATTCTGCCCATACGCGTATTGCCTATGCCCATACGCGTATTGCCCACGCCTGACCAAATCCATACGCGTAATGCCCACGCCCATACGCGTATGCTACGCGTATCACATTCCCATACGTGTACCACCAGAGACCAAAACACGTTCAAAACATCATCTTCCTCATCCATACGCGTAGCAGCCATCTCATACGCGTATTGCCTAGTGCCATACGCGTATGACCAGAAACCAGAACTCTCAGATCTGCAATGGCTTTCTCTGCTACGAGATCTATCCAATCCAACCTTTCACAGTCCAATTTCTACACAGAAATCGTTCATATTTTCAACACAATTCATATCTTATTCGATTACACAAAATCTGACACTTTTACATCTAATTCCTACGAATTCTTTCTCAATTATACCCCAATTTCGTTTATCCAAAAAGTTCACAAATTCATCATGCATCAATCTAATCAGAGGTAAAACAATGGTTATCACTACCCAGTACATATTATCACATAATGCCCTTTAACCGATGATAAACCCCCCTTACCTGAGTTAATCCGGCACTTCCGTTAGCTTCAAGCTTTTCCTCTTCTCCTGCTCTGCCTTTTTGCCCTTTTTTCCACTTTCAACCGCTTCTCTGTGTTTTCCTTTTCACGTGCAAAAAACCCTTTTTACCAAAAATGGGACTTTTTTATTATTCCAACTTATTTTATTCCAATAAATAATTATCCCAATAATTATTATTCCAAAAAAAATAATAATAATAATTCAATCATCTAATTAAATTAATAAACATATTATTAACTTAATTTAAATAATTATTATATTATTATCGGGGTGTTACACCATGAATGTGATGGGTATGGACATATTAGAACTGAATATGGAACCTACCTCAAGAAATAGAAGAGGAGTCTTGCTTCCACTTGGTCTGATGAAAGTGAAATAGAAGAGTCTGCAAATCTTGTGACTGCCTTGACTGGAAGATGGGGTTCTGATGAAGACTTAAGTGATGATGAAGTAACCTTTGAAGAGTTGGCCACTACCTACAGAAAGTTGTGTCACAGAAGTGCAGAAGTGTGTCAACAAGTTGAAATCCAGAAGAAAGTGATAGCACAACTGGAGAATGAGAAGGAAGAACATGTGGAAACCATCTCCAAGTTGAAGACTGAAGCTGTATTCTTGAATTCTAAACTGGATGAGATGACCAAGTATGTAAGAATGCTAAACAATGGATCTTACACATTAGACAAAATTCTCCAGACTGGACAAATAACAGGAGACAAGTCTGACATTGGGTTCAATGAATCTAAACCTGAGTGCAGCCACTCTGGTAGCAAACCAAAGTCCAAACCTAAGTGCAGTCACACTGGGAGAAAACCAGAGGTGTCACATCATATGTCACAACATCATAAAGGAAGACGACAGAAAGGGAAACGTCAAAGATGGAGATGTCATTACTGTGGAAAATTTGGCCACATAAAACCATTCTACTATAAGTTGTATGACTATCATAGTCCTGCTCATCATCAATCTAGACCCAAACATCACAGACCTGTCAACAAAAAGCAATGGGTTCCTAGGACTGATGTTACAAGTCTGATAGCTCATGCTTCCTTCAGAGTTTCAGCCAAAGAAGATTGGTATTTTGACAGTGGGTGCTCCAGACACATGACTGGAAACAAAAACCTGCTAACTGGCCTTCATCCTCATACCACCAGCTATGTAACCTTTGGTGATGGAGAAAAGGGTGAAATCAAGGGGATTGGTAAGCTTGACTGCCCTGGAGTTCCTAACCTTGACAATGTCCTACTTATTAAGGGATTAACTGCAAATTTAATAAGCATCAGTCAACTGTGTGACAAAGGTCTAAATGTAAACTTCACTAAAACTGAATGTCTGATTACTAACAAAGAAAGTGAAGTGATCATGAAAGGAGTCAGGTCTAAAGACAACTGTTACATGTGGAGTTCTCAAGAAACTGGTTATTCTTCAATGTGTACTTTAGCCAAAGAAGAAGAAGTGAAGATATGGCATCAAAGATTGGGCCATCTGCATCTTAAAGGTATGAAGAGGATTATATCTGTTGAAGTTGTTAGAGGAATTCCCAACTTGAAGATTGATGAAGGAAAAGTCTGTGGGGAATGTCAGATTGGAAAACAGACAAGGATGTCACACCAGAAGCTCCGACATGACACCACTTCCAAAGTTCTGGAACTCCTCCATATGGATTTGATGGGACCCATGCAGGTGGAAAGCCTTGGTGGGAAGAAGTATGCGTATGTAGTGGTGGATGATTTCTCCAGATACACCTGGATCAATTTTATAAGAGAAAAATCTGATGTTTTTGAAGTCTTCAAAGATCTTTGTCTAAAACTTCAAAGAGAAAAGGAAAGTCCAGTTATCAAAATTAGAAGTGATCATGGGAAGGAATTTGAGAACAACAAATTTGCTGAATTCTGTTCTTCAGAAGGAATTCATCATGAGTTCTCATCTCCCATTACTCCCCAGCAAAATGGTGTGGTGGAAAGAAAAAATAGAACCCTTCAAGAATTAGCCAGAGCTATGATCCATGCTAAGAAATTGCCCTACCACTTTTGGGCTGAAGCCATGAACACAACTTGTTATGTTCACAACAGAGTGACCTTGAAGAAAGGGACTCCTACGACTTTATATGAAGTCTGGAAAGGGAGAAGACCTACAGTCAAATACTTCCATGTGTTTGGTAGTAAATGCTATATCTTGACTAATCGTGAACAAAGAAAGAAGATGGATCCCAAAAGTGATGAAGGAATATTTCTGGGATACTCAACAAATAGCAGAGCATATAGAGTCTTTAATTCCATAACAAAAGTAAAGATGGAATCTATCAATGTTGTGGTTGATGACCAACAGACGGATGTCACAGACGATGTTGAGACATCTCTGAATGATCCCCCAGCTGATTTCTCAGACAAAAATAAGGAGAGTGAACCTCCTCAAGCTGAACCTGAAGATGACAAAATCAACAAGGGACCCTCCATCAGAATTCAGAAGGATCATCCCAAAGATCTCATTATAGGAGATCCAAATAAAGGGGTCACAACTAGATCAAGGGAAGTGATCTCACATGGCTGCTTTGTGTCCAAGATTAAGCCTAGGAATGTCAAGGAAGCCTTGACTGATGAGTTCTGGATCAATGCCATGCAGGAGGAGTTAGGTAAATTCAAGAGGAATGAAGTATGGGAATTGGTTCCTAGACCTGAAGGAATAAATGTCATAGGTACAAAGTGGGTGTATAAGAATAAATCTGATGAACAAGGGGTGGTTACTAAAAACAAAGCAAGATTAGTAGCACAAGGATATACTCAAGTTGAAGGAGTTGATTTTGATGAAACATTTGCTTCTGTAGCTCGCCTTGAGTCCATTAGACTATTGCTTGGAGTGACATGTATTCTGAAATTCAAACTGTTCCAAATGGATGTAAAAAGTGCCTTCTTGAATGGCTACTTAAATGAGGAAGTATATGTTGAACAACCTAAAGGATTCACAGATCCAAATCTTCCAAAGCATGTGTACAGATTGAAGAAAGCCCTCTATGGTTTGAAGCAATCTCCCAAGGCTTGGTATGAGAGACTCACAATGTTCCTCACTAACAATGGATACAGGAAATGAGGTATTGACAAGACCCTATTTGTGAAGAATGAAGGAGGAAAACTCATGGTGGCACAAATATATGTAGATGATATTGTGTTTGGTGGGATGTTAGATCAGATGGTCGAACATTTTGTTAGACAAATGCAGTCTGAGTTTGAGATGAGCCTTGTTGGAGGGCTGACCTATTTCCTTGGGCTACAAGTCAAGCAGATGGAAGATTCTATCTTTTTATCTCAAAGCAAATATGCCAAGAACATTGTTAAGAAGTTTGGCATGGAGAATGCAAGTCATAAAAGGCCACCTGCTCCTACACATTTGAAAGTCTCCAAAGATGAAAATGGTGTTAGTGTAGATCAAAGTTTATACAAAAGCATGATAGGAAGTCTGCTATATCTCACAACAAGCAGACCTGACATTGCATTTGCTGTAGGTGTTTGTGCTAGATATCAAGCTGAACCAAAAGTCAGTCACATAAACCAAGTGAAGAGAATACTGAAATATGTTAATGGCACTAGTGACTATGGGATGTTATATACTCATGGATATGGATCTATGCTGACTGGTTACTGTGATGCTGACTGGGCTGGAAGTGCTGATGATAGGAAAAGCACATTAGGAGGATGCTTCTTCTTAGGGAACAACCTGATTTCATGGTTTAGTAAGAAACAAAATTGTGTGTCCCTATCCACTGCTGAAGCTGAATACATAGCAGCTGGGAGTAGTTGTTCTTAACTGGTTTTGATGAAACAAATGTTGACTGAATACAATGTCACACAAGATGTCATGACATTATACTGTGACAACCTGAGTGCTATAAATATTTCCAAGAATTCTATTCAGCACAGCAGGACAAAGCACATTGATATTCATCATCACTTCATTAGAGAACTTGTGGAAGAGAAAATCATAGCACTGGAGCATGTTACTACTGAAATGCAATTAGCTGACATATTTACAAAGGCTTTGGATGCTAATGAGTTTGAATGTTTAAGAGGGAAATTGGGGGTTTGTATTCATGAGAATTTATAGCAATTAATTTGGAGTGGAAAAGGTAATAAAAATATTGTCAGCCCACTTAAAAGAAAGTGCCCCATTTATGGTAAATCATTACCTAGTATTGGAACTACCATCTATACCACTTTCACACTCAACCTCAGCACAACCACTTTCATCTTCATCAAACTGTATCGACCATCTCTGCTAGGGCAACAGAAATTATTTCACAAGTTCAACAAAATGTCACAACGTCCTTCATCTTCTGGTTCAAAACCCACTCACAAAGCAAGAACTCCCTCCATGGATTTTCTGGATGAAGACGTTTTGGAAGTTATTCCTCTTTCAGTAATCCCAGGCGACGCCCCTGGTCCTTCTTCCACTGCAGGAAATAATCAAGGTAACAGTTCTTATAACCCTCCTCCTAAGGATGACATGCATTATACAGATCGTGTCATTAGGAATCTGGTCACAAGGATCCTAAATGAAGGACACTCAATCAAGGGAGTTTCGACTCCTCTGTCTAGAAGGGACCCCTCACCTGAGGTGGAACCTCAAAATGAGGAAGATGATGATTCATCTAGGTCAGAGAAAGATATTGCTGCTGAGGGACTGTGTTCTCTAGGAAAAACCTTGCCTAGTAAGAAACCTGTAGATGCTTCTCAACCTAAGAAGCATGACTCTGCTGAAAAGGTGATTGATTTGGAGGAAGAGAGCTCTGATGGTGAAGATGACACCTTGCTTCATCACTTGGAGCCAAGGGTTGCAAAGAGAATGAAGACCAGGAAAGGGAGGTCTGTGGCTGAGATGATGACATCCAGAACTAGTAAGAAGGCTGCTATTGTAGGTCCTTCAAAATCATGGAGTAAAATGGAAGTCAAGAAGAGAAAGGTCAGAGAAAGTTCTGACTCTGAAGATGATGTCGAAGACGATGTCCCAGACATCTCTCCTATTAAAAAGCAAACTGCTAGAAAATCTTCAGCTAAGGTTGATGTTGTGCATTTGGATAACATTTCCTTTCATTTGGAAGATGGTGCAGCCAAGTGGAAATTTGTGATACAGAGGAGAGTTGCTATGTAGAGGGAACTAGGGAAGGATGCTGTGGAAGTGAAGAAGGTTATGGAGTTGATCAAGTCTGCTGGTTTAATGAAGACAGTTAGTACATTACCCCAATGTTTTGAAGGTCTTGTGAAGGAGTTTGTGGTGAACATTCCGGAGGATATTGCTGACAAGAACAACAAAGAGTTTTGCAAAGTGTTTGTTAGAGGAAGGTGTGTAAGGTTCTCCCTTATTATAATCAATAAGTTCCTAGGAAGAGGAACAGAAGGAGCTGTTGAATTAGAGGCCACAGACAATGAAGTCTGTAGGACAATCACTGCTGGACAAGTCAAGGAATGGCCAAGCAAAAAGCATCTCTCGGCTGGCAAATTAATTGTAAAATATGTTATCTTGCATAAGATAGGTTCAGCCAACTGGGTGCCAGCAAACCACATCTCAACAATATCTAATGCTCTTGGAAGGATAATCTATGCTATTGGAACCAGGCTCAACTTTGATTATGGAAGGTTCATGTTTGAACAAATTGCTAGACATGCCTCCACTAATGCAGTGAAGTTGCCAATTGCCTTTCCCTCAATTATTTGTGGGATAATTCTAAGCCAGCAACCTGGTATTTTAAGAACTAGTGATATCCCCAGTAGAAGGAAGCCTCCATTGTCAATTCATTACAAGTTATTTGAAGGCAGTCATGTCAATGACATTGTCATGACATCTGCAATGAAGAAGCCAACCTCTCAAGGTCGCCTGATTACTGAATTAAAAGAAACCTGTAAGGAGTTGGAAACTGGGATTAGGGTGGCTAAGGCTAGGAAAGAGGCTTTAGAGGTTCTAATTAGTAGCTTGGAGCAA
Organism: Lathyrus oleraceus; assembly: GCF_024323335.1. Classification (NCBI taxonomy): domain Eukaryota; kingdom Viridiplantae; phylum Streptophyta; class Magnoliopsida; order Fabales; family Fabaceae; genus Lathyrus; species Lathyrus oleraceus. The sequence goes on from NC_066584.1 coordinate 373,160,798, forward strand.
GGAGAGATGGATAATGTTGGTGAAGCCAAGGAAACAGATGCCCACACCTCAAGTGAGAGGTCTGATTCTCAAGATCAATCTAGTGGCAGTTCTGGATCTGAAGGTGATGAAGATGCTACCTCCTCAGACTAAGTTATGGTGATGATGGTCCCCCTGTTTTAATGATGTGTGTTCTAGATGCTTGTGAAATTCTAGTAACAGACTATCGATGTCACACAGGATGTTATGACATCCAATTCTGCGCAGACAGGTAATGTATGGAGAAAGTAAATGTAAAAGGCAGTAAGTGACACAGAGAATTGTTAACCTAGTTCGGTGACAAACACACCTACATCTGGGGGCTACCAAGCCAGGGAGGAAATCCATTATAAGAGGTATTAATTTAGGACTTAAACCAATTATTTAATCCTATCACTTAAAACCTACCCAATGCAATTTCAATCTAAACTAAGACCTGAGTTCCTACTCACTCCCCCTCAATCACAGCAGTGATTACAACCTTTAATAATTTTAAAGTCAGTGGTGAAGTTATACTTCAAACAACTCTTGATTGTGCTTAAAAGCTTTAATCAAGAAACACAACACTCACGCTTAAAAGCTTAGAGTGACACAACAATTACAACTCAATAAACACCCTAGTCCAATGCAATCATCTAGGTGATAATTTCTTGGCTCACACATAAAATCTACTACAAGGCACACAAAAATTACAGCAGTGATATATGATGATATATTGAATTCTTCACGCTTCAAAAACCTCAGTTGCTGAAAGTAGGATTGCCATCCTTTTATACTGCAGCACTTGGGCCTTGTACTTGAATTTCCTAAAATTAAGGTCAAGCAAGTTAACATAATTTCCACACATTAGGGTGCTAACAAATAGGCTATATGCTAGGTCTCTTAATTTTAGCATAGTTGTTAGTTTCCTAGATTTTAGCACAGTTGTTAGATTCCTGAAAAATTGCCTGAGATAAATACTGAAGCATAACAGAAAAACTAACTAGCCTACACTTTAGCTTATGCTGTCAGGAATGAATGTCATAACATTCAGTTTGACATCCAGAAACTAGGCTATAGGCTAGGTCTATTAACTTTAGCACAACTGTTAGTTTCCTGAAAATCAGCCTGAGAAAAATACTGAAACATAACAGAAAAACTAACTGGCCTATACTTCAGCATCTGCTGTCAGGGATGAATGTCATAACATTCAGTTTGACATCCAGTAAATCCTGTATTAGCTAATCCTGCAGCATACTACTTAAGCATGTCATGACATCAGTCAAAACATCTAAGTACAGTAAGTGTTTTAACATAAAATGCAGCCAATCAAAAACATCTACAAACTCCCCCTTTGGCAAATTTTTGGCTAAAACAACTTGGCATCACAACAGAGTTCACAGTAGCAGAAAGCACACATCCAAGCAGAGAATCAAATTAGCTAATACACTCAGCACACATAGAAGTTAAACTTTAAACAACAGCAGCACAAGTAGATAGCAAACTGCAACATAACCTCTTGTTTAGGGAACCTTCAACTTCAAGTAATCTGTTGTCCTGGGGTACAGGTGTTACTCCCCCTTTTTGTCAAAAATGTTGCCAAAGCAACACTTAATATTACACACCAACAAAAATAAAATTACAAGCAATTTTCAGAAATACAGGATATGTTCTAGTCATCTGACTCAGAGTCAGCATCATCATCTGTGCCATCATCAGGACTGGCATCTGCTTCTCCCTCTTCACCTTGTCTTCCAGCTCCTTCTGCAGCAGCAGCTGCTTCACCAAGCACATCACCTTCAGTCATCTCCAAAGTGCTAATCAATTTTTCCAAGTTCAGCTTCATTGCCTCTAACTCCCTGCAAGTTTCTTTGAGCATTGCAATGACATCAACTTTACCTGGTTGATTGCTTACACGTGATGTCTCACCTATTGTCATGACAATGTCAGGAACATGGGTACCTAGGAACAGCTTATGATTGAAGGATATAGGGCTGTCTCTTTTCTTCACAGAATCATTCTCTGTTAAGATGTTTGGAAACTGATTCAAAACAATACCACAAATGAGAGAAGGAAAGGCTATAGGCCCCTTCACACTGAAGCTTCCTGCATGCTTCAAAGTTTGATCAAAAATATAGGAGCCATAGTCAAAATTGGCTTTGGTTCCAACAACATATATAAACTTTCCAAGCATTACAGCAACTGTAGATTTATGATTGGTGGGCACCCAGTTAGCAGCTCCAATCTTGTGCAGCATTGCATACTTGACACTCAGTTTGTGGGCCACCAATTTTCCTTTGAGAGGCCACTTCCTGACTTGATTAGCAGTGATGACTTGATAGATTTTGTTGTCAGTCACCTCAAGCTCAGGTTGAGCTACATCAGGCCTTCCCAAATACTTGTTGATCACTGAGGGAGAGAAATTTACACACTTGCCTCGCACATACACTTTCCTGAATTCCTTAGACTTCCCATCAGCACATTCTTCAGACAAATTGACAATAAATTCCTTTACCAACATCGCATAGCACTTTGATAACTGAGTCACAGTATTCATTAAACCAGCCTCTTGAATAAGGTCCATAATATCCTTATAGTCTAGGACATTCTGAGCTAATTCCCTTTCCAAAGCCAGCCTCTTCTGATAAACATATTTCCACCTGTTTACACTTGAAGCAAAATGAAAAGATATGTTGTCAATTGGTACTTCAGGGACACTAGCTGCAAGCTTGCTAGTTGGTGGCTTCTTCTTTGACAGAGTGTCAGGGACATCACATGGAACATCTGAGTCAGACTCAACAACAATAGACTTGGTCTTCTTTTTCTTGGGCACCCCTTTGCTCCAAGATTTGGTTGGACCATGAACTTTCCTCTTGAGGGAGCTCTCGACTGCCACCTTTGTCTTGGGAGAGGTTGGAACATCAATCTTCTTTCTGGGGGACCTTTGAGCCACTGTTTTCTTTTCTCTCCTAGTCCAAACCCTTTTGGCTATGCTAGGGAGGAATGAGGACAACAACTCATTATCAGAAAATTCCTCCAGGTCTACTGTTTCAGCCTCACAGTTAGGGTTGTTACTAACATCATGAGTGACATGAACTTCCTCACCATCCACATTATCTAAGGGTTTGTCAACATTTGACTCCTTATGAGAATCAGTTTGCTCAACATAATCAGAGATATTCTTTCCTAAAGACTCAATATTTTCTTGATAAGCAACACTATCAGGTTCAATAGTGTTTAAGGGAATGGAAACCCCAAGGACCTTATGATTACCAGACAGTATTCCAGTCACCATAGTGGCAATGACATTGTGAACATACCTGGAACCTTCTCTGGTTCGTTCCTCAAGAGCGATGGCTGAGGAGAAGCCTGATACAGTTTCTTTAGGTCTTCTTGCATGTGAGGTATTCGCAGAGTCAACAACAAGATCTTCTCTATTAGGGTTGCTTGGTTCAGAGCTAGAGGAATTAGACATGTTCTTGGAGGAAGATGAGTTGGATTGTTGAGACATGATGAGTATCTTAGAGGCGAAATGAAAAGTTTCTTTGAGAGAATGCTTGTGTGACTGAAGGTTGAAACGATGGAAGAGGTAACGCTTGTTGCAAGAGTAATAACTATTATTTATTGACCAATCAGAGCATACTCTCAATTGTTTAATAATTTGAAATATTAAACAGTAAATACCTAACATCATTAGTTGCTATAATTCCTCAGAAAGACATATTCCCACTTTGCCCCTTAAATTTTCAAGCTGAGTGGCATCCAAATCCTTTGTAAATATGTCAGCAAGTTGTAGTGCAATTGCCACATGTTCCAAGGTAATCACTTTGTCTTCTACCAGATCTCTTATGAAGTGATATCTAATGTCAATAAGTTTGGTCCTGCTGTGTTGGATAGGATTCTTTGAAGTGTTGATGGCACTGAGATTGTCACAGAACAATGTCATGACATTCTGAGTGACATTGTACTCAGTCAGCATCTGTTTCATCCATACCAGTTGGGAACAACTGCTACCAGATGCTATGTACTCAACTTCTGCAGTGGATAATGATACACAGTTCTGTTTCTTCCTTTCAACTACACCATTTTACTGAGGAATAACAGGTGAGGACAGCTCATGACTTTCAATCTGCATAGGTCCCATTAAGTCCATGTGCAAAAGTTCCAGAGATTTGGATGTTGTAGGATGTCCAAGCTTAGGATGTGACATCTTGGTTTGCTTGCCAACCTGACATTCTCCACAGACTTTTCCTTCATCCATAAGCAACTTTGGGATTCCTCTAACTGCTTCCTTGGATATGATCTTCTTCATTCCTCTTAAATGAAGATGTCCAAGTGTTCTATGCCACAACTTCACTTCCTTTTCTTCCTTGGCTAAGAAGCACATTGAGGAGTAGTCTGAGACTTCAGGTTCCCATAGATAGCAGTTATCTTTGGATCTGGATCCTCTCATAACTTCCTTATTTTCTCCATTCTTCACAACACATTCTTCCTTAGTGAACTCTACATTGAAGCCTTGATCACATAACTAGCTTATGCTGATGAGATTAGCAGTTAGTCCTTTTATAACATCACATTATTCAGTTCTGGAACTACAGGACTGTCCAGCTTACCAACACCTTTGATTTTTCTTTTAGCTCCATCACCAAAGGTCACATAACTGGTAGTATGAGGTTGTATATCTACCAATAAGTTCTCCATCCCAGTCATATATCTTGAGCAACCACTATCAAAATACCAGTCTTTTCAGGTAGATGCCCTTAGAGATGTGTGAGCTAATCTAGCAACCCATTATTATTTCTTGATGAGGGCATTATGCTTAGATGCCTTCTACTTAGGTCTGACTTGAGGGGTCTGGTTAGGATAACCATGCAACCTGTAACAGAAGGGTTTTATGTGACCAAATCTACCTACAGTAGTGGCATCTCCATCTTTGAAATTTCTTCTTTTGATGGTTAATCCTCCTGTGTCCATGATGTTGTGACATTGGTTGTGACTTCTGCTTGAGTTTCTGAACTTCAGCCTTTGAGCTTTTGAATTCAGATGAGGATTCCTTAACAAAGCCTAAACCAGACATGGTTCCTGATTTCTGTCCCACCTTTAGAATCTCTTCCAAAGTGTCAGTTCCTTTATTCAGCATTCTGATGGATTTTGTCATTTGATCTAGCTTAGAGGTCAGCAAGGTTATCTCACCATTTAGACCATCTATGACTGTCAGATGCTTCTTCTTCTCAGCTTCCAGCTCCTTGATGAGTTTCTTTTGCTTTTCTCCTTGGATACACACTTCTGCACTTTTGACACATAACTCTTTATATGAAGCAGTAAGTTCATCAAATGTAAGTTCATCTCCACTTGAGTCATCATCAGGGGCACAGACACTAGTTAGAGCAGTGACATGTTTTGCAGATTCTCCTTCTAATTCACTCTCAGAGTCTCTATCAGACCAGGTGACAGATAGTCCCTTCTTTTGCATCTTGAGGAAGGTAGGACATTCAGCTCTAATGTGTCCAAAACCTTCACATCCATGACACTAGATTCCCTTGCCTTGGTTGAACTTTTCTTCAGATTTTGATCTTCTACTGATGTCAAATGAAGAGTTCTTGACATTTGGTCTACCTTTGTGGTCAACCTTCTTTATGAACTTGTTGAACTGTCTTCCAAGCATGGCTATAGCTTTTGATATGCTTTCATTACCTCCAATATTTCCTTCTTCTGAATCCTCTTCAGTATTTGATACAAAAGCTATGCTCTTGTTTTTCTTTTCAACATTCTCACACAAGCCCATTTCAAAAGTTGGGAGAGAACCAATAAGCTCATCAACCTTTATATTGCATATATCATGAGCCTCTTCTATAGTAGTAACCTTCATGGCAAATCTCTTGGGCAATGATCTGAGAATCTTTATAACAAGTTTTCCTTCAGACATTTTCTCTCCTAATTAGCCTCCAGAAGTGTTGGCAATTTCAAGAATATTCATGTGGAAGTCATGAATAGTCTCATCCTCTTTCATCCTCAGATTTTCGAACTTAGTAGTCAGCATATGGAGTTTAGACATCCTTACCTTGGAGGTCCCTTCATGAGTTGTTTTGAGAGTATCCCAAACTTCTTTAGCCAGTTCACAGTGATGCACCAGTCTGAAAATGTTCTTATTTATCCCATTGAACATTGCATTCAAAGCCTTAGAGTTTCCAAGGGCTAATGTCTCTTGCTCTTTGTCCAACTCTTCTTCAGGAATTTGCATAATGATTCCATCTTTATCTGTCTTCGTTGGATGTTCCCATCCTTTGTTGACAGCTCTCCAGACCTTGCTATCCAGAGACCTCAAGAAGGCTATCATACGAGGTTTCCAGTCATCATAGTTAGAACCATCCAGCATGGGTGGTCTATTTGAGAATCCTGCATCCATGTCCATGGTACTAGAAGGTAACGTCCCTAGATCTCACCCAGAAATTAACAGGCAGGGTGCCTGCTCTGATACCAATTGAAATTCTAGTAACAAACTATCGATGTCACACAGGATGTTATGACATCCAATTCTGCGCAGACAGGTAATGTATGCAGAAAGTAAATGTAAAAGGCAGTAAGTGACACAAAGAATTGTTAACCCAGTTCGGTGACAAACACACCTACATCTGGGGGCTACCAAGCCAGGGAGGAAATCCACTATAAGAGGTATTAATTCAGGACTTAAACCAACTGTTTAATCCTATCACTTAAAACCTACCCAATGCAATTTCAATCTAAACTAAGACCTGAGTTCCTACTCACTCCCCCTTAATCATAGCAGTGATTACAACCTTTAATAATTTTAAAGTCAGTGGTGAAGTTATACTTCAAACAACTCTTGATTGTGCTTAAAAGCTTTAATCAAGAAACACAGCACTCACGCTTAAAAGCTTAGAGTGACACAACAATTACAACTCAATAAACACCCTAGTCCAATGCAATCATCTAGGTGATAATTACTTGGCTCACACATAAAATCTACTACAAGGCACACAAAAATTACAGCAGTGATATATGATGATATATTGAATTCTTCACGCTTCAAAAACCTCAGTTGCTAAAAGTAGGATTGTCATCCTTTTATACTACAACACTTGGGCCTTGTACTTGAATTTCCTAAAATTAAGGTCAAGCAAGTTAACCTAATTTCCACACATTAGGGTGCTAACAAATAGGCTATATGCTAGGTCTCTTAATTTTAGCACAGTTGTTAGTTTCCTGGATTTTAGCACAACTGTTAGATTCCTGAAAAATAGCCTGAGATAAATACTGAAGCATAACAGAAAAACTAACTAGCCTACACTTTAGCTTATGCTGTCAGGAATGAATGTCATAACATTCAGTTTGACATCCAGAAACTAGGCTATAGGCTAGGTCTATTAACTTTAGCACAACTGTTAGTTTCCTGAAAATCAGCCTGAGAAAAATACTGAAACATAACAGAAAAACTAACTGGCCTATACTTCAGCATCTGCTGTCAGGGATGAATGTCATAACATTCAGTTTGACATCCAGTAAATCCTGTATTAGCTAATCCTGCAGCATACTACTTAAGCATGTCATGACATCAGTCAAAACATCTAAGTACAGTAAGTGTTTTAACACAAAATGCAGCCAATCAAAAACATCTAAAGCTTGGATGCTTGGATGCTTTGATGTTTTTCTGTTTGATGTTTGTAGTTTTTTCTTGATGCCATGATGTAATTTTTGGGCTCTGTCATACGGTGAACTGACTTTAATGTGTTTTAATCGCAATGTCACGGTTAGCAAGAGTCGCCACCGACTTTTCTTTTATCCAATAAGGAAAGGTGGAAAAGAACAGGAAAGACCTTAATTTAGACTCTTAGGTTCGGGAGGTACATTATACAAAGGGAAGGTATTAGCACCCTTTGTATCCATGGTTATCCATGGGCTCTTAATTGCTCAATCATTTATGCTTTTCTTGTTTGAAAAAGTGTTTGAGAAATGTTTAGAAAATGTTTTGAAAAGGAGAATTTAACTTTGTAATGATTCTTGAATGAATGTATACAAAGTGGTTATCTCGTTTAGTTTTGAAAGTCGTTTAGAAAAATATAACTCGGCAATGATCCTAGTACGAATGTATGCTGAATGGTGATTTTCTAGAGGATGTTTTGAAAGGTGTGAGGTGTGGAAAGTATGAATGAGCAATTAAGAGTTATACCTACCTAAGGTCTTCACGGACATTTCCGATCCTTATGAGGGTAAAACTGTCCTTACTATTGAGAAGCAAGTAATTTTATCCTTTGGATGTGAAAGGGTCATCGTAGGGTCATCGATTGGTCATTGAAGGCAACAGTTGTGAGGATACCTTAGCATTCGAAGGGAGTATCATCATTTAACCGTAGGCTACACCGAAGGGTCATCGAGGGACAAAGGCAACATTCGAGGGACTATGATGATTTAACCGAAGGGTCTTTGCTAAGTGTATCCCCATATTCGCGGGACATGACCATAATACCGTAATCGTGGGGTAACAAAGAGAGGTCCTAGATCACTTATTTAAAGGCAAAGTGTTACAATTAATTAGATAGCCGTAATCAATTAGGTAATTAGGTCCACATTAAAATTAATACATTAAGATCAATTAAGCCATTAGGGTGGATCTTCGCCATAAAATTAATACATTAAAATCAATTGAGTAATTCAGGGTGAATCTCCATAAGGGTACCCCACAAATAAAGTGGGATACCTAACAAGCAATCCTTTCCTGGGGTATGTGAACCTTTACAAAACTCAACAAAACATGTCAGAACACCAAATCAGGGTGCAATCGAGGATTACACCACAAGGAAAAAGATCACAACAGTAAGTAGGGTCGGATAAATGATGCATGGCTATGATAAAACATGAGTGAAAAATCAGAACAGAAAAGTCAGCTACTGTCACGTTCGCTCCTGCCTCGCCTAGCGAAGGCTTAGCGAATACTCGCTGCATGCTCGCTTAGCGATGTGCTAGCGAGCGGCTGCGGATTCTGGTTTTGATATCAGTACAATTTCAACCAATTTTATGCCTTATGGCTTTCATTACCGCAATTATATGGTTAATCATTTAAGGTATTCAGGTACATACTAAAGTTCACATGCCAAACTTAAGATATTTTCATAAATTTAATCATAATGCCATATGCAAATTAAGAACATAAGGCAGTAATAGCAATGTAAACCTGTTTGCAACTGAATTGCGACTTCGAATCGGCAAATCGGATAGAATTGGGCAGAGGTAGACCTTGGTGCCGCCGAGTTCCTTCAGGGTTTGCCTCCCGTGAGTGTTAGGGTTTGCTTGCTAGAGCTCTCCTCTCTCCGTTTTCATTTTTTTTCTTTTTCGTGACTGAAACTTGGCTATTTATAGTGATTGTGATGACCTAATGGGCTCCGAATGAAGCCCGAAAATTCTGATATATCGCAAGCTTCGCTAGGCGAAGGAGTTGCTCGCCTAGCGAGCAAGCTAGTTTGGGCTTTTTTCTGGATCGGGTGCTTCGCTGGGCGAGTGGCATAACGAAGGGTTCGCTAGGCGAAGGAATTGCTCGCCTAGCGAGCAGGCCAGTTTGGGCCATTTTCTGGATTGGGCCACTCGTGAGCTGGGCCTTTGTTCTTTTAAGGTCAGTGCCTTGCAGAATAAGTCGGAGTGCCTTGAAAAATGCCTTGTAATATCAACGGGCAATTTTTGGGGTATGACAGCTGCCCCTGTTCAATATTCTTGAACCGAGAGAGTTAGGATGGCAAGTATGCCGTTCGTGGTCTGGAGGTGGAAGATTATTGAACACTAGAATGCCCCAACAATTTGCGCTTGTCAATTAGTCTTGATGGAGGTGGTCTTAAAGATGCCATCCAGGAAGTTTGATGATGAGAGCTTCAGAGTGCGTCGTACATTAGACGATATCCGAAGGCAGGGGTGTCATACTGGGTCATACGCTAGACCGTACAGTGAGTCCTCCATTATGCTGTCGACTTTGCTGGGGAGTCAGGGTGTGTTATACGCTGCTGGGGATAAGGGATCAGAATGGATCATACGCTAGACCGTATCTGAATACCAGAGTGAGTTGTTCATTAGGCGGATGACTTTGTTGGGGATGAAAGATCAGAATGGATCGTACGCTAGATCGTCTCTGAGTTGCAGACTGAACCGTCCATGAGGCCGTATCTGAGGATGAAAGGGCAGTCGTATGCTAGACCATGTCAGAATGTACCGTATGCTAAGTAGCATCTGAGTAGAAGAATGAGCCGTCCGTTAGGCTGAATCTGATTGTGAAGGGGGTAGTCGTACGCTAGACTACACGTCAGAATGTACCATACACTAGGTAGCATCTGAGGACTTGAAGGTCTAACTGGGTCGTACGTTAGACCGTATTGGAGTTGTTGAAGGTCAGAATGGACCGTACGTTAGGTTGTATCTGATAGTATTTGTATATGCTGTATTTGCAATAAATGTCTGGGGATGGGCTTATAGATGCCATCGTTAGGAGGATGTCAGAATGAATGTTGACATGGAGTGTATCTGAAAGATGTAGTTGAATCCTGAATGTAATTGATAACGATGTCCGTCTGAATGGATCTTTGTTTTGACTGTATCAAGAGGATAATTAACCTGACAAATAAAGTTAGCTTCATGCCATGTCATGATGCATGAGATGTTTTATGCTTCTGAAAATAAATGCGAACAATGTATGCATGAGTATGCTATGAAATGATGTAATGAATGAATTATGCGTCTGAAAAGTTATTCCGGGGGACTCTACTGGGGAAATAAATCTCAGTCTTCTGGTCGGAGATATTTGTATTGATGACCCTGTCTCAGCTGGGGGTATTTGATTTCTGTCTGACGGCGGAGATGTTCAACAGAAGCCTGGCTGGGGATAGAAGAGATGACCTGTCTGTCTGGTGGTGCCGACCTCTCCTAGGAAATAGATGATTTTTGTTGGGGAATAGAATTAGCAACAGATTCATTGGGGAGCGTGATTAGACCTTCTCCTCGATCCTGAAGTCGTGCAGTAATTGCTATTACTATTCCAGGCATGCATTTTTGGTAAACATTGATCATATTCAAATGCATAAATCAATTCAAATTAAATCAATGGACGCTTACGCAAACAAAACAGAAAAGTAAAACAGGAGCATCTTTTTGGAAATAAAATTGTATTGATTTTGAAAGAGGGCCTGTAAACAGGCAATTCGCGTACAGGGAGACAGAAATCCTAGTAAGAGGAAATTGTCAGGCAAACAAAGAGAAAGCTATGCAGAAAAAAGTCCTATTAATTTTAATCCCACTACGGTCATCATGTCTTCAAGCGTCTCATCTCCTGCTGTCGGATAGAAGTGATTAGCTTGTTCAGTCCTTGGAACTTGGGTGAAGCTGACAGAGAACGGGACATAGTCATACACTTTAATCCCTAATTTTTGCCTGGACCGCCTTTTCAGGTTTTCAGTCCACCAGGATACCCTTTTTTGTCCAAGCCTCCTTTTCAGGTTTTCGACTTGCCGGGTGTACATCTTTATATGTTTATCCCTAATTTTTGCCCGAACCCTTTTGGTTCGCCGGGATGCCCTTAGTTTTGCCTAGATACGTCGACCTAGCGGGTCTCTTTTATGCGTAGTATTTTTTAACTATGTCCGCGTTCACAGGATACGGGAAGTCTTCGCCATCCATTGTAGCAAGCATCATGGCTCCACCAGAGAATACCTTCTTAACCACAAATGGCCCTTCATATGTGGGAGTCCATTTGCCTCTGGGATCACCTTGTGGTAGAATGATACGCTTGATCACCAAGTCGCCAATTTGGTACACCTGTCTCTTGACCCTTTTGTTAAATGCCTGGGTCATGCGCTTCTGATATATCTGCCCATGACAAACAGCCGCAAGTCTCTTCTCATCAATCAGATTTATCTGATCGAGTCGAGTCTGAATCCATTCATCTTCATCTAAGCCCGCCGATTTCATGATCCTTAGAGAGGGAATCTGAACCTCCACTGGCAAAATGACTTCCATTCCATATACTAAAGAGAAGGGAGTTGCCCCTGTCGAGGTGCGTACTGAGGTGCGATAACCATGGAGAGCAAATGGTAACATCTCATGCCAATCTTTGTACGTTACTGTCATCTTTTGTATGATCTTCTTAATATTCTTATTAGCAGCTTCTACGGCGTCGTTCATCTTTGGCCGGTACGGAGAAGAGTTATGGTGTTTTATTTTGAACTGCGTGCAGAGTTCAGTAATCATCTTGTTGTTCAAATTCGTACCATTGTCAGTGATAATTCTTTCAGGGATGCCATATCGACAAATGAGACTATTCTTGATGAACCGTGCCACCACAGTCTTGGTAACAGAAGCAAATGAGGCTGCATCTACCCACTTTGTAAAGTAATCAATAGCGACGAGGATGAAACGATGTCCATTGGAAGCAGTAGGCTTAATCTCTCCAATCATATCGATGCCCCACATTGCAAAGGGCCAAGGGGCTGTCAACACGTTTAAAGGAGCAGGAGGCACATGTACTTTGTCCGCATAGACCTGGCACTTGTGACATGTTCTGGAGTGATGGTGGCAATCAGCTTCCATGGTAGACCAATAATAACCTGATCTCAGAATCTTCTTGGCCATCGTATGTCCACTAGAATGAGTCCCAAAAATACCGTCGTGCATGTCTTCCATAATCTTTTCCGCTTCCTGTTTATCCACACAGCGAAGCAGAGTTGAATCCTGATTACGTTTGTATAATACTCCATTACTCAAAAAGAATTTAGCGGAGAACTTCCTCAGGAATTTTCTGTCATTGATGGATGCCCCTTCAGGATATTCCTGAGTTTCTAAATATCTTTTCACTTCGTGGAACCAAGGTTTCTCCTCTACTCCCTCAGTATTAAGTTCATAACAATATGCTGGTTCATCTAATCGTTCAATGGTAATCCTGGGAGCTTCATTGTCCCATCTGACTCTGAACATAGATGACATGGTAGTCAATGCGTCCGCTAACTGATTCTCTTCCCGTGGAATATGTTCAAATGTAATTTCTTCAAAGTATGGGATTAATGTCAACACCCGTTCTCGATAAGGGATGAGATTCGGATGTTTAGTATCCCATTCTCCTTTGATCTGACTGATTACTAAGGCTGAGTCTCCGTACACGCTCAAAAACTTGATTCGCAGGTCTATAGCAGCCTTGAGTCCCAAAATACATGCTTCATACTCAGCCATATTATTGGTACAATGAAAACATAGTCTAGCAGTGAAAGGTGTATGGTAACCCCCGGGAGAAATAATTACAACCCCAACACCATTGCCCAATGCATTAGAAGATCCATCAAAAACCATAGTCCATCGGGATCCCAGTTCGGGTCCTTCATCCGGTCCAAGTTTTTCATAATCAGTAACAAGCATGACATCCTCATCTGGGAACTCAAAATTCATAGATTGGCAATCGTCCACCGCTTGATGAGCCAAATGATCAGCTAGCACGCTTCCTTTGATTGCTTTCTGGGTAGTGTACTGGATATCATATTCTGTTAAAATCATTTGCCATCTTGCTATCCTTCCGGAGAGAGCGGGTTTCTCAAATATGTATTTAATAGGATCCATCTTAGAAATCAATAAAGTGGTATGATTCAACATATACTGTCTTAGTCGGCGAGCAGCCCAGGCCAAAGCACAACAAGTTTTCTCGAGCAGTGAGTATCTTGTTTCACAGTCGGTAAACTTTTTGCTAAGGTAGTATATGGCATGCTCTTTTCGACCAGACTCGTCATGTTGCCCCAACACGCACCCCATTGAACTTTCTAATACGGTCAAATACATGATTAGAGGTCTTCCTTCAACTGGTGGTATCAGGATCGGAGGTTCCTGGAGATACTTCTTGATTTTATCAAAAGCTTCTTGACATTCATCGTTCCATATCATCTCTTGATTTTTCCTTAGTAATTTGAAGATGGGTTTGCAGGTAGCGGTCAAATGGGAGATAAATCGGGCAATGTAATTCAACCGTCCCAAGAAACCTCTGACTTCTTTATCCGTACGGGGAACTGGCATTTCTTGAATAGCTCTCACCTTAGTCGGGTCGACCTCAATTCCTTTACCACTGACAATAAAGCCCAAGAGTTTACCGGATCTTACTCCAAATGTGCATTTGTTCGGGTTCAATCTCAACTTGTATTTCTTCAACCTCTCGAACAGTTTGTATAAATGATCGAGATGTTCTTCCTCAGTATGAGATCTGGCTATCATGTCATCCACATATACTTCTATCTCATGATGGATCATATCATGGAACAAAACTACCATAGCACGTTGGTATGTTGCTCCTGCATTCTTCAAACCGAATGGCATTACTTTGTAACAGAAAGTGCCCCATTGCGTCACAAACGTAGTTTTCTCCATGTCCTCAGGCGCCATCTTAATCTGATTATAACCTGAGAAGCCGTCCATGAAGGAGAATACTTTGTGTTGAGCGGTGTTATCTACCAGAACATCGATGTGCGGGAGTGGAAAGTCATCTTTGGGACTCGCCTTATTCAAATCTCTGTAATCTACGCACATTCGCACCTTACCATCCTTCTTCGGCATTGGTACCACGTTAGCAACCCATTGAGGATAAGAAGTAACGGCTAGAAAACCGGTATTGAATTGTTTCATAACTTCGGCTTTGATTTTCTCAGACATTTCAGGACGCATGCGACGAACCTTCTGCTTAACAGGACGACAATCTTCCTTCATCGGCAGTCGATGCACTACTATATCAGTATCCAGTCCGGGCATGTCTTCATAAGACCAAGCGAAAATCTCTACATAGTCATGTAGCATCTGAATCAATCTTTCTTTGACACTGTTCTCCAAGCCTGCTCCTATTTTGACTTCTTTTCTGTCTACTTCAGTACCCAGATTTACAATTTCGAGTGACTCTTCATGCGGCTGTATAGTCCTTTCTTCTTGCAGTAACAGTCTGGCAAGCTCTCCAGGTACTTCACAATCTTCCTCACTTCTATCTTCGGCTTGGTAGATCGGATTTTCAAAGCCGTAATGAACAGTAGCGAAATTATTATTAATAAGATCCAGAGTGGGTACGGATCTGCAATTTGTTACGTGAGTGTGTGTAAGAAAGCATAGCTTGTTTGAAAGATGACAGGAAAGATGAAGAGCGCAATATTTGAATGCAAAACGTCCATTGATTTATTGAATGTGAATATGCTTATGAAATGACAAACCCTTAACAAATTAGCTATGGTGCCCCGGGCATAGACACAATGCTTTAAGAAGTTCAATTGTAAACATAAAAAATTAAAAATTCGCGATACTAAAATAGACAATAACAATTACTTCTGACTAAAGGAAATCGGGATAGTGTCTTCAGCCTTCCAATTATTGAGTCCGTCACCCATTGTTGGGTAAATCCAGCTATCCAGGTCGCAATCGCTGTCAGCATCTTCTACAGCATTAATCTGATTCTTGCCTACCTTCTCAGAGCTAAATCCCAGGCCGAATCTATCAGACTTGTATGGTACATTGATCAGTTGACCCCAGCCAGTACGACCGCCATCTTCAACCACAACTTGAGCGTCCTTCAGAGAAATCATAGTAGGAGGAGCACAAATAACCTTAGGCGCACAGGAAGTTGGCTTAAGGACAGGATTAGTCGGAGGAACTACTTCAAATGACTGAGACGGAGTCTCAAAGAATTCACCATCCATCTCGACGTATCTGAAGGTATGCACACTACTGACGATATACTCTTCTTCCCCACACACGGTGACGATCTTACCTTCTATTGGATATCTCAGCTTTTGATGGAGAGACGAAGCTACAGCACTTGCCCCATGAATCCAAGGGCGCCCCAGCAAGCAGGAATAGGCAGGACGAATGTTCATTACATGAAAGGTAGTGTTGAAAACCTGAGGTCCTATCTTGATAGGGAGAACCACTTCACCATGGACAACACTCTTCGCACCATCGTAAGCACGCACCACAATGTCACTAGGCTTCAGTTCAATGCTCTTGCAGTCAAGTTTATCGAGCACGGCTTTCGGTAGCACATTCAAAGAAGAGCCATTATCGATCAACACATGTGACAAGGTGATCCCCTTACACTCAATGGAGATATGCAGAGCTTTATTGTGATTCTTCCCTGCTGGTGTCAGGTCAGTGTTGGAAAAACCTAGGCCATTGTCAACAGTCAGGTTAGCAACATAGTTTTCGAACTGATCGACGGAGGTCTCCTGAGGTACATGAGCAGTCTTCAAGAATTTTATCAAGGCATTGGCATGAGATTCAAAAGATAACAACAAGGATAACATCGAGATCTTAGACGGGGTATGCCCCAACTGTTCTACCACATCAAAATCACTCTTGCGGATGATTTTCAGCACTTCCTCCATTTCTTGTTTGGCACCATCTTCAGTAGTAACTTCGACCGGTGTCTCTGACTGAGAAGGGTTGACTGCTGGTTCCTTTCCTCGAGTTTCGGGAACTGGAGGTGAGATCTCTGGAGAGAAGATCCTTCCGCTTCGAGTAACTTTACTAGTCCCAACAATGTCATTAGGACTAGCAGAATTGCCAACTTGTTTTACGCCATGGATGTAAACATCACCTCCATAATTCCACGGAATGGCTTTGCTCGAGGAATATGGTACTGGGCCAGGTGCAGTAATGATTAAGGGAGCTACCTTGGGCTCAGCAGTAATCTTCACAGGTACTCTGGGAGCAGTAATTTTCACCGGAACTTTGGACCTTGCAATCACAGATATTTCTTCAACAATGTTTCCCATCTTAGGAATCCTTTCAAAGAGAATTGTACGATCATCTATCAGCCGTTGAATACCATTCCTCAATTTCAGGCAATCATTGGGTCGGAGTATGCAGAGATCGCAATTTTCCGCACAACCTGGAAATAAACCAGCTTGCAACAACTTCTTCTTGATGGCCAGGAGAGGAGATGCTAAGTTAGCTACATTAGAAATGTGAGAATTGTCATCCACAGCATTAACAGCCTTGTCATGATTAGGCATGGGTGCAGTGATGACATTAGGAGTCTCCGGAGGCTCAAATTCAATTTCCCCAGCATCGATCATATCCTGGATTTTATTCTTCAACGACCAACACTCGTTTGTATCATGCCCGGGGCTATCGGAGTGATATGCGCACCTGGCATTGGGATTATAACGAGGGGAATTGGTGTTGGGATTCGTAGGAGGATCTTTGAGGGTAATCAAATTTGCTTTTAGCATACCCTACAGTGCCTGTGCTAAAGTCATATTGATCTTGGTAAACTGCCTCCTTGGCTTGTCTTGTCTGTGCTGGAAGTTTTGAGATGGCGGTGCTGCAATCGTAACTGCTCCAACGGTATGGTCACGATTCTTCTTGCTACGACCCCTTTGACTGTACACAGCATTTGATTCGTTCCTCCCCTGATAGGATCTTTTGGCGCTTGCAGAGGTAGTCGCCTGTATCTTTCCACTTCGAATGCCGCTCTCCACCCGTTCACCTGTCAGTATAAGTTCAGTGAAACCCAATGAAGAACTTCCCAGTAGATGGCTGTAGAATGGGCCAGTCAGCGTACCCATGAACATGTCTACTAATTCCCGATCCGTCATAGGGGGTTTGACTATGCCAGCCAAATCTCTCCATTTTTGAGCATATTCTTTGAAACTTTCTTTAGATCCCATAGTCATATTCTGCAACTGTAGTCGAGTAGGTGCTAGTTCAGAATTATACTGGTACTGTTTATAGAAAGCTGTTGCTAAATCAGTCCAGGTGCGGATGTTAGAGCTTTCGAGCTGATAGTACCACTCTAATTGTGTGCCAGACAGACTCTCTTGGAAGAAATGGATCCAAAGCTTCCTATCAATGGTATACAGCTGAATCTTTCTCACATAAGCTCTCAGATGCATCTGAGGACAAGATGCACCGTCATACTTAGTGAAAGTGGGGATCTTGAATTTACGGGGAATGACCACGTCGGAAACCAGACCCAAACTTTCAAAGTCTAGACCGGGCGCCTTCTGACCCTCCATAGCTAGCATACGTTCTTCTAGCAACTTGTACTTGCCATCTTTTGGAGAGTACTGTTCATCCTCGTAATCCTCATCGTCGCCCTCAGGGTTGAAGAGATTAACATTCTCCTCTTCTGAATCATTCTCTGTTTCCTCTTCTTGATCCTTCGGCATTCTGATCTTGATTCCTGCAGCCTGTCCTTTACGCCTCCTTCCCGGGTTAATGTAACTCACAGGTTTCGGGTCTTTCTTCTGCTCGAGCAAGAGAGCCTTCAGTTCTTCCTGCCCCTTGGATAAGCTCAGCATTATCTCCTGGAATTGAGCATTCTGAGCCTGGAGATCTTTGACAGTTTGTTCGAGAGCCATTTTTCTGTTTAAGAGGAAGACCGTGAGAATATGGTCTTTTGGAATACCTGTTATGCAATGTTATGTCATGCAATGCAATGTATGAAATGTTTTCAAGGACTTTTGGAATTTAACTTTGCATAAACTACCAAAAAGAGAGGAACTCTTATTACTAATTTCTTAATCAATGTTCATTACAAAAATAAAATAAAATAATAAAATACGATGAAAGCTTAAGTCTCCCAGGGACGGCTTCTTTTTGGGCGAAGATATGCATTGAGTCTTCGTTCCTCATTAAGCTGGCGGGTGAGTTCTAGTACTTTCTTCTTTTCTGCATTGAACTGAGCTTCGAAAGTATCCCTTTCCTCTCTCAACTGGGTCCAGGATCTCTTCAATTCCTCAACATCGGTAGGCATATCTGGATAAGGAATGATCTGAGAAGCACCTCCTTCAACTCCTGGTTCAACAATCAATGGTCCGACTGCAAGATATGGCATGACAAGTTCACGAGCTCTTGCGCGTACCCATCTGAGATAAGGCTCCATGGGAATAGAGTTTTTCTGTCCTAAAGTACTTCTTTTCACCATGCCCCAAGCTCGTACAAACCTTTGACGGAGACCTTGAGAGTCATTGTCATAGTCAAACACAGTGCCTTGAATAATTACTTCATGTGGACCATCTCTTCGAGCATACCCAAACTGACGTAGGGCTAAGGCAGGATTATAAGTAATACCCCCTCTTATCCCCAGGAGTGGTACGTTAGGGAATTCTCCACAACGGTCGATGAGGCTAACATTTTCTCTGAGATGAGAACACCAACGGATGTCTGAATGGGAGAGTGCCATTATCCTTTGAGACCATTTCAGATTTTGATCATTCTTCAAGACTGATTGAGGAAGGTGCGAAATAAACCACCTAGACAATAAAGGTATGTAGCACATGAGAGTCCCTTGCCTTTTCATAGTACGAGTGTGAAGGGAATGCAAAATGTCTCCAAGCAAGGTAGGCACTGGGTTATGAGTGAGGAATATCTTAATAGCATTCACGTCTATGAATTGGTCTGGATTAGGGAATAACACAAAACCATAGATTAGTAATGCTAGGACATCCTCAAAAGCATGGACATCCATAACTTTTAGGAATTCTCGGGCCTTATTTATCAGAAATTTGGCAAGTAAACCCTTAACTCCACTTCTTATTACCCAATTAGTTTCAATGTCAGACTTTGTCATGTGTAAAGCTGCGGCAACTTCTTCAGACCTCAGAATCTTTTCTAAACCACTGAAAGGTGTTTGATCAAGAATAGGTATTCTGAGCAACTTGGAAAATTCTTTTAATGTGGGTACCAACTGATAATCTGGGAAGGTGAAGCAATGATGTTTAGGATCGAAGAACTGGAATAGGACTCTCATCATATCTTCTTTGAAACCAGTGATAACCAAATTGAGGAGAGAACCATGTTTTTTGATGAACTGAGCATGATCGGGAAGTTCTGACACTAAATCCTTGAGTTGAGGAGGGATTGCTACAAGATTGATCCGGATAGTCTTCCTGGAAGCCATAACCTGTTTAACAGAGCAAAGCTAAATCCCTAAGTCCTTGAAATGGTTAGTATAGTGCCATGATGTTATGATGTTATGATGTTATGTAAATAGCAAGCGCAAGAAAGTCACACAACAATCATTCCTAGGTTTTAAGGCTTGCATGAGTTCCATAGGTAAGTACCCTCCCCACTGAAGTTTGGTTGGTTCAACCTGTCCTAGAATAGTAACCGGGTTCTAGAAGGATCTCAAATCATCGACCTTTCCTTAAGTCCACTTCAGTGCAGCACCAAGTGGTTGACCAAAGCTTCCCTAAAGTCCAATCTCAAAGAGTGTAGTATCGAGTCTCAACCAACCTCAGTCGGAACCGAAGCCAGTTATCTCACTACTTTCTAATGGCTAGGATGAGTCAATTAGGGTTCTAAAGGTCTGGTTAATGCTTTGATGACACCACACGAATGCCAAATTTTTCCTCAAGTAAACATGAGGAACATCAGGACATCCAAAGTGTCACATTAACAGTAGCCATCATTTTAACCATTCCAGTATACGCCGGATAGTCGCGATGATCTATTGCTACTTACCTAAGGTACACTAGATCCGGGTGTAGGATCTTTCCCTCAAAAATACCCTTAAGAAGGAACAATTAGGAAAACATAAATGATTTTTTTTTAAGGTGACCTCTCTTTGTAAGTCCCCAGCAGAGTCGCCGGTTCTGTCATACGGTGAACTGACTTTAATGTGTTTTAATCGCAATGTCGCGGTTAGCAAGAGTCGCCACCGACTTTTCTTTTATCCAATAAGGAAAGGTGGAAAAGAACAGGAAAGACCTTAATTTAGATTCTTAGGTTCGGGAGGTACATTATACAAAGGGAAGGTATTAGCACCCTTTGTATCCATGGTTATCCATGGGCTCTTAATTGCTCAATCATTTATGCTTTTCTTGTTTGAAAAAGTGTTTGAGAAATGTTTAGAAAATGTTTTGAAAAGGAGAATTTAACTTTGTAATGATTCTTGAATGAATGTATACAAAGTGGTTATCTCGTTTAGTTTTGAAAGTCGTTTAGAAAAATATAACTCGGCAATGATCCTAGTACGAATGTATGCCGAATGGTGATTTTCTAGAAGATGTTTTGAAAGGTGTGAGGTGTGGAAAGTATGAATGAGCAATTAAGAGTTATACCTACCTAAGGTCTTCACGGACATTTCCGATCCTTATGAGGGTAAAACTGTCCTTACTATTGAGAAGCAAGTAATTTTATCCTTTGGATGTGAAAGGGTCATCGTAGGGTCATCGATTGGTCATTGAAGGCAACAGTTGTGAGGATACCTTAGCATTCGAAGGGACTATCATCATTTAACCGTAGGCTACACCGAAGGGTCATCGAGGGACAAAGGCAACATTCGAGGGACTATGATGATTTAACCGAAGGGTCTTTGCTAAGTGTATCCCCATATTCGCGGGACATGACCATAATACCGTAATCGTGGGGTAACAAAGAGAGGTCCTAGATCACTTATTTAAAGGCAAAGTGTTACAATTAATTAGATAGCCGTAAT
The DNA here is from genome assembly GCF_024323335.1 of Lathyrus oleraceus. Taxonomy (NCBI): domain Eukaryota; kingdom Viridiplantae; phylum Streptophyta; class Magnoliopsida; order Fabales; family Fabaceae; genus Lathyrus; species Lathyrus oleraceus. Next base: position 373,182,237 of record NC_066584.1, read on the forward strand.
CAATTAGGTAATTAGGTCCACATTAAAATTAATACATTAAGATCAATTAAGCCATTAGGGTGGATCTTCGCCATAAAATTAATACATTAAAATCAATTGAGTAATTCAGGGTGAATCTCCATAAGGGTACCCCACAAATAAAGTGGGATACCTAACAAGCAATCCTTTCCTGGGGTATGTGAACCTTTACAAAACTCAACAAAACATGTCAGAACACCAAATCAGGGTGCAATCGAGGATTACACCACAAGGAAAAAGATCACAACAGTAAGTAGGGTCGGATAAATGATGCATGGCTATGATAAAACATGAGTGAAAAATCAGAACAGAAAAGTCAGCTACTGTCACGTTCGCTCCTGCCTCGCCTAGCGAAGGCTTAGCGAATACTCGCTGCATGCTCGCTTAGCGATGTGCTAGCGAGCGGCTGCGGATTCTGGTTTTGATATCAGTACAATTTCAACCAATTTTATGCCTTATGGCTTTCATTACCGCAATTATATGGTTAATCATTTAAGGTATTCAGGTACATACTAAAGTTCACATGCCAAACTTAAGATATTTTCATAAATTTAATCATAATGCCATATGCAAATTAAGAACATAAGGCAGTAATAGCAATGTAAACTTGTTTGCAACTGAATTGCGACTTCGAATCGGCAAATCGGATAGAATTGGGCAGAGGTAGACCTTGGTGCCGCCGAGTTCCTTCAGGGTTTGCCTCCCGTGAGTGTTAGGGTTTGCTTGCTAGAGCTCTCCTCTCGCCGTTTTCGTTTTTTTCTTTTTCGTGACTGAAACTTGGCTATTTATAGTGATTGTGATGACCTAATGGGCTCAGAATGAAGCCCGAAAATTCTGATATATCGCAAGCTTCGCTAGGCGAAGGAGTTGCTCGCCTAGCGAGCAAGCTAGTTTGGGCTTTTTTCTGGATCGGGTGCTTCGCTGGGCGAGTGGCATAACGAAGGGTTCGCTAGGCGAAGGAATTGCTCGCCTAGCGAGCAGGCCAGTTTGGGCCATTTTCTGGATTGGGCCACTCGTGAGCTGAGCCTTTGTTCTTTTAAGGTCAGTGCCTTGCAGAATAAGTCGGAGTGCCTTGAAAAATGCCTTGTAATATCAACGGGCAAATTTTGGGGTATGACAGGCTCTTTATGAGTTCCCTGGATTTCTGATTATCTCAGCTAATGTAGCTGTGTATAATTATGGTTATGTACCACCTGACATTGTGTTTTAACATTTTATATGTTATAACATCCTTTGTGACATTCTCTGCTGGGCTGATTGACATTTATTTTGTCTAATTGGTCACTTTGGTCTATTTTGACTAAAAAGGGGGAGAAGTTAATATGTGGAGAGATGCAGTTAATATGTGGAGAGCTGCAGTTAATATGTGCTGAAATAGCTAGCTAAGCCAGACAGGTGACAGCTGATGTTGAACAAAATAATGTTCTGGGTTGTTGTACAGGTGATGTTGAAGGAGATGTCAGAGTGAGGTTCTGAATGTTACAGGTGCAGTTGTTGTTGAAGGAGATGTCTGTGTTGAACAGACTTAGGGGGAGAAGAAGCACCTATGTGTTTAATTTGTGTATTACTAGTTGATATTATAGCTAGTAATTGTGTGGTTATTGCTTCTGCTGCTGTTTAACTGCTGATATATTTTTACTCTTGTAAACAAATGGACTGATATATGTTTTAGCCAAAATTTTCCAAAGGGGGAGTTTGTTGGTTCTAAATGTTGGCAGCAATTTTGGTAAAACCTAGAGTGTTCACAAGATGTCACATGTGTTGTCTTAACATAAAATAACTTGTACCTGCTGGATGTTTAAAATGTGATTATGCAGGATTTTACTGAGATGTCAGACCCGATGTCATGACATCTGTATACAGAACATTCAGTCTGAATGTTATGTATTATGTGATTGCGTTTTTAATGCTAATATGTGTATGATTGATAAGTTGATTGAACACGCTATCAATCAGTAATTACAACGAGATTAACTTATTTTCCAAAGAGATCTAATCAACTGTCATAAGAAGATTTGAATGGAAAATAGTTTTAGGGTTTTATGATGTCCAAGCCCAGCAAATTGCTTCTATAAAAAGGACATGGAAAACCTGATTTGATACACAAGAAATAACGAACGAAATATTGAGAGAGAATAAGGGTTTTAGTCTTGTGTGGTCGTGTGAATTGTAAGCCATTCAATTCATTCATAGATGATTGAATTGGTCTGATTTTTGAGTTGTAATTTGTCACTCAAAGCTTTTAAGCATGAGTGTGTGTCTACTTGATTGAAGCTGTTAAGTAAGATCAAGTGTGTGTCTTCTAAGAGTGTCTTTTTTTCATTGTAATTCTTGTTTTATATCACTGGTGTGATTGAGGGGGAGTGAGTGGGATCTCATATCTAAGAGTTCTTAGGTAGAAGTCACACGAGTAGAGATTAGGTGAAAAAGACTGTAACTTGAAGTTGTTTACTGAGAGTCTTTGAACTGATTCTATTTTAGTGGATTTCCTTCCTTGCTTGGTAGCCCCCAGACGTAGGTGAGTTTGCACCGAACTGGGTTAACAATTGCTTGTGTCTCTTGCATTACTGTTCTTTATCTTTTATCCTGTTTGTATTGTTTAGATATTAGTGTCGTGACATTACCTTCGACATCTCATATCTGATACCAGAATTCACATAGAATTTCTGAAGATTTCTCTTGAAATTGAGCTTGAACTTTATCTCCTATTGGGAAGTTTAAACTCCAGAAATTCACTTCCCTTTTCATCTCAATTGGCTTCTGCAAGCAAGAGGAAGAGAAAGGAATCAAATCCAGATCAAGATCAAGTGTAATTGGATCAACTCGAAGGTGATTTTTCAAAAACTTCATCTCTTCGATTCTCTCTCAATTCTTCACCATTCTTTGTGATTTTTGGTCGTCTGAAGTTCTATCAATGTAGGCAAGAAGATTGAGTTGCTTTGAGGTCAAATCAAAGTGACTCAGTTCATGATCCTCAAAATTCAAATCCCTATATCTTTTTATATACTTGGAACTGGACAAAATTGAGGTCAGATTCAAACTCTTGAGTATTTTTTATTTAAATCTATGTCTTGCTTTTTCATTTTGGTGATGGTTGATGATGAACCAGTCCGGTGAGGTTGTCATACCCCAAAATTCACCCTACCCCGATACAACTTTCATCTGATCCATGGCCCTACTGCACATGCATGCTTTCATTATTTCATCATTATTTCATTGAACTTTCATAACCAAATACATATTACACAGACTCAAGGCATGATATTTACACCCGAAAAAAATGGGGTTATCCGGTTAAAGTTCTAAAAAAAAAGAAAAAAAATTGGACTGAGTAATCGATTACCCTAATCATGGTAATCGATTACACAGACAAAAAATTGATTGTTTGACCATTTTGGACTGTGTAATCGATTACCCTAATCATGGTAATCGATTACACAGACAAAATAATTGATTTTTTGACCATTTTGGACTGTGTAATCGATTACCCTAATCATGGTAATCGATTACACCTGCGTGGACAACAGCAGTAGCTCTGTTTTTTACACAGAGTACTTTTTGGGTCACCCCCTTTTCTACCCACTTTCCCTATAAATAGAGGTACTATTTCCCCTCATTTTTTATGCTTCTTAGCCCCCAAAAGTTCTGTCCAAGTACCATTCACTCTCCTCTCCAAACCTAGGTCAAAACAAAAAAATCTTTCTCACTTAAAAAAAAGTCACCCCACCAACTTTTTTGTCCTCTTTCATATTTTTTTCAAAACTTCTCACTCTCTAACACTCATAACTCAGCTCCTTCACTACACATCCACCATAAACACTTTCATCCCAAACCCCTTGCTTTATATCCAAGCTCAACACCATTTCAACCTACCACTTTTCAACATTTTTTGGGTAATGATTTTAGCTTAAACTTTGTTAACTTTTTGGTTCTGTTTTTGAGTTGAAAATAGTTGTTTGTTCTTGGTTGATCTTTTGAGAGAGTTTAGACTCAAGCTTGTAAAAAATGATTAACTTTGGTTTACACTTTTTTCTTTTGGGATTTCTTGCTCTTGCTACTTATATCCACCATCTTTAATCAAACTTTGTATTTTGTTTCATTTTCTATTTATTGTTGACTTGTTTTCACATTTACTTGGTTGATGAGATCTATTAGATCATGGCCATGGTTGTTTAGAGTTGATAAAACCTTCAATGTTTCAAACCTATTAATGATTGATCAATAGATCCTTCATGATACTTTGAGGCATTGATAGGTTGCCTCTATTTTAACCATATTTGGTTCATTTGATACATAGATGAAACCATTTTCTTTACATTAACTTGTTATTCTATTTGCTTATTGCTATTCTACTAACCACTAACCACTAACTACTAACTCCTAACATTTACATTATTTCACTTTACTTCCTTGCAATTTATTTTATTGTTCACTTTATTTCAAGTACTTTATGTTTATGTTTATGTTTATGGTTATCTAACCATATCATTTACATTATGCTAATTTATTTACTCTCTTACAATCTTGCTAAATAAAAGAGTAAAAACAAAAATAAAGAGAACAAATCATAATATTGGTAGATGGACTTAGGGTTGCATAACTTTCTTTGTTACAAATCTATTGTTAGTTGATTTTTCAATCATCTTCAATACTTTGCATCAATGATAAGCTATCCCTTAATGTATCATATTTTGAGTCTTTTTGACCTATGAAAAATAGTCCTCAAGATGTTCATTTTGTACATATTACTAACTACTAATTATTTCACTAACTTTTTTTTATCATTGACCTTTGTTATTGCGGTTTTGTTACCATTAACTTGTGGTTTATTTTGTGTCATTTACATTCACTAACCATTATTATTGTGATATTGTCATTCTTTATCTTGTGATTTACTTTTATGTCATTACCTTGTAATTTACATTCAAGTACTCATTATCATCATCATTGTACAAACTCATAATGCATGTTTATTTACTTGTTATTTATTTTATTGTCATCATATATTAAAAATAACAAAAATATGATAAAATGGTAAGACCAAAAATATTCACTCCACTCTTAATCAAATTGGACTTGGAGGATTTCATCTTAGGACCTTTGCTTGGAGGCCTTCCTTTACTCTTTGTGATACTTTGTAAACACTTGGATATTCATCCGTAACTTACATGCATGTTGTAAGAATGGCATCATGGCACCACCTTAGGGGGACATGTTTGTAAGACCATTATCCTTTGTTTAACTTAGGTCACTTTTGCACACAAAAGACTTTCTCTTGGGCTACCTTACAATGATACTCTTTAATTTCTTGTTGGTTACTTTGCATTCATGTTGCATAAGCCAAATTTCATAATCAAAATAAAATAAACCCTTGATTCAACGTCAAGTGGCATTTTCTTAGCCAAATTCAAAAATGCTTAATAATTACGATTATTATTGTGCGCCATGAGCCTTAAGTGGTGGAGAATGAGTGAGAATGGAGCATTCCTACCCTTACTCTGATTATTTTGGACGCAAGACGCTTGACTTATTGTCTAGAATAATCACCTTCTCCCATAGACTTTAGTACAATATAATCACAAACATTCTTTCACAAAACCCTTATTCAAGGTAAAAATAATACAACTCATCAAACTCATTTTTGTGCCTTAGGGCATAATCCTGGAAACCCTTTTCTCAAAGGTAAAATCAACCAACACACAAACATTTTCTACTCCGAACTACGGATCTCTGATTCCTCATCCCCGAATGAGTGATACGTAGGCACAAGGGCCCTAATCCTTGGCGAGCACTATAATAACAAAAACACCCCCTTTTTTTTCACACATTCTTTTGAAAATAAAACAATAATAGATAAATCCCATGTATGTAAAACAACCCAAATGGTTCCCATGGAGTACCATGGACGTAAGGGGTGCTAATACCTTCCCCTTACGTAACCGACTTTCGAACCCAAATCTCGGTTGCGAGACCGATTCCTTGTTCTCTTTTAGCGCTTCCCGTGCGCGTCTTTTTTCCGAGGGTTTTATCGACTATTTCCCATCTCCTCTCTGATAGAGGTAAACTAAATAAAATTCGGTGGCGCTTCTGACTTTGCCTCTCTTTGGCATCTCTTTAGTCCCGGTTTCGTTATCGTGAAATCCCGGTAGCGACAGCTGGAGACTCTGCTGGGGACACGATTTTCCCTAAGCAAGTCTATCCTAGTTTGGGTTGTTCCTCTTTTACGTACATGGAGATTTATCTGTTATCTATTTTTTCTGTATATATTGCTTTCTTTGCTAACCTGTGCATATTTTCTTTGTTTACCTGTTGGTCCGAAACCTTGACTCTGTGACGAAGATTTTTGGAAGCAATAATGATTGCAAAGAAAAAAACCTTGTGTGAAGGACTCCCCACCCGAGTCTGAGAGTTTGCTTGAGATAGGAGAGGTTGAGTAGTATTGATCCGCGAGGTGCCTTCCTCGTTAGGCTCGTACGAGAACCGCACTTAGTGGTAGATTCTCTTAAGGGGATTGATGACCGTCGTGCTTTCGGCGTAAGCATTTTTTCTTTTACTAGAGTCAATGACCCTAAGACCCCTTTTAGAACCTTTAAAACTATTGCTAGCCTAGACCGATGGTCGCGTAGTATAGGCCACCGAGGTGCCTTCCTCGTAAGGGTCAATACGAAGATCTCACTTAGAGTAGATGACTTTGATGGAGCAGTCGCCTGGAAAGTAAATTGACATAAGCGGCTGACAGTCAAGGAAGTCCATGACTCTAGGGGCAGTGTCTTACACCCAATTTTCCAAAAGCCTTAGATCACACAAAGCGAGAACCTTGGTTTACTAAGCAGTCATTATTAACTCCATGCTTCGTCACGATGGTCCAAAACCATGAACCCATGCCTAAAATCCTGTGGAAATAATAAACCAATCATTCATTCATACATTCATTCATCATCAAAATAATAAGCAAAGCTCTTAAAATTTTCGTTTGTTCGGACGCAGAATTACAAGACTATTTTCCGACGCAATCATGGATACTTCAACAAGGAAAATCACTTCTTCTTTCCGCTTCAAGAGTCCCGACATCAGTTTATTAAAGGTCCTCTGTTCAAAGGTCATAGCTCTCAAAGACAACAAGTTTAGAGCCAATTTTGGGAACATCGTATATCTTCTAATCGAGAAGGTTAACTATAGTGCTATCACTACAATGTCCCAATACTATGACGTCCCTTTAAGATGCTTCACTTTCCCCGACTTCCAAATCTCTCCAACCTTGGAAGACCTCGAGAGACTCCTCAATCGACCAATCAAGGAATACAACCCTTTCTCGAAATTGGAAGGAGGCTTCTGTTTGACTGAGCTCTCACTCACCTTGGGTATCAACGCCAACAAGCTAGTGGATAATTGGGGCATTAAAGGATCCATCAAAGGTTTAACTCAAAAGTTCCCAGAGGCCCATGCTTGGGAAATGATTAAAAAAGGAAGACCCGACTTTTGTAGTGCAACCTTGGCACTTTTGATTCATGGAATTGTTCTCTTCCCAAATCTGGACAAGTTCATGGATCAATTAGCAGTTGAAGTCTTTTTAACAAAGAATCTGGTGCCTTTTTTACTTGCCGATTTCTATCATACCTTCCATACAAGGCATGAAAAGAAGGGAGGTACTTTCCTTTGTTGCGCTCCTATGCTACATCTTTGGATGAGGGCCCGTATGCCTCAAAGTGGACCCTTCGCCGGAAACAAACTGACATGGTCGCAAAGGTTCACATCTCTCTCTGCCAACTCAATTCTATGGTACAAGAGGGAATGGGATACAAAGGATGTCATCGCAAGATGTGGAGAGTTCTCTAATGTACCCTTAATAGGAACACAAGGTTGCATCAACTACAACCCTGCTATACTCAAGAGATAACTAGGATACGCCATGACAAGTCCCCCCGAGGAAAGAGATTTCATTCCATTTGTCATCAATACCGTGGATCCGCTTGATTCAAACGTGAAAAGAGTGAGAAAAGCTTGGACAAGCATAGTCCGTATTGACCATGAATGGGGTAAGAAAAATATCCTAGCCAAGAAACCCTACTATGTGTGGGTAAAAGAGAGGGCTAGGGTGGTTAAGATGCCGTTTCTGTTTGATCCTTCTTCATTCCCGTTGATGTCCGAGCCCGAGCCTATCCTACAAGAGGACATGGACAAACTTACCATCCAAATCAAAGAGCTCGAGTTGGAAAACAATCAACTACGATTCAAACTCAATCGTGCCAAGGAACGTAACCACGTCTTGGAGGATAAGGGTAAGCAAGTCTGTGAAAAATTTGAAGATAGCAAGAAAAGGCTCCGATTAGCCGAGGGACAAAGAGTTTGGGTTGGTGGAGCTTTACAAGGAGCTAATCTGAGCTAGACTTCCGCAACGAGGAGTTGGATCGAGCATCCCGAATCATCAAGGACCTTGAAAATACTGTCGAGAGGTCTAATGCCATGAAGAAAGAAGCGAGGGAAGATTACGAAGCCCAGATTCTCGAACTAAGGACCACTCTAAAAGAGTATAAGGATTTTCTAGCCAAGGAGCAACTAGAGAAAGAAAAGATTCACCGAAGCTTCATGCGTGAGCAGTTCAACCTTGGACGAGCTTGCGAGCAAATCAAGAACTTGAAGAGGGGAATCTATGACCAAGCCTATGTAGAATTGCAAAACAACTGCAGATATTGGGAGGAACATTGCCATGGATTCGAAGCTGCCATTGTTCAAAGGGACGAAATCATCCATAATCTCCAAGCCCTTTACGAAGAATGGAGGGACAAGTACACCAACATGACGATATTAACTAACTATGCCCTTCAAGACTTTCCCGACAAGTTGAAGGAGGCAGATCTGATCATGTGCCCAGATAATACCCCCAAAGAGGTCTACCACTTCATCAAGTTCTGCAAAAGAACTATGGACGAACTCATCACCGACATTGAGGCTCTCCGCAAGTCTCAAGGGGTCACTTTTAGGGTGGATATCTAGTTGGTTTACTTGCTTCCATTACTTGTATTTTGCAACTTCTATGTATTGCTGTCTATTTTCCCTTCAAAGGATGAATGAAAGTTGGGATTTTTCTCTATTGTGTTTTCCTTTATTCATGATTGTGAACGAGAATCGTCAAGTAGTTTTTGCAATGAATAAACATGAATAACTAAAAAGAGCTTTGCTTTAACACAAAAAAAAATTCATGCATCATATGCATCTTTCGAAACACAAAAACATAAAAAAACTCATCCATCCACCCTTTTTCCTTCCAGAACCACTCTCCAAAGATGACTTTTCGGTACGATACGCGAGGACGTCGACAAGCTGTCATGGAGCAACTTCAAGAGAACCAAGTTGTCCTTTAAGAAGAAGTATCCCAAATACGGTCCCAAATGCGGAAGTTGATGGAGACTATTCAAGCAGTCGCAAGAGGCCAAGAGGTTATGGCAAAAATGCAAGAAGAAATGAACCAACGTGCCAGTACTACCAATCCTCATACCCCTCAAGCGGTTGAGATTCCAACTCCAGTTCCTCAAATTGATCCTCTAATTAACATTATTGCACCCGACGGTGTTCCAAATGACAATCCTCGTCCTCATATTTTTGAGACAGACGACCAACTCGATGCATTCTTCAACCCAAGGGATGTTTCTCAGGATGACGCCTTCGGTTCGGCAACCAACAAGGTGGAGAGGAAGGTAAAGGCTATCGAGGAAAAGCTCAAGACAATGGGGAGCACTGATGTTTTGAGCCTTGATGCGGCAGAAATGTGCTTAGTACCTGGGGTCATCATTCCGACCAAGTTCAAAGTTCTGGACTTTGAAAAATATAAGGGAAATAGTGACCCTAGGACGCACATTAGGACATACTGCCAAAAGATGGCTGCCTATTTCAGCGATGATCAAATTTTAATGCATTTTTTCCAGGATTCCCTCAGTGGGGCATCTTTGGATTGATACATGCAACTTGAGAGCAACCATATTCACACCTAGAGGGAAATGGCCGAGGCATTCCTCAAGCACTATCAGTACAACACTGATATGGCACCTAATCGCACACAATTACAAAATCTGACTCAGAGATCTAAGGAGTCCTTCAAAGAGTATGCCCAGCGATGAAGGGAATTAGCTGCTAGGGTACAACCCTCATTTCTAGAAAGAGAACTGGTAGATATGTTTATGGGAAACCTACAAGGTCCATACCTTGATAGAATGGTAGGGAGCACCTCTTCGGGCTTTTCCGACCTGGTCTTATCCGGGGAAAGGATAGAAAATATGATTAAAATGGGAAAGATCCAGAACTCTACAAGTACTTCTAGTGCATCGAAGAAACCTTTTGTTCCCTACGGTAAAAAATGAGAAGGCGAGACCAATGCTGCCTCCATCATTCGAACAAGAAATCCCACTTATCCACAAGTAGCTTCCATATCTCCCGTCCAACCAAGTCAACAACAACCATTTGCAATTCCTGCTCAAACTCAACAACACCAACGATATCAGCAACAACTGCAACGTCAGCAACCACAATATCAACAACAACAACAAAGGATGCGAAGGCCCGAGAAAAGATTTGACACAGTTCCCATGCCTTATAGCCACATTCTACCATATTTATTGAGGGGATCACTTGTACAACTAAGGGAGTTAGGACCCCACCAGCGGTTCTTCCTCCCGGTTATGATGCAAATGCCCGCTATGAATTTCATTTTGGCGCTCCTGGGCATTCGATCGAGAATTGTAAAGCATTAAAGTACAAGGTTCAAGATCTTATTGACTCTAAGGCAATCACGTTCGCCCCCAAGGGGCCGAATGTAAATAATAACTCGATGCCCCCTCACAACAATGCATCAGTGAATATGATGGAAGCTGACAATGGAAAGAGATTGATGTCCTGTGTGGATGAGTTAAAAACACCACTCATCGAGATCAAGAATGCTTTAATGAAGGATAATGCCTTTCCCATCTGTAGTAATGACTGTGAACACTGTCTGATTAATCTGCAACAATGTAGAACATTGAAGTCTGTCATACAAAAATTAATGAACCAAGGGATCTTGGTGGTAGACTGCCCGTCCACAAAGGAAGGTGTGTCTACCCTCGAGATACCATACGACGAAGTCCTTCCTCTGCAAATTCCATATGACTTCTCTCAGTTAACTCTGTCGACAAATCCTATTTACCCCAATCATAATAATAGTTCCCACACCATTCCCATATGTTGACACCAAGGCAGTCCCATGGATGTATGACACCTCAGTTTACATTCATGGTCAGAAGATTCAAGAAGAACCATTAAAGTATAGTGATCCAATGATCAATATCACCGGCACTAGCAGAATCATAAGAAGTGGAAGGATATTTACGCCGACACCCATTCCAATTGGAATTATCAATCCTTCAACTTCAGACAAAGGCAAACAAATTGATGGCGCTCAGCAAAGACAAGACCCCGCACCTTCCAATGAAGTAGACGAGTTCTTACGCATTATCAAGAAGAGCGATTATCGAGTAGTTGATCAGCTTAACCAGACACCCTCGAAGATCCTAATGTTGTCTTTATTAATGTGCTCGGAGGCCCATATGGATGCTTTGGTAAAATTTATGAGGACATCTCACGTACCGTAAGAGATATCTGTCTGTCAGTTTGAAGGAGTAGTTAACAATATCGCTACTAGCTTAAGCTTGGGTTTCAGTGATGAAGAGCTTCCCGCCGAGGGGAGGAATCATAACAAGGCTCTCCATATTTCTATTGAGTGTGTGGACACGATCCTATCAAGAGTTTTGGTAGACACTGGGTCTTCCCTCAATGTGATGCCTAAGAGCTCCTTTGCTAAACTAACTGTTGAAGGACTCGTAATGAAGCCGAGTGAGCTTATAGTAAGAGCATTTGATGGGACTAGAAGGACTGTAATCGGTGAGGTGAATTTGCCTATGAACATTGGTCTCCATATTGTCCTTATCACTTTATTCGTAATGGATATCTATCCAGCCTACAATTGTCTGCTTGGGAGGCCTTGGATCCATTCCGCCGGTGCAGTCACTTCAACGCTCCACCAAAAATTGAAATTCTTAGCTGATGATAAGCTAGTTGTTGTCGAGGGTGAGGAGGACATTATGGTAAGTCACCTCGCATCTTTCCGATACGTTGAAGGAGAAGGGGAGATAAGGGAAGTCCCATTCCAATCATTTGAAGTTATCAATGTTGAAATGGTTTGCCCAGCAATGGATGAATCAAAAGATGCCAAATCCCCCATGGCATCTCTTAAATACGCCCTGACGATCATAAAGGATGGACACCCCCAAGGATGGGGAAGATTGCTGGAACTTCCTGCCAACAAGGACCGCACCGGTTTAGGATACAACTCCCGGAATTTGAAGAAGCCCGCGCTGATAGCTACAAATGGATCAGTGCTCCCGCTATCCGAAAACTTCTCAAGTGCTGGTTACCTGGATGACAACCGTATTTGTGCCGTGGAAGAAGAAGATGATGGGTTGATCTTCACAAAGACTGATGGAAATGGTGCCACCAAATGGACCGAGATTGAAATACCTAAAGTGACCTTGATTGAAATGTGATTCCCAATGTTGTTTTCCTTCCTTTTTTTATCAAAAGAACCCATGTCAAGCCCAAGGCATGGGGGAATCATTTGTAGGGCCTCATCAAATTTCCTTATTAATCATTAATGAAAAAGGTTCATGTTCGCAATCAATTTTGAGATCCTTGCCTTTCATTTATTTATTTCACCTTTTTTTAATGGAATTTTTCTTTTTAAAAAAAAAATTCTTTTTAAATCATCCTTTCTTTCATACCAATAAAAACGCGGACCTTAAATCATGCAGATCATCCTCGATAACCACCAATGACAATTCTGCCACAGTCTCATACGACTTTGACAACCCAATTAATCAAGTTGATGAAGAGTGTGAGGAAGAGGCCAAACTCCCAAAAGAATTGGCAAGGCTACTCAAGCAGGAGGAAAAAGTCATCCAGCCGCACGAAGAATCAGCGAAAGTGATTAACCTTGGGACAGATGAGGAAGCGAAAGAAGTCCGAGTCGGCTCCTCTCTACAAGACGAGGTGAAGACAAAATTGATTGAGCTCTTGAAGGAATACAAAGATGTGTTTGCATGGTCATACCAAGATATGCCCGGCCTCGATACTGACATTGTGGTCCGTCATCTACCCCTTAAAGAAGAATTCCCTCCAGTAAAGCAAAAGCTACGAAGGACCCGTCTCGACATGGCTATGAAAATCAAGGAGGAGGTACAAAAGCAGCTCAACGCCGGCTTCCTAGCGGTCTCCAATTATCCTCAATGGATAGATAACATTGTGCCTGTACCTAAGAAGGATGGAAAAGTAAGAATGTGCATAGATTATAGAAATCTAAATAGAGCAAGTCCCAAAGATGACTTTCCACTGCCACACATTGACGTGCTAGTAGATAATACTGCTCAATTCTCTGTTTTCTCTTTTATGGATGGTTTCTCCGGTTATAACCAGATCCGCATGGCTCAAGAAGATATGGAGAAAACCACTTTCATAACAGCATGGGGCACCTTCTGCTATAAGGTGATGCCTTTTGGATTGAATAATGTCGGCGCCACATACCAACGAGCCATGGTCACTCTCTTTCACGATATGATCCATAAAGAGATCTACGTCGACGACATGATAACCAAGTCTCAAACCGAAGAAGTTGTCAATCTAGAAAAGCTGTTTGAGAGGTTGAGGAAGTTCAAATTGAGGCTTAATCCCAACAAATGCACATTTGGGGTAAGATCCGGAAAATTGTTAGGTTTTATCGTCAGTCAACGTGGCATCGAAGTAGATCCCGAGAAAGTAAAGGCCATACAAGCTATGCCTGCACCCAAAACCGAGAAGGAAGTCCGAGGATTCCTAGGTAGATTGAACTACATTGCTAGGTTCATATCTCACCTCACTGCCACTTGTGATCCAATCTTCAAACTTCTTCAAAAGGATCAAGCCATCATTTGGAACGATGACTGCCAAGACGCATTTGAGAAAATAAAGGAATATTTGCAAGAACCCCTTGTGTTGATGCCTCATGTACCTGGTAGACCATTAATCATGTATCTCACCGTTCTCTAAGGATCAATGGGTTGTGTCCTCGGCCAACATGACGAGACTGGTAGAAAAGAGCATGCAATATACTATTTGAGCAAGAAGTTCACTGATTACGAGAGTAAGTATTCGATGCTTGAAAAGACTTGTTGCACACTAGCATGGGCCGCCAAATGTTTAAGACAATACATGCTCACTCATACGACATTGTTGATCTCTAAAATGGATCCTATCAAATACATCTTTGAGAAGCCGACTCTAACTGGTAGAATAGCCCGATGGCAAATGGATTTAACTGAGTACGATATCCAACATGTCACTTAAAAGGCCATCAAAGGGAGTGTATTGTCTGTTTATCTTGCACAACAACCCTTGGAGGACTATCAGTCTGTGCGTTTCGAGTTCCCCGACGAGGATATCATGTTAATTAGGGATTGCAACATCCCCGGTCCCGAGGAAGGACCCGATCCTGGATCCCGATGGACCATGGTTTTTGATGGAGCTTCTAACGCTCATGGCAATGGCATTGGGGCAGTAATCACTTCTCCAACTAATTGCCACCTCCCCTTAACCGCCCGATTATGTTTTGAGTGTACGAATAATATGGCCGAATACGAGGCTTGTATCTTTGGCATTGAAGCTGCTATTGATATTAGAATCAAAATCCTGGAAGTCTATGGGGACTCAGCCTTGGTAATCAGCCAAGTCAAAGGAGATTGGGATACTAGAGATCATAAGCTCATTCCTTACAAAGAGCATGTCTTGAAACTAGTCCCCTACTTCGATGAAATTACATTCCACCACATCCCCCGAGAAGAGAATCAGCTAGCTGACGCTTTGGCAACTTTGGCATCCATGTTTAAAGTTAAGTGGAAGAACGAAGCACCGTCCTTTCACCTGAACTACTTGGACGAACCTGCTTACTGTCTGGCAGCAGAAGACGAAGTTGACGGTCATCCTTGGTTCCATGACATCATAAAATTATTAGAGAACCAAGAGTATCCTGCGGACGCGTCTATCACCGACAAGAAGTATCTTCGAAAACTGTCATCCAAATTCTTCTTAAGTGGAGGGGTATTATACAAGAGAAATTATGATTCGGTTTTGCTTAGATGTGTGAACAAGCAAGAAGCAAACCAGATTATAATGGAAATTCATGAAGGATCCTTTGGGACGCATGCCAGTGGGAGCACTATGGTGAAGAAAATTTTAAGGGCCGGATATTACTGGATGACTATGGAGATTGACTGTCATCGCCACGTCCAAACCTGCCATAAGTTCTAGATCTATGCTGATAAGATTCATGTGTCGCCAACGCCTCTCAATGTCCTAACATCACCTTGGCCTTTCGCCATGTGGGGCATTGACGTGATTGGACGTATAGAGCCAACTGCCTCGAACGGACACCGCTTCATCCTTGTAGCCATTGACTATTTCACAAAAATGGGTAGAGGCAGTCTCGTACGCCAATGTTACCAGACAGGTGGTGACTCGACTCCTCAAGAAAGAAATCATCTGCCGTTATGGGGTCCCAACAAGATCATTACTGATAATGGATCTAACCTTAATAATAAAATGATGAAAGAGCTATGCCAAAATTTAAAGATCGACCACCACAACTCATCGCCTTATAGACCTAAGATGAATGGCGATGTTGAGGCAGCTAACAAAAACATCAAGAAGATCGTGCAAAAGATGGTGGAAACCTACAAAGATTGGCACGAAATGCTCCCATTCGCATTACACGGCTATCGTACTTTCGTACGCACTTCCACTGGGGCAACTCCATTCTCCCTTGTGTACGACATGGATGCAGTCTTACCAGTCGAAGTAGAGATTCCTTCCTTAAAGATTTTAACAGATGTTAAGCTTGATGATTCTGAGTGGGTACAAGCTCGATTTGACCAACTAAACCTCATTGATGAGAAGCGCTTAGCAGCCATCTGCCATGGCCAACTTTATCAAAAGCGCATCAAGAGGGCACATGACAAAAAGGTTTCCCCCCGCATCCTAAAGGCTGGAGACCTCGTATTGAAGAAGATTCTTCCAATCCATACTGACCCAAGGGGAAAATGGACGCCAAACTATGAAGGTCCGTATGTTGTAAGAAAGGTCTTCTCCGGAGGAGCCTTGATCCTTGCAATTATGGATGGTGAAGATCTTCCATCCCCGGCGAATGCGGATGCAGTAAAAAAAATACTATGCTTAAAAAAAATATATAGCCCGATATGTTAAAAACCCGAAAGGGCAACTTATGCAAAAATGGGTATCCCGGTAGACTGAAAACCCAAAAGGGAGGTC
Source organism: Lathyrus oleraceus (assembly GCF_024323335.1). Taxonomy (NCBI): domain Eukaryota; kingdom Viridiplantae; phylum Streptophyta; class Magnoliopsida; order Fabales; family Fabaceae; genus Lathyrus; species Lathyrus oleraceus. The sequence goes on from NC_066584.1 coordinate 373,198,635, forward strand.
TAGGCAAAAATTAGGGATTTAATAAGAGCAAGAGGCTGCATGGAATCTTTCTTCATTCCTTGGCGAGTCAATTATGTGGGTCCCCAGCAAGTCAATCCTATCACCCTCCTTAAAGAAAAGCAAGACCAAAGGGCGACCAAAGGCATGGAGGCTATAGCAGAGTTAGAATTTGGAGGAAACTCGAGATGTTTCATTGCCATTACAATTATCATTTTCTTTTCGCAATCACCTCTTTTAGGAATTTCTTTCCTTTGTACAAAATTCCCTATTTGTGGAACCACTTGTCAATAAAAATCAGTTCCCTCACATGTGTTCCATATTTTTACTTTTCCTGCTTTGTCTGCGAAATATGACTTTTTTTCTAAATAAAATTACATGGGAAATTTTCGATTAAAAGACCTTTTTTTTTAAAAAAAAACTATAAGGGAGACAATATTGAATTACATTCCTTTTAGAATTTTGCTAAAGGTAATCAAAACACATTTCCAACCCAAGGGTGCCATACAGTTCTTTGGACTAGGCCGATCATTTCTCCCCCAATAGGAATTCTCAAACATTACATTCAGCGCTTGCTTAGACGTCGAACTCCAATTTCTCAAGTATCGGAAAGTCAATACAATTCACCCAATCACCCTTTTTAAGCCCAATCACCATTGGCATTCCCCAAATACACTCCTCCGCAAAGCCCAAACATACTTGGCATAACTTGCAAACCCTGCATTTCATGTATTCCCCATGAAAGCCCAAACATGCATTGGCATACATAACATCACATCATAAGTATCTCCTTAACTTACTCAAACTAACTCGTCAGAGTTCGGAATTTTCCAACTGTTGTTAGGAATTTTTCCCAATAAAAATCAATGTTCATCCTCAAAACATTTCCCAAGCACAACCACGCATTCCAGACGTTGCTAGGAATCATCGCTAAGCTGTTTCATTTCATTGTCAAGTTTCCCCAGAGGAGTCAATGCTGAGAAACATCACTGTACTTCTTCTATCCCTAGAAAGTCAACACATTTTTCCTTTTCCCCGAAGAGTCAGGTATTCTTAGCCATTATTAAGAATCGTCACTGAATTCTTATTTTTTAGACTAGAGGCATTTTGGATTCATTCCCCAGGCCGAGTCAGACATTCATAGCCGAGAATCATCCTTGAATTCATTTTTCTCCAGTAGATGTCAGGTATTTCAGCCATTGTTAGGAACCGTCACTTGACATCTGTACTCTCCTTAGCCGAGTCAGGTATTCTTAGCCGTTGCTAAGAATCATCACTGAGTTGTTTGATCCTCCCGGAGGATTTCAGGTATTCTAGCCTTCGCTACGAATCATCACTGTACCTTCGCAAAAAAATATGTGTTCTCCTCAGTAGAGTCAGGTATTCTTAGCCGTTGCTAAGAATCATCATTGAGTTGTTTGATCTTCCCGGAGGATTTCAGGTATTCTAGCCTTCGTTACGAATCGTCACTGTACCTTCGCAAAAAATTTGTATCTCCAGTCAAGTCAGGTATTCTAGCCTTCGCTAAGAATCATCACTGATTTCGTTTTGTTTGACCCCCAATAGATGTTTTGTGTTCCAGCCGTTGTTAAGGAACATTGTCTTGTTTTTTTCCCCAGTCGTTACTAGGAGTGATCACCCTTCTTTTTCTCATTCCCTAGTGAAGCTTTCTTCCCTCAACTTTCTTGGGCCCTTTTGACATCAAACTTTCATCGTTAAGAAGATACTTAGGATGCATACATCACATTCCATGCATAATCATCATAACCATGCATAATCCCTAAACAAATATTCACATTATCATCCTTCGACAGGGCGAATTTCTGGTTACTCTCATTAGTATTTAATCCTCTCTTACCTTGAATACATTGGAAGTCGTCACTATCTATGTATTCAGGTCTGAGAAAATTAAATAGGGGCAACTGTCATACCCCAAAATTCACCCTACCCCGATACAACTTTCATCTGATCCATGGCCCTACTGCACATGCATGCTTTCATTATTTCATCATTATTTCATCATTATTTCATTGAACTTTCATAACCAAATACATATTACACGGACTCAAGGCATGGTGTTTACACCCGAAAAAAATGGGGTTATCCGGTTAAAGTTCTAAATAAAAAAAATTTGGACTGGGTAATCGATTACCCTAATCATGGTAATCGATTATACAAACAAAAAATTGATTTTTTGGCCATTTTGGACTGTGTAATCGATTACCCTAATCATGGTAATCGATTACACAGACAAAAAATTGATTTTTTGGCCATTTTGGACTGTGTAATCGATTACCCTAATCATGGTAATCGATTACACAGACAAAAAATTGATTTCCAGGCCATTTTGGACCGTGTAATCACTACGCCAAAAGAGGGAAAAGAGGGCGCTTTTTTTGGCCTATAACAGCGCTTTAAAGCGCCCTCTAATCTGGCGCTGGCATAGGTAAAGACAGCGCTTTTTTTCCTGGTGAAAGCGCTGTCTAAAGTGGCTCTTTAAGCCCTTTAAGGGCCACTTTAGAGGGCGCTTAAAAAGCGCCCTCTAAAGTGGAAACATTTAAGGGTTTAGAGGGCGCTTTTACTGGAAAGCGCCCTCTAAAGTGGAAACTTTTAAGGGTTGAGAGGGCGCTTTTACTGGAAAGCGCCCTCTAAAGTGGAAATTTAAAGGGTTTAGAGGGCGCTTATTTTGGGAAGCGCCCTCTAAAGTGGGTGGTTATTTAATTTATTTTTTTTAAAAAGCGCTATATTTTTTTATTTATTTTAGACAACCTGTATATTGAAGCAGTACACCCAAAACTGTATAATTTGAAGCCCTTTTTCACACATTGCATTCAACAAGCCTTATATACAACAATCCATACATATACAACAATCCACTGATATATAATTGTTTAACTTCTAAAGATTCTAAATATACAACCAATTCATAACTTAAAAAGAAATAAAACTAAGTAGCAAAAGCATCTCTGAGATGTATGTTTTTTTTGCTAGCAGCAGTCTTCTTATATAGCAACAACCTCTTTTTGTTCAATATCAATAGCATGAACCTAAAATATCATAAAATTAGTTAGGTGATGTATAAGATCAAGAATTAACATTTTCTATGCATAAATATCATATAATTGTGTTTATACCTTTTTTTTTGATGCAACTGACTCGATTTGCTGCGTAATCCCCTTGTATTTTTGGTCTCTTATCTTTTGAAGATAGAATTGATATTTGTTTAGATGGACATGTTCCATTGTCGTAGAGGGATACTTTCAAATATCCAGCATCATCATCTACGCGAATGAGGCTTGACGACAATGGAACATCTCCATCTAAACAAATATCAATTGATACTTTCGAGTATCCCTTGCCCCTTGCACGAATGATTGACTTCATAATAGTCATTTTACCTGTAATAAAGAAAACAATTAAAATCAGATGACAAATGTAAAAACAATTAAAATCATAAAAGTCATTTTACCTGTAATAAAGAAAACAATTAAAATCATTTGACCTGTACCTTTTTCACTAAGTTCTCTTTCTTTTCTGGTTGGAATATGTTCTACATGTCTCTTAACAACACGGACGGTTGGATTGATCCAAATACCCTCATTATGATCATTTCTAATATATGAATCATTTGATATAATATTCTCATCTTGATCATTTCTGGTAAACGATTCAATCTCAACATCAATATCACCTTGATCTCCAGTGTTTTCATCAATTACTTTGTTGGAAAAAAGAACTATAGACCATTTCGTACTTTTCGGATCATTGACATAGAACACTTGTCTAGCTTGAGAGGCTAGAATAAAAGACTCATCTTTGTATCCCACCCTATTAAGATCCACTTGCAAAAATCCTAACTTATCCATTCGAATGCCGTTATTATTTTCAACCCACTTGCAACCAAATATAGGAATCTGAAACTTCTCATAATCAAACACCCAAATGCGCTCGATAACACCAAAATACGACAGATTTGCAAATTTGGGGTTTAAGTCCTTCACACTTGATATGTGCATTGCTTCAGCTACCACGGTGACACCACTATTCTGTATAGTACTTTTATCATCTTGTTCTTTGGTATAAAATGTGTATCCATTAATCGCGTATGCGCTATAAGAAAAAACATGGAAACTTGGACCATATGCTAAGCATCTCAACCTTTCTGTTATTGAAGCGGGATCTGAATAATACTTTGAATAAATATGATCCTTAAACCAAGGTATAAAACATCGATTGTGCTCTCGTACTATCCAATTTTCATTTCTATTGGGATTTAAACCTCGGAGAACATCCTTGTGAATTTCAACATACGGCTCAACCTCATTCTCATTGTGCAGAACATACAAATGCACTTGATCCCGTTCGACCCTTGATACTGCCACGATTTTATTTCCAATTAGATTTTTTCCTTCTTTCTTTTCGACAAGCTGAGACTTGGGGAGTCCGATTGACTGAACATTAGACAAATATTCAGTACAAAACTCAATCGCTTCTTCAACAATGTATCTTTCAACCATACAACCTTCTGGTCGACTTCGGTTCTTCACGTACCCTTTTAATATTTTCATATAACGTTCAACAAGGTACATCCATCTCATATAAGCTGGTCCACACAATTGTGTCTCTTTTACAAGATGAACAACTAGATGTACCATTATGTCAAAAAATGATGGAGGAAAAAACATTTCAAGCTCACACAAAGTAATAACGATTTCTTTTTGCAACATTGGTAAGATCGCAGGATTGATCACCTTACTGCAAATTGACTTGAAGAAAGAACACAACTTAGTTATAGAGCTTCTTACTTTTTCTGGAAGAATAGAACGTATACCTATTGGGAGAAAATGTTCCATTATAACATGGCAATCATGGGTCTTTAAACTCTTTAACTTGAGGTCTTTCATAGACACAAGTCTTCTAATATCTGAAGAGTACCCTTCTGGAACTTTAACTTCACTTAGAAACTTACACAATGTTTTTTTCTCCTTTCTAGATAGAGTATAAGCAGCAGGAGGTAGATATGTTCGTTTTCCTTTCTTCAAGGGTCCTAATTCAGTTCTTATTCCCATCGCTATCAAGTCCTTTCTTGCCTTAAGGCCATCCTTAGACTTTCCTTGTATATTGAGTAACGTGCCAATAACACTTTCAAATACATTTTTTTCAATATGCATAACATCAAGAAAATGTCTCACATACAAGGACTTCCAATACAACAATTCAAAAAAAACTGACCTCTTCTTCCACCCACTTTTGACAAGTGTGTGGGCAAAAGGCTTGCCAAACTGAGTATCCAAATCTTTCACCTTTTCAAAAATTTGATCACCCGTCAATATAGGTGGAGCTCTGCCTTGTTTTGTCTCTCCATTGAACGCCTTTCTCCATCCACGGTAGTGATGATTTGAATTTAAGAATCTCCGATGACCGAGAAAGACATTCTTCTGACCAAACTCCAAGCGCTTCCAATCTGTTTTATCTTCACAAATAGGACACGCACATTGACCTTTTATGCTATACCCTGATAGATTTCCGTATGCTGGAAAATCATTAATTGTGCCAAACAACATCGCCCTCAAGTTGAAACTTTCTTTCCTATATCCATCATAAACCTCCACACCGGTCTCCCACAAAATCTTTAAATCTTCGATTAAGGGCTTCAAGTACACGTCTATGTCATTCTTGGTTGTTTAGGTCCAGAAATCAACATAGACAACATCATGTACTTACGCTTCATACATAGCCATGGAGGTAGGTTATAAATCATAATAATCACAGGCCATGTACTGTGTGAGATACTCTGGATACCGTGTGGGTTCATTCCATCAGTAGATAATGCCAAGCGAAGGTTTCTTGATTCTTCTCCAAATTCAGGATAATCATTATCAATTTTCAACCACTGTGGTGAATCTGCCGGATGTCGATACTTTCCATCTATAATTCTTTCATCTGCATGCCAGGTCAAGTGTCTTGAATCGGTTTCACTATGAAACATGCGTCTAAATCTCGGAATAACAGGAAAATACCACAAGACTTTTGCTGGAGACAACTTGTTCTTATATCGCGAGACACCGCATTTAGGACACTCATTTAACGATGCATACTCATTTCGAAACAAAACGCAATCGTTTGGACATGCATGTATCTTATCATAGCTCATGCCAATAGAGCACAACATCTTTTTGGTCTCATATGTTCGATTGGGAAGAACATTATCCTCAGGAAGCATATCTTTCAAAAGGGCTAATAACTCTGTGAAACTTTTATCCGACCATCCATTGCCCGCCTTTAAGTTGTACAACTTTAATACCGCAGACAATCTTGTGAATTTAGTGCAACCATCATACAAAGGTTTCTCTGCATCACTTACCAACCTCTCAAACATTTCGGGACAATCCTTAAGATCTCCTTCAAGTGCTTCTGCAATCTCTTCAACTCGATCACAATCGTATGTATCTGCGCCACTATAGTTTGAGGCATAGGTCGTACTATCCCCCGGTTCAACATTCTCGTTACTTTTCTCACCATGCAAATTCCAACATGTATAACTTCGATCAATTCCATGCCTCATTAGATGCGATGTCAACTGAACTGCGTCAACCCGTTTCCCATAACAACAACCCAAGCAAGGACATATCATTCTACTGGGGTCTTCGGCGTGCGCAACGGCAAACTTAACGAATTCTGATACCCCATTCTCGTACTCTCTCGACAATCGATTGGAAGACATCCATTTATTATCCATTACTAATTAGAATAAACAAAAAACAATTTCAGAAGAGTTCAAACACATTCGGACCTAGGTTTCTAATGATACTGGTGTTGACACAAAATCATATGTTCATAGGTCGTATAACCCTAACTACTGGGTAATGTAGTCCCATTGCATGCGCTATCATGGTCACTAAAAACCAACCGTCAATTTCCTAATAAACCCAAACTATTTAAATGACTATGAATATTGAAACTTTACAGGTCAAAACAAACGTAGCATAGACAACAATAACATAAAACAGAAATTGGGCAAAGCTAAAACAAAGCAATAACATAAAACAGAAATTGGGCAAAGCGTGTACCTTTGATTGGTAGAAGGAGGAAACGCGCAGTAATAATGTAGATCTAACAGAGGTGGAAGGAAAACGCCTTAGAACCCTAACGTGAAAAAGAAAGAAAATAACAGATAGTGAAATAACAAAACGCGCAGTATGTTATAATTTTAATGTTTACTAAAGGGGACATTAGAGGGCGCTTGTGGAAAAAAAGCGCCCTCTAAAGGGGGCCTAAGAGGGCGCTTATGGAAGCGCTCTCTAAGGCTTTCCAGAAGCGCTTTATAAGCTGGAAATGCACATGGACTTATAACAGCGCTTTTTTAAAAGCGCCCTCTAAGGATAACCTTAGATGGCGCTTTCTAAAAAGCGCCATGTATTGTTGTCCCTCTATCTCCTCCTTATTTTTTCGTTTCACCTTAGAGGGCGCTTGTGGAAAAAAAGCGCCCTCTAAAGGGGGCCTAAGAGGGCGCTTATGGAAGCGCTCTCTAAGGCTTTCCAGAAGCGCTTTATAAGCTGGAAATGCACATGGACTTATAATAGCGCTTTAGTAAAAGCGCCCTCTAAGGATAACCTTAGAGGGCGCTTTCTAAAAAGCGCCATGTATTGTTGTCCCTCTATCTCCTCCTTATTTTTTCGCTTCACCTTAGAGGGCGCTTTATTACAAAAGCGCCCTCTAAAGTGCGCTGTCTATTGCTCCTTATTTATCGCTTCACTTTAGAGAGCGCTTTTGTATTAAAGCGCCCTCTAAGGTGCGCTGTCTATTCCAGTTTTTGGCGTAGTGAATCGATTACCCTAATCATGGTAATCGATTACACCTGCGTGGACAACATCAGTAGCTCTGTTTTTTACATAGAGTACTTTTTGGGTCACCCCCTTTTCCACCCACTTTCCCTATAAATAGAGGTACTATTTCCCCTCATTTTTTATGTTTCTTAGCCCCCAAAAGTTCTGTCCAAGTACCATTCACTCTCCTCTCCAAACCTAGGTCAAAACAAAAAAATCTTTCTCACTTAAAAAAAAGTCAACCCCACCAACTTTTTTGTCCTCTTTCATATATTTTTCAAAACTTCTCACTCTCTAACACTCATAACTCAGCTCCTTCACTACACATCCACCATAAACACTTTCATCCCAAACCCCTTGCTTTATATCCAAGCTCAACACCATTTCAACCTACCCTTTTTCAACATTTTTTGGGTAATGATTTTAGCTTAAACTTTGTTAACTTTTTGGTTCTGTTTTTGTGTTGAAAATGGTTGTTTGTTCTTCGTTGATCTTTTGAGAGAGTTTAGACTCAAGCTTGTAAAAAATGATTAACTTTGGTTTACACTTTTTTCTTTTGGGATTTCTTGCTCTTGCTACTTTTATCCATCATCTTTAATCAAACTTTGTATTTTGTTTCATTTGCTATCTATTGTTGACTTGTTTTCACATTTACTTGGTTGATGAGATCTATTAGATCATGGCCATGGTTGTTTAGAGTTGATAAAACCTTCAATATTTCAAACCTATTAATGATGAATCAATAGATCTTTCATGATACTTTGAGGCATTGATAGGTTGCCTCTATTTCAACCATATTTGGGTCATTTGATACATAGATGAAACCATTTTCTTTACATTAACTTGTTATTCTATTTTCTTATTGCTATTCTACTAACCACTAACCACTAACTACTAACTCCTAACATTTACATTATTTCACTTTACTTCCTTGCAATTTATTTTATTGTTCACTTTATTTCAAGTACTTTATGTTTATGTTTATGTTTATGTTTATGTTTATGTTTATGGTTATCTAACCATATCATTTACATTATGCTAATTTATTTACTCTCTTACTATCTTGCTAAATAAAAGAGGAGTAAAAACAAAAATAAAGAGAACAAATCATAATATTGGTAGATGGAATTAGGGTTGCATAACTTTCTTTGTTACAAATCTATTGTTAGTTGATTTTTCAATCATCTTCAATACTTTGCATCAATGATAAGCTATCCCTTAATGTGTCATATTTTGAGTCTTTTTGACCTATGAAAAATAGTCCTCAAGATGTTCATTCTGTACATATTACTAACTACTAATTATACTTCACTAACTTTTTTTTATCATTGACCTTTGTTATTGCAGTTTTGTTACCATTAACTTGTGGTTTATTTTGTGTCATTTACATTCACTAACCATTATTATTGTGATATTGTCATTCTTTATCTTGTGATTTACTTTTATGTCATTACCTTGTAATTTACATTCAAGTACTCATTATCATCATCATTGTACAAACTCATAATGCATGTTTATTTACTTGTTATTTATTTTATTGTCATCATACATTAAAAATAACAAAAACATGATAAAATGGTAAGACAAAAAATATTCACTCCATTCTTAATCAACTTGGACTTAGAGGATTTCATCTTAGGACCTTTGCTTGGAGGCCTTCCTTTACTCTTTGTGATACTTTATAAACACTTGGATTTTCATCTGTAACTTACATGCATGTTGTAAGAATGGCATCATGGAACCACCTTAGGGGGACATGTTTGTAAGACCATTATCATTTGTTTAGCTTAGGTCACTTTTGCGCACAAAAGGCTTTCTCTTTGGCTACCTTACAATGAGACTCTTTAATTTCTTGTTGGTTACTTGCATTCATGTTGCATAAGCCAAATTTCATAATCAAAATAAAATAAACCCTTGATTCAACGTCAAGTGGCATTTTCTTAGCCAAATTCAAAAATGCTTAATAATTACGATTATTATTGTGCGCCATGAGCCTTAAGTGGTGAAGAATGAGTGAGAATGGAGCATTCCTACCCTTACTCTGATTATTTTGGACGCAATACGCTTGACTTGTTGTCTAGAATAATCACCTCCGTCCATAGACTTTAGTACAATATAATCACAAACATTCTTTCACAAAACCCTTATTCAAGGTAAAAATAATACAACTCATCAAACTCATTTTTGTGCCTTAGGGCATCATCCTGGAAACCCTTTTCTCAAAGGTAAAATCAACTAACACACAAACATTTTCTACTCCGAACTACGGAGCTCTGATTCCTCATCCCCGAATGAGTGATACGTAGGCACAAGGGCCCCAATCCTTGGCAAGCACTATAATAAGAAAAACACCCCCTTCTTTTCACACATTCTTTTGAAAATAAAACAATAATAGATAAATCCCATGTATGTAAAACAACCCAAATGGTTCCCATAAAGTACCATAGACGTAAGGGGTGCTAATACCTTCCCCTTACGTAACCGACTTTCGAACCCAAATCTCGGTTGCGAGACCGATTTCTTGTTCTCTTTTAGCGCTTCTCGTGCGCGTCTGTTTTCCGAGGGTTTTATCGACTATTTCCCCTCTCCTCTCCGATAGAGGTAAACTAAATAAAATTCGGTGGCGACTCTTCTGACTTTGCCTCTCTTTGGCATCTCTTTAGTCCCGGTTTTATTATCGTGAAATCCCGGTAGCGACAGAGGTCCTTTGGAGAAGAAGACCGGAGCCCTAGCTTCGGTAATGTGTTGTCATGCATCTCAGCCATAGGATCCAACTGAATTGTTCTAATCTCGTACATTGCTTTTAATTACCACGTGTGTGGGATAGTTGACTGAAGCGCATGTGGAACACGCGTTTCCATCCATCTGATCTGCCACCTCAATTAATGAGGAAGATCAGATGGCTCTCCTTTTTTTGAATTTCTGAATATTTCATTTAATTGCTTATTTTTAATTAATTCATATTAATTTCATTTCTAATCCAAAAAATATGGGACTTTCACCAAAAAAAATTAAATATTTTTCTCTTTCATTTTCTGAATTAAAATTATCTTTTGGATTAATTTTGATATTTTTTATGAATTAATCTTTTGTGTGTATGATTTTAATTGTTTAAAAATACTTCTGACTTTTCAAAAATTATGAATTTTTGTGTCCAAGGCCCTTTGACCTTCATTGACCTAGGATAAATCTCTTGGCCATTTATTTAGTGTTTTGAAGAGGTTTTAGGTTTTTGATCAAACATAATTTAATTTAAATGTATTTTAATTTGATTTTTTTAATTGATTAATTGTGTAGAAATTATCTTGAGCCATTTTTATTGACTCGTGAAGTTTGACTATGTGTTTGGGCCTTGATCAAGGTTGATTTGACTTTTGTTAGATTAAAATCACTGGATTTAGGGGATTGATGAAATGTACATTTCATCTCCCAAAATGAATGAATGATTTTAATTTGATAAAATTCCTCCCATGACCAATTTGTGTTTGTCTCATCTCCCCTCCCTTTTCATCTTTAATCCCATTCTATCCTATTCCTTCCATTGACCAATGACATCTCAATATCCTAAGGCTAATTGGTTCATCAATAACTTCATGTTAGATGAACCAATATAAGTATGGATGAGATTAGATCCATCCTTTGATCATTTTATTTTTTGAGTGTGGTATGTTTTAGGAGTATGATTCATTATACCATATCTCTAACATGCATTAACACCAAAATTTCTATTGCCTGGTGTAAGACCCCAATTTTGACCCTAAGACCCCTCATGCAATTTTATCATAAGCATTAGCATTGGGATCATGTCTTGGCATCCTCCTTACCCCTCTTTCATTGGGTTTGTTTTGGGAGAGATCACCAAGCACTTTGTGATTATATCATGCTTGTATATTATCATTTACTAACCAAAATACCAAAAATATGTCTTTGCATTTGCCTAACTCTTTTATAGGAAGGGCATGATCTCATTTGATTCATCAAGTTTACATCTAGGGTTTGAGACCCTCATGAACAAAGGGCACAACCAAGAATTGATTCAATAATGGTTATGATCATCATATATGAGTCTCAATGATCTCTACATGTTATATTGATCAAGTTTTCTTCAAGATTTTGAGGGTGATTTGCCTTGGAAACCCTAGTTTGACTGGGTATCTTGAGTAACTTCTCCAATAAGCTATCTCACCAATTGATAAAATTTATCAAGGGAAACTTCAAATTTCATCATCTTATGCATATATGATCTACCATGAGCCAAGAAAGTCAAGAGAATTGGAAATTAGCGAGTTGGTTGATGGTGGTTGGCCAGATGAATTCATCTGATCAAAACTGGGTCTCCCAAGACCCTATCTCCTACAATTTTCATCATATGAAAATGATTGCAAAATAAAACTTACTCTAAATGACATTACAAACAACTTTCATGTTGAGACCTAGAGCTATTTTTGCTTGTAAAATCATTTTCTATGTTGAAACATTATAGGTCATTTTGTCTAAACCCTAATTTGAAAGTCAACTTCCCAAGGCCATAACTTGCTCAATTTTTATGATATGAAATATTTCCAAGTTTCAAAATCAAATTCAAGAGGTCTACTTCAACTTTTATGTTTGGAGTGAGAGCTAATTCAACTTTTTTGATCATGTGATATGAGGCTACATTATAGGTAACTTTTGACCTATACCATTGATCAAGTGATTTTTCCAAACTTCAAAAATGCATAACTCTATCATTTAAAATCAAAATGGCATGAAATTGGTGACCATTTTGAAGGTCTTTGAGAGAGATACAACTTTTATGAATACACTTTTCTCATTTGAAGCTCCTATAAAAAGTTAAGCAAGGTGGAATATTGAGACATATGGCTTGACACTTAGAAAAATTTTGATATGTCAAAAATTTCCAAACTTCCACCTCAAATTTCTCCAAGTTCCAAGCTCCAAATGAAAAAGTGTTGAACATGGAAGTTGTTCCTCTTGATCTCACCTTTCCAAATAGCTCAAATTCATTCATTTTAGACAAGAAATGCATAGGTTGCGCATGGCTTAAACAGGCTGATATCATTTGGCATGGATCAAACTTCAAGCATTAATGTACATTTGCCTTGCAATCCAAGCTTACTTCAGAGCATCTGATCTTCAAATTTGGACCTCTAGTAATCATTTCATGGGCCTATGCGTGCCCATGCACCATTACATCACCATTTGCCAAAATTGGAAAGTGAAAGAGAGTGTGCAAATTATCAACCAATTCAGCTATAAATAGAGCTTCAATTGCTCAGAAATGAGGACACAATCGCGCCAACTTTGATCCCTCATTGCAAACCCTCAATTCTCAAAGGATAAGCCTGATAAATTCTCTTGAATTTGAGCTTGAATCTCCACTGTTTTGGAATTCAATTCTCCAGGAATCCATTACTTCTAAACCATTCAATCATTCTCCTGCAAGCAAGTAGAGTGAGTCCAAGCATAAGCAAGATCAAGAACCATCGAGTTTAGACCTCCATTTAAGGTATTTTTCAAAAATTTTAAACTCTTCGATTCTCTCAAATTCTTGCTCAATTCTATTGATTCTTTGGTTGTCTGAAGTCCTACCAATGTAGGCAAGAAGATTGAGTTGCTTTGAGGTCAAATCGAAGCAACTCAGTTCATGTACCTCAAATTTCAAATCCATATATCTCTCAATATATTTGGAATTGGAATGAATGGAGGCCAGATTCGAGCTCAGTGCCATTTTTTCTTCAAGATCATGTCCTTGTTTTTCTTTTTGGTGATGGTTCATGGTGGACCAGTCCGGTGAGGTCCACCGGAGAAGATGACCGGAGCTCTGGCTCCGGCGATGACTTGGCTAGCATCTGAACCACATGATCCTTCTCTCACGTTTTAATCCTGAGCGTTGCTTTTGATTACCACATTTGCCATGCGCTGACTAAGGTCCATTGTGGAATGCACGCTAGGGACCATCGGATCTGCCACCTCAATTAATGAGGGAGATCTGGTGGTCCACCTAATTTAGAATTTCTGAATTTTTATTTTAATTGCATTTTCTTCAATAATTCATATTAAATTCAATATTTATCCAAAAAATATGGGACTTTCACTGAGAATTTTCAAATACTTTTCTCTTTCATATTCTGAATTAAAATTATTTTTTGGATCATTATTAATATTTTTCATGAATTAATTGATTTTGCATTTGTTTTTAATTGTTTAAAAATATTTTTAAATGTCCGAAAATTATGAATTTTTTTCTCCAAGGTCCTTTGACCTTGTTTGACCTATGATAAATCTCATGGCCATTTCTTTGGTGTTTTGATGAGATTTTAGGAATTGGCAAAACATATTTGATTTAAATGCATTATTTTATTATTTTTAATTGAATAAATGCCAATTAAATTTTGTTGACCATTTGTATTGACTTAATTGAGTTTGCTTATTGTTGTTGGGTCTTGGTCAAGGTTGATTTGACTTTGTCAAGTTAATATCATTGGATTTAGGGGATTAATGGAATGTACATTCCATCTCCCAAAATGAATTAATGATATTAATTTAATAAAAGTCCTCCTTTGACCAATTTGTGATCTCATTCATCCCCTTCCCACTTCATCTCATTCCTCTTCTTAATTCATTCATTTCATTTGGCCTATGACATCTCAAAGTCCTAATGCTAGTTGATTGAAAAATTGACATGAGTATGGATGAGATTAGGCCACACCTTTTGCATATTCTTTTTGTGTGTGGTATGTTTTATGAGCATAGTCCATTATACTATGTCTCTAACATGCATTAACACCAAAATTCTATTGCCCGACTTCAAATAGTTGTGACTTCTACATAAGTCCAATTACGATTGCTTAACATAGCACTAAATTTGTGACATAAAAGGCATAAGCATTCTAGTTAGTAAGATTGTAAGTTTCCCCTCTTTCATGGTATTGTGTGGAAACTTGGCCTTCTTTCCTTCCTTTGGAAGATGTTTTGGTTCAAGGATCCATGCTTGTGATAAGTGGGTTGAGTGTTCTCCAAAGAATGTCTTGAAATCAAAAGCAAAACAAAACTAACTTCTAACCTACTAACTACTAGCTTTTAACTTCAAGCCTTTACTTTAATGCAATTTACTTTTAGCACTTTATTTCATTTGCCATTGTTCATATCATTCTAATTGTTTATGTTAATATAATTTTCACTTTGTCCATTTGGACCATATTGTGTGATATATTTTGTTTTGTGTTGTTTTGCTTGTTTGTGTGGTCTTTGACCATTAATGTACATAATAATAACAAAAACCCTAAAAAACTTTTGAGTGGACTGTTGGCTTGATCTTGGACAAATGGACTTAGAATTTAGGGAACCTCCCTAAGCTAAAGGACTTGGCCAATGCCAACTTGTTGAAGAACCAAGTGCTTGCAAATTTGAAATTCATCTGATACATCTTTAAATATCTCTCTAAGATTCATCTGCAACATGATCATTGTGAAGTTGTTATTTTGAACCTGTGACTTGTGGAATTCATCTGTTACATGGGCTATTTTAAAGAAGATCATGGAAGGGATAAGCTTGGATGAGGCTATCTTTATTTGATGCCTTGCTCTTCAAGATAATATAATTGTGCATTTGTGTATTGCTTGATTCTAAAAGTCCAAGGTAATTCTGGGTTTCTATTGACACTTTTGTCTATTGGATTGCTACCCATTTGGTCAGATCTTTTCAACTCTAAACTTTTAATTTTGTACATAGGATAGTCTCTTCATCTTCTCCCCATTTCTTTAATTTCAAAATCTCTCCCTCTATTTTCAAAATCTTCTTTGTGTGAACTATTTTTGTTCTAAACTTTGACCACTTTTGCAAAGATAGAAACTTTGGCCTTATGCCATTGCATTTTTAAACTTCTTTTCTTAAATCAAACTTGTAAATAAACTTAACCATACTTGACTTAAAGTTTCAAAAAAGCCAAAAATAACTAACTCATTCAAATCATTTTAGGCCATTGTGCCTTTCCAACTTAAATTTTGTTAAAAGCAATGCATCCATTTTGAAATTTGTATCACGAACTACGAGGTTTTGATCCCTCATTCTTATGTTGGTACGTAGGCACAAGACCGAAGGTCTTGTCAAACGCAAAAATATAATTAACGAATTCTTTTCTCATCCCCCCATTCTATTTGTTTGTAAACATCACTTTGTACAAAATACATATGCACACAAAAAGGGCTCCCTAGGAGTACCTAGGACATTTTGGGTGCTAACACCTTCCCTCTGTGTAACCAACCCCCTTACCTGTGATCTCTGACTTTTATTAGTTTTTATTGGAAAACTTCTTACTTATTGGGTTTTGTTCGTACTTTTTCCCTTTTCCCTTGGAAACAATAAAAGCGCGGTGGCGACTCTTGTTATTTGATCTCTAGCTTGTCAATAGCTTGATGATCATGAATTTCCCGCTACAAAAATTAAGTGGCGACTCTGCTGGGGACATGTCTCCAGTGGGTTTAGCCTACTTTTTGTATGAATATATTTGTATATATATGATGTTTGTATATATGTATCTGCTTGTTGTGCTTGGTGATCTCTGAGTAGTGAGATACGTTCTAACCCGAACTTGAGTGCAATTAAGATAGGAGGATGGTATAGTCATGTTCGACTTGTATGGAGTAGTCCTTAACAAGTTGGCTTGAGATCCATCTGCTCAGTGGAGACTCCTTTGGATTTGGAAATGTCACACAAGTATTTGTGGTTAGGCATTACTATTTCTAATTGGGTCCGAGAAGCTGAGGACCTTAGAACATTTAACCAATCTTGGCCTATTTAGGACGTAGTGCGGAAACTGTTCACGTGTATACTTGATAACAGTTATTACACGATACTACACTCAGACGAGTTTCTCTTGAGAATAATATGGATCGATGAGTCAGTCATCTTAACCTGTAATATACGATAGATGGATAAGACTCTGGGAACTTTTTAGAACATGATCTTCAGGTTTTTATCCTTAGTTCACTCCTTTAGGATGGTTCTTACCCAGACTCCATGCTCGTGACTTGCAACAAACCCTTGATTCTTGGTTGATCCAATCAAGTCTTGTCAATATCAATGGAACTTGGGTGTTGATAAGGTGAAAACCATAATCCACCAAAATGGATGATTGATCTTGACAATGACTTGATTCATCCCTTGACCTTTGTTTTCCTTGTGTGTGATCCCTTATTTGTGATTGTTGCATTCATGTATTCACGCGCATCATAACATTCATCACACGAAAATTTCAAGGAACTAAGGTATCATTTGCAAATATTTTCAGACCATGGATTGTGGACGAAGGAACACTAAGAAGTAAAGTTTCAGATGTCCCGATTTGAAAGAGTTAAGAAAGCTATCATCTTTTGTATTAGATCCCTTGGACTTCAAACAACGTTATGGGAAGCTTCTGTCTATCTTGTCTGCTGATGTGGTTGAAGGACTTTTGAGTGTGCTAGTCCAGTTCTATGATCCTCTCTACCGTTGTTTCACTTTCCCAGATTTTCAGCTTGTGCCTACCTTGGAGGAGTATTCTCATCTTTTGGGGATACCTGTTTCTAGTAGAGTGCCTTTTAGTGGATTGGAGGAGATTCCCCGGTCTAGTATTATTGCTGAAGCTCTTCACTTGAAGATGAAGGCTTCTTTTGAGACCGAGATCCGTCGCATCCGAAGGAAGTACGCACCTTCAGTCAGATCTTCTGACATTGTTATTAGGAATCCTTAGGATGACTAGTCTCCTTTTCTCTTGTATCTTTTTATTTTGGTTTCTGAAATTGTACTCAGTGTAATCCTTCCAATTTATATAAATAAAAAGAGAATTTTGGTCATATCAAATTGTTGCAATTTCCATTTAAATATATATATTTGCAAATGATATAGTAAGTTCCTTGAAATAAAAAAAATAATCAAGCATTGCATTTCATGCATCATTTGGATAAGCAGGTTTTCGCCAGATGTCTGATTGGTGTTTCTTCTATGCTTTAGCCAAGCTGACTCACCGGTACAACACCAGGGCCAATCATTAGAAAATTATGGAGCATCTAGAGCAAGAGAACAGAGAGAACTGGGCAAGGATGCTATGGAGGTCAAAGAGGTCATGGACCTTATTAAAACTGCTGGACTAATGAAAACTGTTGTTGGGTTATCTCAGTGTTATGAAGGACTGGTGAAAGAATTTGTGGTCAATATCCCTGAGGACATTGCTGATAAAAACAACAAAGAGTTTTGTAAGGTGTTTGTAAGAGGGAAGTGTATCAATTTTTCTCCAACTGTGATTAACAAGTTTTTAGGAAGAGGAACAGAAGGTGCATGTGAACTGGAAGCCACAGACAATGAGGTCTGTAGGGAAATAACTGCAAGACAGGTCAAGGAGTGGCCTAGCAAGAAGCATCTCCCTGCTGGAAAGCTAACTGTGAAATATGCTATTTTGCACAAGATAGGGTCAGCAATTTGGGTACCAGCCAATCACGTCTTTACAATCTCAAATGCCATTGGAAGGTTCATCTTCGCTGTTGGAACCAAGCTGAAATTTGATTATGGTAGATTCATGTTTGAACAAATTGTCAAACATGCTTCTACAAATGCAGTGAAGCTGCCCATAGCTTTTCCCTCAATGATTTGTGGGATCATCCTGAGCCAGCAACTTGGAATTCTAAGCACAAATGATCTTCCTAGTAGAAGAAAACCTCCTCTATCAATTCATTACAAATTGTTTGAAGGCAGTCATGTCAATGACATTGTCATGACATCTGTTGTGAAGAAGCCAGCCTCACAAGGTGGTCTTATTGCTAAACTGAAAGAAACTTGTAAAGAATTGGATACAGGGATAAGGGCGGCAAAAGCCAGGAAAGAAGATTTGGAGGCTCTGATTGAAAGCTTGGAGCAAGCTGATAGAGATAATGTTGGACAGGCCAAGGAAACAGAAGCCCAAACCTCTAGTGAGAGGTCCGAATCTAAAGATGAAACAAGTGGCAGTTCTGGTTCTGAAGCTGATGAAGATGCAAGCTCCTCTGACTAGTTTTGTTGAAGTTGTCCCCCACTTTTCTGATGGTGTGCTGTGATGGATTTGGTGGTTCTTTTGGCAGCCATGTTCTGATGCCTTGATGTTTTTTTCTGGGTTCTTTTTGGTTTTTCTAGATTTTTTTATCTCATATTTTATAGTTGTGTATGTTTTGGGATCTGTACCACTTAACAATATGTTTTGACATTCTGTGTGACATTTTTGTTTGACTAATAGACATTTATTTTGTCTCATTGGTCTCTTTGGTCTCTTTTGGCTAAAAAGGGGGAGAAGTAGCTAGTAGCTGTAGATATGCTATAAATAGATGACAAATGATGTTGAAGAGGATGTATATTGGAGATAATCTGTTTAGTACAGGTGATGTTGAAGGTGATGTCAGATGGGGAGGTGTATCTTATAGGTGATGTTAAAGGTGATGTCTGTGGTGAACAGACTAAGGGGGTGGTGGAGCACAAGCGTATGTGTGTTTAATATATGTTTACTAGTTTCTATTTAAGCTAGTAATGTGTGTTTTATTACTTCTGCTGCTAAACTGATGATGTGATTATTCTCTTGTGAAACAAATGGTCTGATGTATGTTTTAGCCAAAATTTGCCAAAAGGGGAGTTTGTTGGTTCTATGTGTTGGCAACAATTTTGGTAAAACCTAGAGTGTTCACAAGGTGTCACAAGTGTTGTCTTGACATACGATAACATGTTCCTGCAGGTTGTTTAAAATATGGATGTACAGGATTTTGCTGAGATGTCAAACCCGATGTCAAGACATCTGTATACAGAACATTCAGTCTGAATGTTATGTATTGTGTGATTGCGCTTTTTATGCTAATCTATGTGTGATTGATGTGATGATTGAACGCGTCATTCAATCAGTAATTACAACCAGATTGACTTATTTTCGAACGAGATATTATCAGCTATCATAAGAAGATGCGAATGGAAAATAGTTTTAGGGTTTTATGATGTCCAAGCCCAGCCAAACACTTCTATATAAAAGGCATGGAAAACCTGGTTTTAACACACAAGAAATAACGAACGAAATATTGAGAGAGAATAAGGGTTTTAGTCTTGTGTGGTCGTGTGTATTGTGAGCCATTCATTCATCCATAGATGATTGAATTGGACTGACTTTTGAGTTGGAATTTGTCCACTCTAAGCTTTGAAGCATGAGTGTGTGTTTACTTGGTTGAAGCTTTTAAGCAAGATCAAGTTTGTGTTCTTGAAGAGTGTTTTCTTTCATTGTAATATTTGTTTTTACATCATTGCTGTGATTGAGGGGGAGTGAGTAGGGTCTCATATCTAAGAGTTCTTAGATAGAAGTCACACGGGTAGAGATTAGGTGAAAAGACTGTAACTTGGAGTTGTTTACTAAGAGTCTTTGAACTAATTCTGTTTAGTGGATTTCCTTCCTTGCTTGGTAGCCCCCAGACGTAGGTGAGTTTGCACCGAACTGGGTTAACAATTGCTTGTGTCACTTGTATTACTGTTCTTTATCTTTTATCCTATTTATATTGTTCAGATATTAGTGTCGTGACATTACCTTCGACATCTTATATCTGATACCAGAATTTCAAATCACAAACAAGGGATCACACACAACGCAAACACAAACAAAGGTCAAGGGATGGATCAAGTCATCATCAAGATCAATCATCCATTTTGGTGGATTTAGGTTTTCACCTTATCAACACCCAAGTTCCATTAATATTGACAAGACTTGATCGGATCCACCAAGAACCAAAGGGTTTATTGTGAGTCACGAGCATGGAGTCGGGTTAAGAACCATCCCAAAGGAGTGTACTAAGGATAAAACCTGTAGATCATGTTCTAAAAAAGTGCCCAAAGTCTTAATCCCATCTATCGGATATTATAGGTTAGGATGATTGACTCATCAACCCATAAGATTCTCAAGAGAAACTCGTCTGAGTGTAGTATCGCATAACAACTGTTATCAAGTCTACACCTTAACAGTCTTCGTACTACATCCTAAATAGGCCAAGTTGGGTTAAATGTTCTACGGTCCTCAGCTTCTCGGACCCCAAATCAGAGAAAGTAATGCCTATCTACAAATGACTTGTGTGACATCAGTAACTCCAAAGAGGTCTCCACTGAGTATATGGGTCTCAAGCCAACTTGTTAAGGACTACTCCACACAAGTTGAACATGACTATACAATCCTCCTACCTTAATTGCACTCAAGTTCGGGTTAGAACTTATCTCACCACTCAGAGATCACCAAGCACAACAGACATACTATATCACACAAACAATATATACAAACATCAAATATACAAATATATATACACATAAAAAAGTAGGCTAAACCCACTGAGGACTCTTCCCCAGCAGAGTCGCCACTTAATTTCTATAGCGGTTAATTCATGACCATCAAGCTATGGATAAACTGGACGTAAGTAAAACCAGAGTTGCCACCGCGCTTTTATTGTTTCCAAAGGAAAAGGGAAAATTACGAATAAAACCCAAAGATAAGAAGTTTTCAAATCAAAACTAATAAAATGCCAGAGATTATAGGTAAGGGGGTTGTTTACACAGAGGGAAGGTGTTAGCACCCAAAGTGTCCTAGGTACTCCTAGGGAGCCCTTTTTATGTGTGCATGTGTTTTTCGTATAAATTATGTTTGAGAAAATATAGAGTGTGGGGATAAGAAAAGAATTCATTGATTATATTTTTGTGTTTGACACGACCTTCGATCTTGTGCCTACGTATCAACATAAAAATAAGGGACCAAAACCTCGTAGTTCGTGGTTAAAATTTCAAAGAAGTTGATGAATTGATTTTAACAAAAGTTCAAGTGAAAGGGCACAAAAGGCCAAATATTGAATGAGGTTGTTAGTTCTTTTTTTGTCTTTTTGAAATTAAAGTCAATATGATTAAGTTTATTTACAAGTTTGATTAAGAATAAGTTTGAAATTTCATTGGCATAAGGCCAAAGTTTCTAGTCATTAAAACATGTCTAAGTTGAAATTTCAAACAAAGAAAGTTTTTTAAAAGAGGGAGAGATTTTTGAAATTAAAGAAATGGGAGGAGATGAAGAGACTACCCTAAGCAAAAATTTAAAAGTTAAGGGTTGAAAAGATCTGACCAATGAGATGCAATCCAAAAGATAAGAATGTCATTTAGAAACCCATTTTCCTTCGGACTTTAATCAAGCAATAATAAATAAGCAATGAGCAATATCCAGACATCATGAAGATCAAGGCATCAAATAAAGATAGCCACATTCAAGCAAGCACTCCAATAGCTAGCAGTCTTCATTGTCTTCCAATGTATCAGATGAAATATTCCTTGATCAACTCAGAATAAAACATCATACATAAGATCAAAAATAACAATTAAGCACAAAGATAGAGTAGCAGATGAATCCAAGAAATCCTCAAGTCTTGCATCAGGTGAAGGCAATGGTCAAAGATAGCTCAGTCTCAAAATGTTGGCATTGGCCAAGTCCTTTATCATAAGGAATGTTTCCTAATCCTAAGTCCAAGAGTTTAGATCAAATTCAACACTCCACCAAATGTTTTTTAGGGTTTTCTTGTTATTAAATGTTTTAAGGTCCTAAGACCATAAACAAAACCAAAAGCAAACAACAAATATATACAATCATAAGATATGGCTCAAATGAGCAAAGTGAAAAAAAGACTTGAACATAAACAAGTTACATGAAATTTAAATGGCAATGAATGATAAATGACTGAAATTTAAATTGCATAAAATAAATGACTTGAAAGTAAAAGCATAATGAATAAGAGTTAGTCAATGGTTAGTCAAATGTTAGTGTTGAGTTTTAATTTATTAAGTCATTCTTTGGAGAACACTCAACCATTCATTCACAAGTATGGATCCTTAAACCAAGACATCTTCCATGAGAAGGGCTCCAACTTGGATAATTCAACAAGTATGCCACTAGCTCTCATGAAAGGAAAAGGTCAAGTTTCCACACAATGCCATGAATAATTGGAGACTCACAATCTCACTTACTATAATGATATGCCTGCTTGATCAAATTTAGCTCTATGTTAACCTATCGTAATTGGACTTATGTAGAAGTCACAACTATATGAGGTTGGGCAATAAGATGTAGGTCTTAGTGCATGTTAGAGATTTGACACAAATAATCAAACTTCTAAAACATACCACACACTAAAATAAAATGGGAGGGACCTATCTCAGTCATACTTGTATTGATTCATCTAACACAAGGTCATTGATGAATCAATTAGCCTTTAGATATTAGAGATTTCATTGGTCAAATGAGAGAATGGGGAAGAATAGAGATGAAGATGAATAGGAATGGGGGGAGATAGAAACATAAATTGATCATGAGAGGAATTTCATTTGATCAAAACCATTCATTCATTTTGGGAGATGAAATGTACATTTCATCAATCCCCTAAGTCCAATGGTTTTGATCCAACAAAAGTCAAATCAACCATGACCAAGGCCTAAACAGAAAGTACAACATCACAAGACCATAAAAATGGCTCAACAAAATTTCAAAGATTTAATCAATTAAAAATTAATTTAAAAATGAATTAAAATGCATTTTTATTTGGTCAAAACCTCAAATCCCTTCAAAACACCAAAAAAAATGGCCAAGGGATTTATCCTAGGTCAAACAAGGTCAAAGGACCTTAGACAAAAAATTTCATGATTTTAAAAAAGTCAGAAGTATTTTTAAACAATTAAAAATATGCACACAAACATTTAATTCATGAAAAATAACAAAGTTAATCCAAAAAATAATTTTAATTCAAAATATGGAAGAGAAAAATATTTAAT
This sequence comes from Lathyrus oleraceus, assembly GCF_024323335.1. Lineage (NCBI taxonomy): Eukaryota > Viridiplantae > Streptophyta > Magnoliopsida > Fabales > Fabaceae > Lathyrus > Lathyrus oleraceus. Next base: position 373,222,280 of record NC_066584.1, read on the forward strand.
ATTTTTTTGTGAAAGTCCCATATTTTTTGGATTAAAAATGGATTTATTATGAATTAAACAAAATAAGGCAATTAAAAGAAAAATCAGAAAATATGAAAAATTAGGGGCCATCAGATCTCCCTCATTAATTGAGGCGGCATATCTAATGGCCAAGCGCACACGTTCCATGAAAGACCTGGGTCAATGTGCCACACCAATGGTAATCAGAAGGAAATGCTAGGATTAAAACATTTTGAATGGATCAAAGGGTTAGGAACACGCCAACACACAACCGGAGCTAGGGCTCCGGTCATCTTCTTCGGGGAACCTCACCGGACTGGATGACCACCAACCATTACCAAAATGAAAAACAAGGACATGATTTTAAAGAAAAAATGCTCAGGAGCTCGAATCTGGCCTCATATTTCTCCAATTCCAAGTATATTGAAAGATACATGGATTTGAATTTTGAGGATCATGAACTGAGTTGCTTCGATTTGACCTCAAAGTAACTCAATCTTGTTACCTACATTGGTAGGACTTCAGCAAACCAACAATCAATCAAAATGGATGAGAAATGAGAGAGAATTGAAGAAGAGAATTTTCTGAAATCTCACCTTCGGGGAACTTCAAATCAACTTGGTCTTGCTTCCAATTTGGCTTGGCTTGACTCTAGAAGCTTGTAGGAGATGATATTGATGATTAAAAAGCTTGGACTCTTGGAGTTTCAATTCCAAAACAGAATGACAATTGAAACTCGATTTCTCAAGAAATCTTCAAGGTTATCCTTTCAATGGGGTTTGGGTAAGAAGGAGGTCGAAGCATGGGCAAGAGGATCCTCATTCTGATCACCAAGGTCATGTATTTATAGCCATGTTCATTGCTTTTCACACACTTCCAAACATTGGCCAAAAATAGAAATGTCAAGTGCATGCTTGCATGGACGTGTGATAGGCCCATGAGATGATGTAATCAGGTCCAATATGATCATGAATGAAGTTGAAAGTCTAACATGAGGCCATGCATTTGTAATTGAGAGATGATCATGTGATTCATCCAAATGGAACCATTAAGAGTAACCACGCGCAAGTCATTCAAATCTTGTCCAACTGAGGTGATCTTAGACTTTTTGGAAAGGTCACATCAAGGGGAACAACTTTCATGTTGAACACTTTTCCATTTGAAGCTTGGGTCATGATGAATTTTGAGGTGGAAGTTGGATAAATCAAACATAGTTTAAAGTTTTCTAAGTACCAAGTAAAATATCCACTTCTTCCACCTTGAATAACTTTTGCGATGAGATTCAAATGGAAAACGTTCCTTCACCAAAGTTGTATCCATTTCAATCCTATTGAATTTGGTCGCACATTTGGCCTTATTTGGACTTGGCATGAAGGAGTTATGCATTTTACAAGTTGAGGAAAATTGCTTGTTCAATGGTAATGGCCCAAAATGACCCATAATGTTTCCTCTCGTAACATGCCCTTGAAAGTTGAATTTGACATTTCTCAAAGAATAAAAGTTGGAGAATACATCTTGAATTTGATCATGAAACTTGGATGGCCTTCATCTCATAAACATTAAGCAAGTTATGGTCCTTGGAAGTTAACCTCCTACCCAGAGCACAGACAAAATGACCTATAATCTTTCACCATAAAAAATGACTTTACAAGAAAAATTAGCCCTTGATGTCAACATGAAAGTTATTTGGAATTTCATAAATATTAACTTTTATCTTAGACTAATTTTCATATGACAAATATTATAGGAGATAGGGTCTAGGGAACCCCAGTTTTGACTGGTTGACTTCCTCTAATGAACCATCTTAAACCAACTTGCAAACTTGAAGTTCTCTTGATATTTTGGACTCATGGAAGATCATATATGTATAAGATGATTTAATATGAAGTATCCCTTAAAATATTTGATCAAATGATGAAGAAACTTGCTGAGGAAGTCACACAAGATACCCAGATGAATTAGAGCTTCCAAGGTAACTAAGCTTCAAACTCTTCATGATTTCTTGAGAAAAATGACAAGTGAAGAGAATGTAGATGCATATATGATTTCTAGAACCAATTTGAACCATTTATTGATTGATCTCCTTGTACTGAGGGTCTCAAACTCTAGATATGAGCATGATGAGGCATGGGTAGAAGCACACACTACCTACAAAGGAAACAAAATTATACATAGACATAATTTTGGTATTTTGGTTAGTAAACAAAGAAAAACAAAGTATGATACAATCAAATATGCTTGGTGATCTCTCCCAATGCAAACCCAATGAATGACGGGTAAGGAGAATGTCAAGGTGTGATCCCAAAGCCAATGCCAATGATGGGATAGCATGAGGGATCTTAGGGTCAAATTAGGGTTTTACACTTAGGTAGGCCTTTGACTAACTCAAGTTTATTTAGTTGAGAAATGCTCCTCAGGCTAATGTGACCCAAGCGTCTATGTCACACCCATTGCTCTTCATTAACAGACATCAAGCACTTTACATTTTGGTTTCTCAAATCTGAAAGTTTTATTATATAAATGTTGTTTTTCCTCTTTCCAATGAAAAGGATTGTGCCATTCTTCTGATTAACATCTTTGCACGTTTTTTTATTAAAGATAATATCAAAATTGTTATCACTTAATTGACTTATGGATAACAAATTATGCATTAATCCCTCAACATAAAGGACATCAGAAATAGAGGGAAGAGATCTGTTACCAACTGTTCCACATCCGCCGATTCTTCCTTTCTGATTTCCTCCAAAGCCTACAAAACCAGCATCTTTAAGTTCCAGGTTTTCGAATATATGCTTTCTTCCCGTCATGTGTCGTGAGCATCCAGAGTTCAGGTACCATGACTGGTGTTTCAACTCTGCTGCATAGGATATCTGCAACATACACTACTTTATCTTTTGGTACCCATAATCTTTTGGGTCCTTTAGGATGAGTTATCCAAGAGTTTATGAAAACTTTGGGTTTTCTAGCGTTACAGAACTTATGTGTTTGTGCAGGTGTATAATGGTAAGAGAAAGGAGATTTTGGTTTGTTTTCTATAGTAGGTTTCTGATCATCATCATCAGAATCATAACCAATTCCTATTTTTCTATTATGACTTACACCATAGATCATAGAAGCCATTTTGCTTCTTTCTAGGTTGTTATTCATAAATTTCTGAAAGGCTTTTTCATATTTGTATATGAGAGTGTCAGAAATAGGTGGAGCTTTAGAAAGAGTTTCTTCAAGTTTTGAACATTTCTTAGTTGAAAATTATTTTTCTCTTTCAAGAATGAAATTATTTTCTTTAAGTTCAAAAACTTCTTTCTCAAGCTTATCACATTCTTCAACAGTTTTTTCATGAACCTTTTTCAGGCTCTTGAATTTCTGTCGAAGCTCCTGATACAAGCTCAGAGATTCTGACAAACAGGCTTCCAGATCAGAACGAGAAAAGTCAGAGACTACCTCTTTAGAGTCATACTCTAATTCAGATGAACTTCCAAAGGTAGTGGCCATGAATGCTACATTTGCCCGCTTCTCTTCAAAATCAAATTCTGGAGCTTCAGATTCAGAATCAGAGAACATCACTTCAACAACTTCATCATCTTCCATTTTGAAGGCTTCATACTTATGGATTAAGGCCAAGGCCTTAGTCTCTTTGACTTGATTGTTTCCTTCGTCATTTTCAAGGAGTCAAAAATTTATTTGGATGTTTCCCTGTTGGTTATCTTCTCGTACTCATTATAGGAAATAATGTTTAACAAAATGGGTCTTGCTTTATAGTGATTCTTGAAATCACGCTTCTGATCATCACTCATTCTGCTTCTTGGAATAGAAATGCCAATTGCAGAAATGGGTGGTTCATAACCATTTGTAACAATATCCCAGAGATCAACGTCATAGCCTAGGAAGAAACTCTCAATTTTGTCCTTCAAGTAGTCAATTTTTTCTCCATAAAAAACTAGAGGTTTTGCGTTGTAGCTATCTCTTTCATTTGTGTTAGCCATGAAGGTTTACTCACCCTGGGTCTCTCTACACGGTTAAGTGTTTGATTCAAAAATCAATAACAAAGCCTAAGCTCTGATACTAATTAAAGGTAGAGAAAAACAAGAAAGGGGGGTTTGAATTGTTTTCACAGTAGTTAAAAACTTTTGCAACACCACACACACAAAATAAATGCTAATAACACAAAGAGTTTATCCTGGCTCGCTTGAAAATCAAAGCTAGTCCAGTCCACCCGACCAAGGTGATTTCGCCTTTAATAAGGACTTAATCCACTAATCTCAACAGATTACAAAAATGTCTAAGAGTTTAACAACCTCCTAGCCCTCTCAAGTCTACGGACTTAAACAAGTCACTTGGGGATTTTCACACAATTTCAAGAATACAAGTGTTTGACTAGATGCTTCTAGATAAGCAATATAAACACACTTTTAAGAACGATGAAACACAACCACACAATATTAAGCAACAACTCTTGTATGAAAGTATTTCTTACAACAATGATAGTGAGAGTATTTGGAGTATGAGAATATTATTGTGTCAAAGTTGTTTCGTTGTGTATGAAGTTCTTGTTTTCAGAAAGTTGTAGGGAGGCCTTTATATAGCACTTTGAGATGATACCGTTGGAGGGAAATCAATGGAGTTTTCTTGCCAGCTATGGGAGTTAAAGGTACTGAATTTCTTGTCCTTTCCATAACAGTCTTGGAACATAATCCATAGTTTCCTTAAAAAGGAATTGTGCTAGAATTAGAATACCTTCAGCGTAAGCTTCTAATCAGGTGATGTGTTAAGCATGTATCACAATGAGCATGATCAGAGTCTTCAGAGTTAGAGTTCAGATATCTCTTGCAGTCTTCAGATATCTCTTGCAGAGTTTTCAGATATCAGAGCTTGAGCTTCAACGTCAAATTCTTCAGGTGATTGCTCCTCAGATGTGTTCTTGTTCCGAGTCAGATCTGATTACTTCGTGCTGGATCAACTTTTCTGGACTACGTCAGATGCCATATATTAGTTTCCTCAGAGTCATTTTAACTTAGAATCATGCACACTTAAGAAAATTGTTAGGGTACCAAATTGTTTCATTCTTTGTTATCATCATAACTTAGAGATATATTGCAAAATCAAAATCTTGTTCTAACATCATCATCCAAAATAAAGCATTTGAAGCAATCCCAATACCATTTAAACACCCAAACACATTCACACAACATCCTTAAAGCTTTCTGAAACATTGGAACCACCTGAAAGCGCCTCACTTGAGCTAACATTCACCCGTGTTTAATTTTTAATTAAGGTGTTTATCATTTATTTCTTTGGACGCGCTAGTTATCATCTAAGGGCTCTTGGCCTAGTGGAAAGGGGGTTAAACCATGACCCCAAGGTCAGCGGTTCAACCCCCAGCGCCCCCATCCATTTGTTTGTTTTTCTTCCTTTTTCCTTTTCTTATTTCTTCATTTAATTTCTTTTCTTTTCATTTTATTTCCATTTTATTTTCATCATTTATTTCTTTTTTAACCAAGAATCTTTGTAAATAAATTTAACCAAATATTATATTTTATTTTCCCCACTTAATCATTTATTTTTATTCATTTTTATTTTGGACATTTTTACCGTTTGTTGTTGATGATGGTTGATGAGATTTGTTGATCATGGTCTTTGGTTTTTCAGGATTGATAAAATCTTCAATATATCAAACCTATTAATGAATGATCAAGAAATAATTCATGATACTTTGGTGTATTGATAGATTTCCCCTATTTAACCATGTTTCAAACCATTTTATGCATACATGAAACCTCACTTGTTGATCCTTACATATTGATCCATTTGATTCTGTTGTTTCTATTAACCACTAAACATCTAACACCTATGTTTATGTGTCTAACTTGTACATTAATTAATCATTTAACTTGTATTTATTTGGGTGATATAATCTTCCATTTGTCAAATCATTGATAGATGGACTTGGGGTTGTATAACTTTCTTTGGTTCAAATCTATTATTATATGATCATGGATCATCGTCAATACTTTGCATCAATGATAAGTTTTCCCTTGATGCGCCATATTTTATTCCTTTGACTTGTGGATAGATAATCTCTAGATGGTTATCTTGTACATTTATTCACTAACCATAAACTATTCATCACTAACCATTGTTATTGTTTATCTTATGATTTATTTTCTTGTCAACTATATTGTATTATAATTTACTTTCAAGCACCCATCATCATCATTGTATATATCTCATGCATATTTATCATTATCATTTTACTTATTGTCATCATAATCAAAAACCACAAAAACATGATAAAATTAAAAGACCAAAAAGATGCATAAATCTGTAATCAACTGTTGGACTTAGAGGACTTCATTAGGACCCTTGCTTGAGGACCTTGCCCTATCTCTTGACACTTTTCCCTAACTTGGATTTTCATCTGTAACTTGCAATCTTTTATTGTAAGAATGTCATCATGTCACAACCCTAGGGAGGCATGCTTTGTAAGTCCATTATCCACATGTTAGCTTAGGTCACTTTGCACACACAAGGCTTTCTCTTGGGATTCCTTACAATGAAACCCTTATTTTTCTTTCTTGGTTACCATCTAAATATTCATGTACATCACCATTTTAAAATCAAAAGCAATAAATCATTGATCCAACATCAAGCAGCATTTTCTTAATCAAACTAAAAACAACAATAAAAATATGACTAATATTGTGCGCCACGAGCCTTAAGTGGTGGGAAACGAGTAAGGATGAAGCTCTCCTACTCTTACTCTGATTATTTTGGACATAAGACGTTTAGTTTATTTGTCTGAAATATTCGCATCAACCCATAGTCTTTAGTGCAATATAATCAAAAACATTCTTCTCAAAAACCCTAAAAACAACATCAACTCATCAAACTCATTTTTACGCCTTAGGGAATCACACAGAAAACACTTTTTTGAAGGTAAAATCAACCAACACACAAACATTTTCTACTCCGAACTACGGAGCTCTAATTCTTCAGCATCTGATGAATGATGCGTAGGCATAAGGGCCCCAATCCTTGGTGATCATTATAATAAAAAAGCCCAATCTCATTCTTTCACACTTTCTTTATAATATATCAAAATTTAGATAAATACCCATGCACGCAGACAACTTAAATGTTTCCTATGGAGTACCATGGACGTGAGGGATGTTAATACCTTCCCCTTGTGTACTCGACTTCTGACCCCATATTTGGGTTCAAGACTAAACCTCGTCCATATACACTCTTTGCGTATTCATTCTTTAAGGGTTTTATCGACTATTTCCCCTTTCCTTTTCTAGGAATAAATAAAATTTGGTGGTGACTTTGTGCCATTATCCTTTTGACGCTTTCGGTCAGTCAACTCTTTTTTCGCACTAGTGACACTGGCCATACGCATATCATGATACCATACACATATGTTTTGGCCCAAAATGCGACCCATAACGCCTATGACGGTGTTTAAGGAAAAACACATGTGATTTTAGGGAACTTGGATTTTTTTTACGACATAATTGAATTTTGAGCATAAGACTTATGTGTAAGGAACTACTTGAAGGAATATGCAACAAAATTTTGTGTTGACTCTGTCTTTTTGAAGATCACTGAGTAATGCCATTTATGTAAATTATGGATTTTATTTATTTTATTACTGACTAAACCCTCCAATGTTAAGGAAAACTCACTTATATTTATTTCTGATTGAGTTTGAATTTTTGAGTTGACATTTGTAATGGTTTATATTTTATTCCTACGTGATTTATTTATTTTTGTGCCTGTCGCACCTCGAAAAAATGCGATTCCTCGTGATGGTCGCGGAGAAAATTTAGTTCGAACAGAGTCGCCACCGAACTTTATTTATCCCAATAAAGAAATAGGAAAATATCGATAAAACCTTTTAAAAATAGAATAATGGTCGTCGCAACCATATTCGGGTTCGGGAGTCAATTACGCAAGGGGAAGGTATTAGCACCTCTCACGTCTGTTGTACTCAACGAGAACCTTTTAGTCTAATTTTCTATTTGAATGTTATTTGGATGTTACTTGTTTTCTTCGAGTGATTAGAATATATAAAAGAGATGGATGGTAACCTCTGAAGGGGGAGAATGGAGGTTTTTTATTAGTGTGCTCGGCAAGATATCGCAATCTCGTGCCTACGTATCCTTATAGTGCAATAAGGAAATCAGAGCATTCGTAGTTCGGGAACTACGGTTGGTTGGTGTTTTTTAATGAACGACTGTTTAGATCGCGTTATAAAGGCTAAACGTTGGCTTGCCTACTCTCAGCGGAGGCTTAAGCACTAGTTTATTGTGCGCATTAGAAAGGATTAAACAGTGTTCTTTTTTAAAAGAGTTTTGGTCACGCGGGGGTGACAAGTTGAATTAATATGTTAGATGTTTTTTTTATTGGTTTTGATCGCACGGGGAGAGAAATTAGGTTTAGTATGTTTTAAGATATTTTGAAGAACGACAAAAGATTGAGCAATGTGGTGCACACCAATCGTTCAATTCTTTCGAGGAATAATAAGGCGAACTCCTTCTACTCCCTTTTCGTTTAAATTATTATTGAAAGTTGTTTGCGAAAATTGAATATGCGAGGTAATGAGGCGTGTGCCTCCCACTTGCTTATTTAAGGAATGATGAGGCGAGCGCCACCCATTCCTTTATCCAAGTCCAATTAAAGTGTTTTAATTGGAAGTCGATAAGTTGAGCAATATGGCGAGCCCCAATCGTTCAAATATTCAAGAGATGGTGAGGCGAACACATCCCATCTTTTTCATCCAAAGTTTAGATTATAAATTGATTTGAAAAAATAATTCGCACTTATACGGTTAAAGTTTTAATCGGGTGACAAGAATTCGAGCAATGTGGCGGACGCCAATCATTCAAATACTTGGGAGATAACGAAGCGAACACCCCTTATACTGTTTTTCATCCTAAGTTTGGAAAATAAATTATTTAGGAATGGTACTTAACTTGCAAAGGTGATTTGAATTTGTAGTGTTTTAATGTTCTAATCGGGTGACAAGAATTTGAGCAATATGGCGGATGCCAATCATTCGAATACTCGGGAGATAACGAAGCGAACACCTCTTATACTTTTTTTCATCCTCAGTTTACGTTATAAGAGAATATTATTTAGAAATTAAGTTGTTTTAGAAAAATGACTTGAGTTTGTATCGGTGTGAAGTTAATCGAGTTTTAAATGAATCACTTGGCATTGAACCAAAGTTTTGTTTATGAATAAGATTGGAAGAATTTATCTTGAAAATGATTATGAAATTGTCATAGTGATCAATATTTAATTAATCAACAATTATTGATTAAAAATTAAATAAACCACTTAATTAATATAATCAAAATTAATTATCAAAATTATCTGATTAAATCAAAGTCGATGTAATTAAAATTAATTATCAAAATTAACTAATTTAAATAAAATTTAAATAACAAATTATTTTAATTTAAAAAGTTGAAATGAATAAATCATAATGTGCTCCAAACCGGTTTGTTCATAGCGACAACGGGATCGAAGTGTCGTATGTGAAGGTCCAAACGCGGTGAAATTCCGTATTGATATATTGTAATTTGACGATATACCGGCATGAACTACCAGATCCGCGAATTAAAAAAGGTAGTTAATTTAAAAACAAAAGCTCACCATTATTTACATTGTTTTCACAATTTTTATCACGACTCATAACTACAAAATTTATAATAATGATCAACTGGAAAAAAAAATTATATCATCCACTTTAATAAGTTGTACTATATGGGCATGTGTAGGGGTGTGCATGGATCATAAGTCAAACCATATTGAACCATATATATGGTTCGGTTTGGATCTTAAAATCATTTTCATAAAACCAATTTATTTTCTTAAAACCGGTTTATAAGTGGATCGGTTCGGTTTTAAACCGGTTTTTAACACAAAAAAAATAGTTAAAAAAAAACAATTTTAAATCAATTTCTTTAAAACCAATTTTTTATTTTCTTAAAAAAATCAAATTCGAAACCAATTTTATAAAAAAAATAGTTTTTAAAACTATATTTTTAAAAAAACAATTTTATATCAAAAATAATTTTATTTTCTTTTAACTAACTTTTTTATTTTCACCAATTATAAAACTATTTTATATAAAAAAATATATATTTTAAAAAATTATTTTAAATTTGACTTTTATAATCACCACAAATAATATCTTGATTAAAAACAATCCCAAAGTATGATGTGTTACATAAAAACGGTCATAAAATAAATTAATTATGAATCATATCTCTATAAATCATAATTATTCATAAAATAAATAATTCGTTCAAACTTCTAAAATTTCTCATAATTGTTCATAAATAAATTTTATAAGATATTAAAATATTTTTTTTTAAATTTCAAAAACATAAAAAAACAATCTTTTTTAGAAAAAAATAACAAATATTCAGAAAAAAGAAAAAAATTATATTCTGAAAAAAAAAATCTTAAAAAAAAAATAATTCCAAAAAATAAAAATAATTGAAAAAAATTATTTTAAAAAAATTGAAATCAAAAATATTTTTTTTTTGAAAATAAAATATAGTTTATTTTAAAACCCATTTTTTTATTGAAAAAAATACAAAATATTTTTGATAAAAAATATCTTTTTTATTTAAAAGAAAATAATAATTTTATTTGAAAAAAAATATCAAATATAATTTTTTGAAAAAAAAATCCAAATATAATATTTTTCGTGAAAAGAAAAGAAAATTATGAATTTTATTTTTAAAATATTTTTTTATAAAATTTAAAAAAATTTAAAATATAAAATTGATTTATAATGTGATAAAACATAAAAATAGACAAATACAAAAATTTAACGCATAGTAAAAATTGGATACTTAATAACAAAACCAAATTTTTATAATGGATAATGGTTTATATTTGGATAATAAAATGGATGCCCAAATTTTTATTTTAGCATTTGGTTTGGTTTTTTAAAGTAGAACAATTTGGATACCAATTTGGTTATGGATAACCGGTTTTTTGCACACCACTTGGCATGTGACTTTGTATAATCACACCAACCGAAAAAAGAAGTTAAGGCAAATAGAGACGAATCTCATTCCTCTTCACTGGTCTAGTACAACATTTGCAGTATATTACTTAAAATGTGCATCCAAATCAAGTCCCTATCTAACACAAAGTATCATGGTATTTCCATAAATCTCTTTAAATTATACACATATTTATTTTACTACATATTAACACCAAATCCAAAATAATAAACTTACGAACCAGAGTAATCGCAAAGTATAAGAACAAATGCTGCATTATTTCTCAACAACATAAATATCGAAGCAATATAGCCAAATTGGACGATGAATACGGGTTTGAAACGATCCATAACCGAAAGCAAAGCCAACCGAAAAATAAAACAAGCTTATAGACTGTACTGAGTTGGGTTAATGCGGTAAGCGGTGATTAATATCCTGAGATTATGCTGCCCAAATTATATTTGAAGTAAATCCGTCAACCTTTTCAATTTCGGAACTTATGAGTCGGAAGAGATGTGGGTGGGAAGAGATGTTTACGGCAAGAGGGTGGAGGAGTGCACGTTTATTGACGGTGGTGAACGATCGATGATGGAGGTTGTAATTTCGTGAGATCGCTGTCGGCGGCGGCGCGACAAGGTTGAGGGGGTGGGTACGGATGTTTGGCGGTGGAGTTCGTCGGAGTTGGTGTTTGGACGGTGGGTTTCGGTGGAGGGTGTGGTGTTCGAGCTGGGTTGTGTGACGGTGGTGTTGGTGAGTTGTGAAGTCGGAGACGAGTGGTTGAAGGATTGTTTCCGGTGGAAACAAAAATCGCGGTGGCGGTGTGGAGATTGGTAGGAAGAAGACGATGGATTTGTGGTTATGGTGAGTTGTTTGATGGCGTGGCGAGAGGAAGAGCAAAGGTTCTTCTTTTTGTTTTTCTTTTTTCGTTCCAGCAGGGAGATACTTAGGGTAGAGTGATGGTGTTCAAGAGAAATTGAGTGGATGAAGAAAATAAAGAGGTGACGGAAATTGTTAGGGAGAAGAAGAGGTTTTTCTTTTTTGATTTTCCTTCTTTCCTTTTGTTCAAAAAGAGAGTACTTGAGTGGGTGCCTCTTGGGAAAAAGAAAAGTCTCTTCCCTTTTCTCCTTTTTAACGTTTTCTCTTTCTCTTCTTTTTTCGGTTTTCTCCGAGAGAGAGAATCAGTGGGTCAGGACTTTGTGTCAGTTGGAATCTCAAGAGATTTGTGAGCTATCCATATGCCATGCATAGTGTAGAGAACCAAATGTAAACATTTTATTACCTTTTTTTTTTTTTTTAGTTTTAGAAATTATAAAGAGTTAGTAATTGTATAGAAGATAAAAATCAATTAAAATAAATTCAAACTGATTATAGTTAATTCTTATTCATTCAAATGATATCTTGGTTAAAATAAATAAATAAATAAATAATCATAATAAATAAATAAATAAATCTAAGATAAATAAAAGTTGGACGTAAATATACTCGAAAAATTAAATCGGATACACTAAAATGATCAGCACAAAATATACTTATTGAAAAAATAATACGTTTTTCTTAATTTTGAAATAAATTTTCACCGGTTAAAAGGCTCAGACAGATTAAAATGCAGCTGAAAAAGTCGCTGAAAAATATAATGAGCACACCAGGTTAAACTACGCGAACTGTAGATTAATAATACTGGCGTCTGTGAGTTTAATTTCGAAACTTTTCACCCACTGATTTTGCATGTACTTGAGAAACGATTTAACCAATTTGTCTGTATAGTCAAGAATTCATTCTGACTGATATTTTAAGTATTATTCATGATGAAATGCATGTCATACTGTACATATGATACAAATTAAAAATGAAATCAAATTTATAAAAATTTAAAAAGTGTCTGGACAAAATTGGGGTATGACAGCGCCTAATATTTTTTTTCTTCTAACAAATTGAGAATTGATTTACGGTTACCTGTTAGGAAATACTTTTAATAGTAACACTTGATTGAAATGTTTTATATTAAATATCACCTAGGACTATGAATACCATGTAGAAACTATTTGTTCTTGATAATTAAATGTTTCGATATATCTAAATTGACTATGGCCATAGGAATTGATTTGAATAGTCAAAGGTTTATTCTCTAAGAAGTTAGGAATAAATAGCATTAAGAATCAATAATCCTTAGGGATAAAGTAAGTTGTTACAAGGTCAGTTTAAGATATCAAACGAGTTCAAGTTCAAATCTTCATTCTCAGCATGCTCCTCTCTTATTATTTTCTACTCTATTGAATTTATTTTAATTTTACTCTTTGCAAACAAACAAATTTCCAAATTCCCAAATACCTTTTTGTTCAACTGAATTAAAATACGAACTCCAAAATATAACGCAGTCCTCGAGATCGATATTCTGGTAACAACCGCTATTACTATTTTAATAGATTAGTATACTTGCTAATTTTTCGATCAGTTGCCAACAATTTCATATGTTTTAATTAAGTGAATCCAATTATTATTATTTTGACCAAACAATTGATTTTTTTATATACAATGAACGAATAGAAAGATGAATTGAAAAAGTCAAAAAGGATAATTAAATATAATACAGAAAGATAAAGTTGAAGATAACGTTGGTGGATCTGAGGTAAGTGCGTGAATGCCGTGGATGGTAAACATATATAAATAAATAAAAAGTCAATATAAACACTTTTCTTTATTATTATATATTAATTTATTGGGGTGTAATTTTTCATTTCCCAATTTCATCATTAAAATTCATTATAATCTTTTAAAAGATAAGTCAAAATATAAATAAAAAAATAATTTTAGATCCTTCACCAGCACTATTAAAAAGGGGAAGTCAGGACAGGAAAAACAAATCAAATTGAATAGAAAAAGAAAAGAGACGATGTCTGACCAAAATACTGAGAGAATCCAAGAGCTTAACCTAACCATGGCACCACAAGTGCCACACCAAACACTAGAAACTAATACCACAAAAATCAATAACCACCCTTCGTCCTCAAACACCATTCGACGTCCTCGGGGTCGTCCACTTGAATCCAAGAACAAAGTTAAGACATCTATCACTGAAACACGTGATAATGTACTTTATTCTCATAAGCTTGAGATCACTAGTGGATCTGACATAGTAAGTAGTATCTTTGGTTACGTTCATCATCGAGGAAGGGGAATATGCATCCTTGGTGGAAAAGGAGTGGTGGAAAAAGTCACTATTCGTCAATCCACAGGAAAAGTTATAACTCTCCAAGGAAGGTTCCAGATTATTTCGATATCTGGTATAATTCACTCACCGACAACGCCAGGGGATGCTGAAGGATTGATGGTTAACTTGTCAGGAACTACAAGACAAGTGGTTGGAGGGATTGTGATTCCCCCTCTGATGGCTTTAGGCTCAGTGGAATTGATGGTTGCTTCCTTCGCAAACTCTGGATCTGAAAGAGTTTCTTTGGTGACAAATGAACAAGATGATCCTCCTTTGTTTAACGCTGGAGGATCAACTAATGGGATGAGGAATATGATGAATATCGACCTCAATTTCCCGTCCTCCTCTGCTCAGGGTTGTAGTGTTGCAGCTGTAACTTCACCATCCAAATCTCCCGCTTCTAGCTAAACATGGAACATTATTGTTTAATTTTTAATAAAATAAAATTATTTAGGAAAATAATTTAGTGGGTGAAATAAAATTTATATATGGATATTTGTCTTTCTTGTTTTATACTTACTCTTTTCTATTGTGTGTATCAAATTCTCATCATGGTAAGTTAAGTTTAACTATAATGCTTTTTAAGCACACAAATATAAATTTTAAGGTTAATAGCATTTTCCCCTACCATATAGACGATTTTTGATTTTCCGCCTGTAAAAAAGTTGTGAAACTAACATTGCCACATGAAAACTCTATCGTTTTAGACTTTATGAAAAAACGAATCAGCAAAAACGCCAATGTGACGCACTTGTTGGGAATTTTTTATTTTTATTATTTTTCAATTATTTTTTCTTCTACATGATTTTTGTTTTAACGTTGAAACTTCAAAAGATGAATAATTCAAAACGATACACTAAATTTCAACTCCTTTACAACTAGGAAAAACCCGTTATTTTGTTAAATTTTCTCATTTAAATTGATATTACATAATTATGTAAAAAACTAAATTTATTTAACAATAAACTAGAATTAATAAATTATTAATAAACTATTAATTTCTATTGAATAATTTTTTTATTAATTTAAGTTTATTAAATAATTTTTATTAAATAATTTAAGTGTAATATATATATATAATATATATATATATATATATATATATATATATATGTTGTGTGTGTGTAGTGTATATATATATATATATATATATATATATATATATATATATATATATATATATATATATATATATATATTTCAGTTTATTAATAAAAAATTAAAAATAATTTTTAATAACTTCAAAAAAATCATGCGTTTTGCATTTAAATTCAAAAGTAAATCATTTATCAAATATTAAATAATAGTGATAAATAAATATAATATAATTAAAAATAAAATATAAAATGGTTTAAAAAATAATTATAATGAAAATATGAAATATGACAAACAATTATGTAATATATCTATTTCAGTAGAAAAACAAATCATGTTAAACAAGTTGTACTAGTGGTAGGCCCCTTTGCAAGGAATGGTAGGTCCCCTTTATTAGAAGTAATTCATATTTATTAGTTGTACTATTTTCTTAGCCCCTAAGTTTGTTAGAGGATATTTTAGTACTTTTATCCTATTCTAGTAACCCTAGTTTTAGCTTATAAATAGGGTGGCAATCATTGTAACTTTTATCATGTTTTGTAGCCGTCATTCTCTTAATAGAATATTTCCGTTCATCATTTATTCTACCTTTGCACCAACAATTGGTATCTAGAGCTCCGGTTCGGATTCATTGGGAAACACGGGAAACACGAGTGAACGTGAGGTCTTGTGTGTTTGATTTTGATTCTTAGATTCGGGTTGAATCTTGAACAAAATCTGATCAGAATTTTAATTCTGTGGGTTGGGAAATACTATGAGAAATCTGAGTGTACTGTGCAAGGTGGAAAGATGAACGGAAACGGCAACATGAACACCAAACTTCCAGTATTTGACGGTAAAAACTGGAACCGTTGGATGATCCAAATGCGTGTACTGTTCGGTGCTCAAGATGTTCTAGATCTTGTCACTGATGGTTATGTTCCGGTAGCAGCAGATGCGACGGATGAACAGAAAAACGCGCAGAAGGAAGTAAGGAAGAAGGATCAGAAAGCATTGTTCTTCATTCATCAATGCGTTGATATAAATGTGTTTGAGAAGATTGCAGATTCAACGACAACAAAGGCTGCGTGGGACACACTGGTTAGATGTTATGGTGGTGACGCATCAGTGAAGAAGGTGAAGCTTCAGTCCTTGAGAAAGCAATATGAGAATCTCAACATGAAGAATAATGAGAAAGTTTCTGAATACATCTCCAGAGTGATTCTGATCACTAATGAGATGAAAGTGTGTGGAGAAACTCTTTCTGAAGAAACAATCATGGAGAAGGTATTGAGATCTCTTACCTGTCAATTTGATTACATTGTGGTAGCAATAGAACATTCCAAAGATCTGAGCACCATGAGAATTGAAGCGCTGCAGAGCAGTCTAGAAGCGCAAGAGTTGCGTTTGACTGAGAGAACTTCTGAAAGGGAAGTAGAGCATCAGGCTCTGAAAGCAACTTCTGATAGGAGGTAACAGAAGCAGTCAGAAGCCAGGAGAAGATCTGATGGTGGTCAGAAGTCAGAAAGCTCAACCTCTGATAGACAAAAGAATGCTCAGAAGGGAAAAGAGAAGTATGACAAGAAGAAGATCCAATGTTACTGTTGTAAGAAGTTTGGTCACTTTGCTAGAGACTGTTGGCCAAACAAGGAGAGAAAATCAGAAGAAGCAAATATAGCCAGAAGTTCTGATGACGAATCTGTGCTATTGATGGCCTCTGAATCTGATGATTTGGATCTGATAGACTGGTGGTATATGGACACTGGCTGTTCAAATCATCTTACTAAAAACAAGAAATGGCTGGTTGACTTTGACTCTGAAAAGAGGACAAAGATTAGATGTGCTGATGACAAATATCTTAATGCAGAAGGTATGGGAAATGTCAGAGTGATTCTGAACAATGGGAAAACAACATTGATTCAGAACGTGTGGTATGTACCTGGCATCAGAAGCAATCTGATGAGTGTGGGACAATTAATTGAGAAAGGTTTTTCAGTTACCATGAAGGACAATCTTCTGAAGCTATATGACTGCAATCAGAAGTTGATTATGGAGTCAGAACAGGGAAGGAATAGAACATTCAAGGTGAATGTCAGAACTACAGACTCAGAATGTCTTAGTGCAACAAGTGCTGAGAAGGAGAGTGAGTTGTGGCACAGAAGATTTGGTCATTTGAATTTCAGAAGCTTAAAACATCTGAATTCAAAGAAGTTGGTACATGGAATTCCTGCAATTAAGAAGCCTGAAAAGTCATGCAAAGTTTGCATGGAAGGAAAACAACCACGATTGCCATTTGCGTCAGAAACTGCTCCAAGAGCAAAACATGCCTTGGGAGTTGTACATTCTGATGTGTGTGGTCCATTTCCAGTAGCATCGATTGGAGGGAATAAATACTTTGTGTTATTTGTTGATGAATTCACAAGAATGACATGGGTATCCCTTATTAAGTTTAAACACGAGGTGTTTGATGAATTCAAGAAGTTCAGAATGAAGGCTGAGAATCAGAGTGGTCAAAAGTTGAAGATTCTTAGAACTGACGATGGAGGTGAGTATAACTCCAAAGAGTTCCAGAAGTTCTGTGAGGAGAATGGAATTGAGCATGAGGTTACTGCTCCTTATACCCCTCAACACAATGGTCTTGCTGAAAGAAGAAACCGCACTTTGCTTGATATGGTGAGAAGCATACTAAAGGAGAAGAAACTTCCTTAGAAGCTCTGGGGAGAAGCTGTTGCCACTGCAACGTATGTACTCAACCGATGTCCTACGAAGAAGTTGAAGGAAATAGTTCCAATACAGAAGTGGACTGGAGATAAGCAAAGTGTTAGTCATCTGAAGGTGTTTGGTTCTGTTTGCTATAAACATGTTCCAGAAGCCAGAAGACAGAAGCTGGATGATAGAAGCAAAGTGATGATTTTGATAGGGTACCACAGTACAGGTGCATACAAGCTCTATTGTCCAGAAACCAACAAAATTGAATTCAGCAGAGATGTGATTGTGAAGGAATCAAAATTTTGGAATTGGGATAAGTCTCAATCTGATGTTAGAACTTCTGAAGAAAGGTCAGAGTTAAGAATTTCTGAAGTTGGAGTAAACTCTAACGTTGATTCTGATTCTGATAGTGATTCTGACTCTGGAGAAGACTCAGAAGATGAAGGTGACTCTGATGATCCAGACTCTGATGACCCAGACTCTGATGGTAATCCAGATTCTAGTGGCAATTCAGACTCTGGAAATATGCCAGCCCCTGAAGATGGTCAAAGCTCTGGAGGAAGTCAACCATATGAAGCTAGAAACTCTGAAGCTCAAGACTCTGAACAAGTTCGGAGACCACAAAGAATCAGAAACATCCCCAGAAGATATGCAGAATTTGACATGCTGCAAGACACTGAAGTAGACTCTGAAGGAGAAGTTATTCAGTGTGCCATGTTAGTAGACTCTGAACCCATAAGTACAGAAGAGGCTCTTAAGCAGAAGCTCTGGCTAAAGGCCATGAAAGAAGAACTTGATGCTATAGAGAGAAACAAGACTTGGAAGCTGACAAAACTTCCAAAAGACAAGAAAGCCATCAGTGTCAGATGGGTTTTCAAGCAGAAGTTAAAGTCAGATGGTTCAATTGGCAAACATAAAGCAAGGTTGGTAGCCAGAGGATTTCTACAGAAACCTGGGCTGGATTACTCTGAAGTGTTTGCACTTGTAGCAAGACATGAAACAATCAGAATGGTGATTGCAATAGCTGCTAACAGGAATTGGCCTCTGATGCATTTAGATGTAAAATCTGCATTTCTGAACGGTCCATTAGAAGAAGAAGTTTACGTGTCACAACCTCCTGGATTTGTGAAAAAGAATCAGGAAGGGATGGTGTACAGATTATACAAAGCTCTATATGGATTGAAACAAGCGCCCAGAGCTTGGAATCAGAAGATTGATTCATTTTTCAAGAAGCAAGGCTTTCATAAATGTGAGATGGAGTACGGTGTCTATGTTTAGCATACTTCTGAAGGAAATATGACTCTGGTATGTTTATATGTTGATGATATACTGCTGACTGGAAGTTCTGAACAAGAGATAGCCAAGTTCAAGAAAGTTCTGATGAATGAATTCGAAATGACTGATCTAGGCAAAATGACATTCTTTCTAGGGATGGAATTCAGATACTCTGAGAAAGGTATTATTTTGCATCAACTCAAGTATGAATTAGAAATTCTGAAGAGATTTAATCTGAAGAATTGTAAGATTGCTGTCACACCTTCTGATACAAATCAGAAACTGGATTCTGACTCTGATGGAAAGGATATGGACGCTACAACCTTCAAACAGTTGGTTGGTCCTCTGAGGTATTTGTGCAATACCAGACCTGATATTTGCTATTCAGTTGGGATGGTTAGTAGGTTCATGAGTAAACCTAAGTGGTCCCATTACCAAGCTACTGTCAGGATTCTGAGGTATATCAAGGGAACTCTGAAGTATGGAGTATTATTTCCTTCTGGAAGAAAGGATGAGTCAGAACTTCTGAGTTATTCAGATTCTGATTGGTGTGGAGACAGAGTTGACAGAAGAAGTACGTCTGGGTACTTATTCAAATTTCTGGGAGGTTCCATTTCTTGGTGTTCCAAGAAGCAACCTGTTGTGGCGTTGTCAACTTGTGAAGCTGAATACATTGCATGTGCTGTTACTGCATGCCAAGCTGTGTGGATTCTGAATCTATTGCAGGATCTGAAGATTAAAGTAAACAAACCTCTGAAGCTGATGATTGACAGCAAGTCTGCAATCAATCTTGCCAGAAACCCAGTGTTGCATAGGAGAAGCAAGCACATTGAGACCAAGTATCATTTTCTGAGACATCAAGTTCAGAGGGGAGTGTTAGAAGTTGTACACTGCAGAACTCAGAAACAGTTGGCAGATGTTTTGACGAAAGCTATCAAGACTGATCAATTTCTCAGATTAAGGGATGGAATTGGTGTTACAAGTTTTGATGGAATATGAATTAAGGGATGGTATTAGAAGTAATTCATATTTATTAGTTGTACTATTTTCTTAGCCCCTAAGTTTGTTAGAGGGTATTTTAGTATTTTTATCCTATTCTAGTAACCCTAGTTTTAGCTTATAAATAGGGTGGCAATCATTGTAACTTTTATCATGTTTTGTAACCGTCATTCTCTTAATAGAATATTTCCGTTCATCATTTATTCTACATTTGCACCAACACCCTTGTCCTCTTAATTTTGGAGTTTTGTATTTTTAAAATTCTTCAAACTTAAAATAATAATAAATAAAATGACAACGTTGCATTTAAAATAATTCAAAATAAAAATAATAAAGTCACTTCGAGATTTTTGGAATAAAAAAAATGACAAAAATACAAAAATTAATGCCACATAGCCTTACGCATTGGCACATTGAATGTGTCATTTTCCATCAAGTTTTAAAAGAGAATAATCTTTATATGAAATGTTAGTTTTACAATAACAAAGAAATTACAAGGGGAAACAAATAAAAGTTAAATATATGGCAGGGTCAAAAGTGTTATTAATCCTAAATTTTATTTAACATATGTCATTTGTGCTAGTTAAGTCTAATCTTCTACATAAGTCCATATAAATACACAATATTTTTTTATTTAATGGAGAGAATGAGCCGAAATAAGAGATTACACCAGGATTAACCTAGAGTCACATCAGCACATAAATTAGACATTGCACTCCTGAGTCTCATCCTATTTTCTTGCAATTAAAACAAAAATGTAGGGGGAGATGGGGTCTCCTTGATGAATCCCCCTACTAGGGCGAAAAAAATCAGATGCAGCGTTGTTCCATTTGATGTTGGTTTCAACGCTAGTCACTCCATGCATGATGATACTGGTCATCTTCAAATTGTTAAGTATCGTGACTGTCTAAGATATGTTTCTAAAAATTAAGCTTCAATTTTTTAAAAAATAAATCATCAATTATGTGTTTAAACTATTATTTTGTATTTAGTTCGGTCCATCAATTTTGTAAATATAATAAAGAGTTTATAAATTATTTATATTTTTTTTAGATTTTCATTTGATCTCCAATTTTTAATCCAATTAAGGGACTAACTCGATGAAATTATATAATATTATGATTTACCGACTACTTATTATATTTTTCATGGTTTAGAAACCATATTAAAAATAGAATATTAATTTAGATATAAAAGATTTATTCGTTTTTCTAAATAGAGTATTGACCAAAAGGTTTTGTAACACTTCAAATTTATTTAATAGTAGTATTATTAGTTAAATTAAGATACTTGGTAAACTTAAGATTTTTGGAGTTAAATGTGATTAATTTGTAGGGAATGAGTAGTGAGGGAAGTCTTTCATTTTTCCATGGGAGGATAACTTAAGCCAAGGATTCAAATAAAAAATGCAGTCTCTCTCTCTCTCTCTCTCTCTCTCTCTCTCTCTCTCTCTCTCTCTCTCTCTCTCTCTCTCTCTCTCTCTCTCTCTCTCTCTCTCTCTCTCTCTCTCTCTCTCTCTCTCTCTCTCTCTCTCTCTCTCTCTCTCTCTCTCTCTCTCTCTCTCTCTCTCTCTCACGCACGCACGTATGCACACACGCACGCCATTTTCATTCACACTTAAACCTTTAATTTTTTTCATCAAATTCACTCAAAATCATTAATCAGTCACTACAAATCTTTGAGTTCCTCCCATTTTTCTTAATTTTAATCAAATCTTCAAAACCTAAACTTTTGAAATTCATCTTCTTCAATTGAATGTGCAAGTTTTCATCAATCTCAAAGGTTCTGAGCAATTAGACTACAAGAGGTAAGCAAAAGAAAATTTATTTCATCTTTTTGTTCCTTATTGACCAAGACACCCTATGAGAGTGGAGGAATTGGATTGTTCTCTTTGGATTGTTTTCTTTGTTGTTTTGGTGCTCATTTGTATTTTTAAAACTCATTTAAGTTGTCTCTAGAATTTTAATACTGAAATGGTGAATTTAGACAACATTAGAGATCAAGATTAAACTTAAGGAAATTTGGAACAAACCTTTGGAATGAATGGTGAGTTTATTTGAGGGCTTAATTATATAAATTAAATAATAGTGAAATTAGGTAGGTGGTTAATTAGAGAAAATAAGTTAGTTCTTTACAAACCCCAAAAATATTAGTTTAGGAATTGTTTAGAATTTAATTAGAATGTTTGTAACTCAATTAGGCAGGTGATTCATTAGAATGTTTTGCGAAGAAAAGAATGTGACATTTATAACTAAGATCATTAGATGAATAAGTTGTGACTGATGGGTGGGTGAAAAGACCCACATGACTGCAAATCAAGTAGGCATGAACTAGATAAAATTCAAGCGCGTATTTCTTTCCAATAACCTACCTGACAGTTACCATATCCAAATGGAGAATAACTTCCTAGAACTCAGACAAGGGAATTTTTTATGCCTGAATACAACAGAAAGTTAAATAAATTTGCTAACTATTCCTACCACACCAAGTATGCCACAAACGGGCGTTGGGAGTTCAATCAATACAAGTTCATACATAGAGGGGATACTTCATATGCAGTGTCATTGCAAGTAATTCAAGACTGTAAGGATTTGGTCTAAAAGAGCTATTTGAAAAAATATAATCTAAAAAGGATCAACAAGAAGAAGGAATTTGCTTATAACAAGAAAAAAGAATCATGGAAGTTTATCAATAGTTGAAGCCCAAGAGTTCCCATAATAAAGGAAAGCGATCTTAATCTCCCCGAGTATGCAAGAATTGTGGAGGCTATTATGGTGGAGAATGTATGAAATAGAAAAATGTTTGCTACTACTGTAAAAAAAAGTTGAACACATTAATTGGGAGTGCTTATAATTTAAAGACAAGGTGTTGCTAATAAAACTAAAACTTATGAATCTATGTGCTCGCAGATATTGTCAAGGTAATCCAAGATGGTGAAATTTGTTGACAGTAAAGTTACAATCAACTAATTAGTTATTTAGTTTTGATGATGACAACACCTGATATCAAACAATATCCAATAAAGTTCTTATCTATTGAAGATAGCTCAAGCATTGAATGATGCTCAAGATATTTTATCTAGATATCATATAGAACCAAGCTATCTTCTTGAAGATTCTTTTGAGGATCAAGTCATCTCCTTGAAGTTAGCAATGTGGTCAAACGACATTCAAGTGAAGACTTTTGTTTCAAGGTTCACACGTGGTCTATCTTCTTAACTCTCTAATGATGGTAATAAAATTGAATATATATCAAGGATCATCAAGCCCTAAGACTCAAAGTCCTTGTTTGATTCTAAACTCAAATATAATGATGCCAAGACTTAAAGCTTCAGAGTTGTGAAAAAGAGGAAGTGTGAAAGTTTGCTTGTTCATGTTTGTTTTAGTGACTAGTGTCTTGTAAAGGTATAAGGGTATCTCTGAAAATACAATGACAAAATCACACACACTAGAAATCTTTGAGAAGCCTCTCATATTTTATTTAAAACACATAGGAAAAAGACTTTAAAGCCTAGCCAACTAATTAGGGGAATGTCTGATTGATTGAAAGATATTTTCCAACCGAATAATCAATTAGACCTAGTCACCTTATCAATTATTTTCACTTAGTTAAGTCTAAAATCGATTCAGACAGTCTCTTAATGATTGGTAACAAATAAATATCAAAACCTTCCATTTGTGGCTTGAATAATCAATTATTAAAGGTTAATAATCAATTGGTCTAATCGATCAGGTGAGTTATTTTGCCCATAGACTTCTTCCAAATTTATACTATAATTTAACCTATAAATAGAGAGCTTCTTTATCATTTTATTACATCCAGAAAATAGGCTTTAGTCTCACCTTTTTCTTCTCTCATCATTTTCACAAAATCTCTTAATGTCTAACATATATTTAGACTTAGCATTTCGAAAGTATTCTTGTGTCTAAGTGAGGATCATTATTTTAGGAGAGCGCTTAATTGTAATTTACCAAGAGTGTAGTATCTATTGAGTAAATAATTCCTCTATAAGAGGTTGTTTGGTTGCAAGCTAAACAAGTAAAATCTCTTGTTTATTTTGAGGTATTATCTTAGGAAGCCTCTATTTGGTTCGTGAGTTTCACCAAGAAGAAAATATCCATTTTGGTTCGTGAAGATCATCCATCAAAATCTCCATAAATGAAATTTCATTCTCCTTCTGGAAAGATGTCAAACACAATGTGCTAGACAATGTATGTGACAAGATTAATGCAATAACACTTTAAAAAGAAAATAAAGTAAAATGAACACATAGAGTTGGTAACCAAGTTTGGTGCAATGACACCTGCGTCTTGAGAGAGTTAACCTGAGAAACAAAATCCACTCTTAATAGTAAAAATACGAATTGGTATTAGCTGAAATCTTCTAGTTCAATGCATTTTTTCTTAATAGTACTTATGAATTTCTATTTAGGAAAACTCCCCGTAAATATGAGAGTCTTCTCACTTTCTCTCAACCATTATCCCTAGTGTTTGAACAATTAGAAAATAGTTTGAATTATGTAACTTTCACAACTAAAAAAATAGACTATATTCCTTTATATAGCAGTGGTTCAAATGAATAGAGTTTCAGAGAGCAAAACAAAATACAAAGACTCAAACTACTAAACATGCCTTGCTTGATATCTCAAGGAATGATTCTTCTGTATGGAGAGCTTATCCTAAGATAGAAAAACATTCAGCTACATGTTATCGCGCCGTGAAAAATACCCGAGCACATCACACGCTCGAAATACAACAGAGTCACCACTGAATTTTATTTATACTAAGAGAAAGGGAAAATATAAATAAAACCCAAGGGGAAGATAAAAAGGTTAAGAAAGTCGGTTATGCAAGGGAAAGGTATTAGCACCCCTCATATCTATTGTACTGAATGGGAACCATTTTGATTGTTCTTTGCGTATATAGGTGTTATTATATAAAGGTTACTTATGATTGCTTTTAATTAAGGAAAAATAAGTTTATTAATTAATGTGTTCGCCAAGGATTCGAACCCTCGTGCCTAAGTATTCTCATAGTTCAATGAGAAAATCAGAGTTTTGTAGTTCGGGGTAGAAAACTACGAATTTGTTGGTTTTTTTAGGGAACGATGTTATAATCATATCCTAGAAGTGCTTTGACATTAGCTACGTCAATCCTAGTTTCAATTCTCTAAGCTTTTAGTATGATTTCTAAGGAATGGATTATAAATAGTTATTTTATTAAACAAAAGTTGTTTGTTTTGAAAAGGTTCATGAAGGATTGAATTGAAAAAAGGTTTGTGAATGAACTGGAAAAGATTTGTGAAATGGTGAAGTTGTTGTTTAGACTAAGAGTGTGTTTCTTGAACCCATAAAGTGGTGTATCAGAACCAAAGAGTATGCCATTTAACCAATAGATGGTGATTAGTCAATGCAGAGTTATAGGTGTAAGACCCCAATTTTGAGCATAAGATCCATCACGCTATCTCATTATTTGCATTTGCATTGGGATCACACCTTCGTATCCTCCTCACCCCTAATTCATTTGGGTTTGCATTGGTAGAGATTACCAAGCACTTTTGAATGTATCATACTTTATTTTCTTTTTTTAGCTAACTAAAATACCAAAAATATGTCTATGTGTAGCTTTGTTTCTTTTATAGGTAGTGTGCGTGTCCACCTATGCCTCATCAAGCTCATATCTAAGGTTTGAGACCCTCAGTACAAAATATTAATCAAGAAAAGGTTAAAATTGGTTCTAAGTATCATATATGGACCCCCATTCTCTTTAATTATCATTTTGATCAAGAATTCATCAAGAGTTTGAAGCTTGTTTGCCTTGGAAGCTCTAATTCATCTGGGTATCTTGTGTAACTTACTCGTTAAATTTCTTCACCAATTGATCAAAGATCTCAAGTGATACTTCATTATACATCATCTCAAGCATATATGATCCTCCATGAGCCCCAAAGATCAAAAGAACTTCAATTTTGCAAGTTGGTTCAAAGATGTTGACCAGAAAAGTTAACTAGTCAAATCTAGGGTTTCCTAGACCCTATCTCCTACAATTTTTGTCATATGAAAATGATTTCAAGAGAAAAGTTACTCTTTATGACATTCCAAACAACTTCCATGTTGTCATCAAGATCTAATTTTGCTTGGAAAGTCATTTTTTATGGTGAAAGATTATAGGTCATTTTGTTTGTGCGCTAGATGGAGGGTCAACTTCTAAGAATCATAACTTGCTCATTTTTTATGATATTAAGGCCATCCAACTTTATTGATAAATTTCAATATATCTTCTCTAACTTTGCTTCTTTGATAAAGGTCTAGTTCTACTTGCAAGGGCATGTACCAAGAGGAAACATTATAGATCATTTTGGGCCATCATCATTGAAAAAGCAATTTTCCTCAACTTCTAAAATCCATAACTACCTCATGCAAGATTAAAATGGTGTCAAATTTGTGACCAAATTGCATAGAAATGAAAGAGCTACAACTTTAAAGAAGGAACCATTTTCATTTGAAGTTGATAGCAAAATTTATGCAAGGTGGAAAAAGTGGTCCTTTAACTTTTAACTTAGAAAATTTTCAACTATGTTTGATTTCTCCAACTTCCACCTTAAAATTCATCATGATCCAAGCTCCAAATGTTTCAACAGTAAAGTTTCTCTCATTCATGTTACCTTTCCAAAGAGTCCATGGCATTTTGAGCATTTTTTAGTGACTTGCGCATGGGTGTAATTCATGACCCCATTTGGTAAGATTCATGACCAATTTTCATTTCACTAATGCATGGTTCCATGTTATCATTTCAGGTTGACTTGCATTTTATTCCAGATCAATCCACATCATTCTTTGGGCCTAGCACACACCCATGCAAGCATGCACCATTGCATTGCTATTTTTGGAAAAATTTCAAATGGGGTGGAAAGCAATGTGTAGGCTATATATACATGTCCCTTGAGCTTAGAATGGGATCCACTCTTGCCCAATCTTTGACCTGCTTCTTTCCCAACCTCCATTAAAGGATAAACTTAAGGATTTCTTTAGAAATCGAGTTTCAATTTTCGCATTCTTTTTTGGAATTGAAAATCCAAAAATCCAAGCCTTTTAATCATCAATATCACTTCTTGCAAGTTGGTAGAAGCAAGCCCAAGCAAATTGAGATCAAGATCGAGCTTCCTCACTGCAAATAGAAGGTGAATTTTTTGAAACTTTTTTTCTTCGATTCTCCCTCAATTCTTCATCATTTCACTTGCTTTTTGGTTGGTTGAAGTCCTACCAATGTAGGCAACAAGATTAAGTTGCTTTAAGGTCAAATCGAAGCAACTCAGATCATACTCCTCAATTTTCAATTCCATGTATCTTTCAATACACTTAGAATTGGAGACTTTTGATGGCATATTTGGATTCCTGGCAATTTTCTATTCAAAATAGTGTACACACTTTTTATTTTGGTGAAAGTTGATGGTGGACCAGTCCGGTGAGGTCCATCGGAGAAGATGATCGGAGCTCTAGCTCCGGTGGTGAGTTGGCAGCTTCACATCCAGCTGATCATGGTACAATGATCTAATCCTGGCCTTTGTTTTGAGTTACCCATATTGCAGCGTGTTGACTTGGTTGCATGGTAGACACCACACGCGTGGCCATCAGATATGCCACCTTAATTAATGAGGGAGATCTGATGGCCCTTGTTTTTTCTCACTTTATTTTAATTTCTGATTTTATGTTTAATCCTTCTATTTTTTAATTCATATTAAATTCATTTTTAATCCAAAAAATATGGGACTTTCACCAAAAATATTTAAATATTTGCCTCTTCCATATTTTGAATTAAAATCATTTTTTGGATTAATTTTGATATTTTTTGTGAATTACATGATTTTAGACTTGTTTTTAAATATTTTAAAATACTACTGACTTTCCAAAAATTCAAAATTTTGTTGTCTAAGGTCTTTTGACCTTGTTTGACCTAGGATAAACCCCTTGGCTATTTGTTTGGTTATTTGAAGGGATTTGAGGTTTTGTCCATTTAAAAATGAATTTAAATTCATTTTAAAATTGATTTTTAATTATTTAATTGTTTAAAAATATTGTTGAGTTTTCGGTTGACCTTGTAATGTTTGACTTTCTGTTTGGCCTTGATCATGGTTGATTTGAACTTCCATTTGATCAATACTATTGGACTTAGGGGGTTGATGAAATGTACATTTCATCCCCCAAAATGAATGGATAGTATTGATCAGATGAAATTCCTTCTATGATCAATTTGGGTTTCTATTTCCCCTTCCATCTTCATATTCATCCCTATTATTCCCCAATCCATCATTAACCAATTAATTCTCTTCATGTCTAATGTTAGTTGATTCATCAATGACTTTGTGTCAGATGAATCAACATGAGCCTGACTGAGATAGGTCCTTCCCACTTTGTTTTTTGTGTGTGGTATGTTTTAGGAGCTTGGTTCTTTGTACCAAGTCTCTAACATGCATTAACATCAATATCTTAATTGCCCAACCTCATATAGTTGTGACTTCTACATAAGTCCAATTACGATTGCTTAACATAGAGCTAAATTTGTCCCAAAAGGCATAGAATTCTTGTAAGTAAGATTGTAAGTCTCCAATTCTTCATGGAATTTTGTGAAGACTTGACCTTTTTTCCATTCATGAGAGCTAGTGGCATACTTGTTGATTTATCCAAGTTGGAGCCCTTCTCATGGATGATGTCTTGGTTCATGTATTCATACTTGTGAATGAATGGTTGAGTGTTCTCCAAGGAATGACTTAAACAATTAAAACTCTTCACTAACATTGACTAACTTCTTATTAACATTGCTTTACTTTCAAGTCATTTACTTAATGCAATTAAAAATTCAATATCTTTATCATTCATTGCCATTTACATTTCATGCAATTTGTTTATGTTTCAGTTCTTTTCACTTTGCTCACTTGAGCCATATATTGCGATTGTATATATTGTGTGCTTGTGATTTTGTTCTGTTTGTGGTCTTAGGACCCTAAAATACTTAATAACAACAAAAACCCTAAAAAATATCTAGGTGGACTGTTGGACTTGATTTGAACTTTTGCACTTAGGATAGACAATCTTCCCTGTGCTTTGAGGACTTGGCCAATGCCACTACTTAAGACTGAGCTATCCTTGATTGTGCCTTTCATCTTATGCAAACCTTGAGTGCTCCTAGTTCATCTGTCACTTTGTCTCTATGCTTAATTGTTACACTGTTATTATTGTTTATGTTTGATGATTGCTTCTGAGAGTTTGCCAAGGAATATTTCATCTTATACATGTGAAGACATTGAAGGCTGCTAGCTATTGTAGTGCTTTCTTGGATATTATGGATATCTTTATTTTATGTCTTGGTATTCATATTAACTGCTTAAAATTCCAAAGGAAATGGGTTTCTATCTGGCATTCTTGTCTTGTGGATTGCATCTCATTGGTCAGATCTTTTCAACTCTTAAATTTTAATTTTTTGTCTAGGGTAGTCTCTTCATCTCCTCCCACTTCTTTAATTTCAAAATCTCTCCCTCTTTTTAAAAACCTTCTTTGCTTGTGATTTCAAACTTAGACATGTTTTAATGATTAGAAACTTTGGCCTTATGCCATTGAATTTTCAACATTTTCTTAAATCAAACTTGTAAATAAATTTAACCATATTGACTATAATTTCAAAAGACAAAAAGAACTAACAACCTCATTTAAATCTTTGGGACATTTTATGCCCTTTTCTTTTAAACCTTTGTTGAAATCAATTCACCAACTTCTTTGAAATTTTTACCACAAACTACGGGGTTTTGATCCTTCATTTTTATTTTGGTATGTAGGCATAAGACCGAAGGTTTTGTAAAACACAAAATTGTAATTAATGAATTCTTTTCTCATCCCCTCACTCTATATTTTTATCAAATATCTTTTTGACCAAAACACTTGCACACAAAAAAGGACTCCCTAGGAGTACCTAGGACACTTTGAGTGTTAATACCTTACCTCTGTGTAACCAACCCCCTTACATGTAATCTCTGGCATTTTATTAGTTTTGATTTGAAAACTTCTTATCTTTGTTTTTTTTCGTACTTTTGCCCTTTTTCTTTGGAAACAATAAAAGCACGGTGGCGACTCCAGTTTTATCGACGTCGAGTTAACCAATAATCCGATGGTCATGGATTTTCCACTATAGAAATAAAGTGGCGAATTTGCTGGGGAGTAGTCCTAAGTGGGTTTAGACTAGTTTTTTGTGTGTATATATATGTATTTGATGTTTATTAGTATATATTGTTGTGTGATACTTTGTCTGTTGTGCATGGTGATCTCTGTGTGGTGAGATAAGTTCTAACCCGAACTTGAGTGCAATTTAAGATATGAGGGTGGTATAATCATGTTGGATTTGAAGTAGTATCCTAAAAGAGTTGATATGAGATCCCCCACTCAGTGGAGACCTCTTTGGAGTTACTGGTGTCACACGAGTAAGTCGTGAATAGGAATTACTTTCTCTAATTTGGGGGTCCGAGAAGCTGAGGACCATAGAACATTTAACCCAACTTAGCCTATTTTAGGACGTAGTGTGGATATTGTTCAAGTGTAGACTTGATAGTAGTTGTTACGCGATACTACACTCAAACGAGTTTCTCTTGAGAATACTATGGGTTGATGAGTCAGTCATCCTAACCTATAGTATCAGATAGATGGGATCACGACTCTGAGAACTTTTTAGAACATGATCTACAGGTTTTCATCCTTAGTACACTCCGTTGGGATAGTTCTTAACCTGACTTCATGCTCGTGACTTGCAACAAACCCTTTGATTCTTGATTGATCTGATCAGTCTCATCAATATCAATGGAACTTGGGTGTTGATAAGGTGAAAACTATAATCCACTAAAATGGATGATTGATCTTGATGACGACTTGATTCATCCCTTGACCTTTGTTTGGGTTTTCCTTGTGTGTGATTCCTTGTGTGTGATTGTTGCATTCATGCATACATGGATTATGGACAAAGGAACACTAAGAAGTATAGTTTTAGGTCTCCCGACTTGAAAGAGTTAAGGAAGCTATCATCCTTTGTATTAGATCCCTTGGACTTCCAGAAACATCATGGGAAGCTTTTGTCCGTATTATCCACTGATGTGGTTGAAGGAATTTTGAGTGTCTTGGTGCAATTCTATGACCCTCTTTATCGGTGCTTCACTTTTCCCTATTATCAGCTTATGCCCATGTTAGAGGAGTATGCCCATCTCTTGGGTATGCCCATGTCTAATAAGGTACCTTTCAGTGGGTTGGAGGAGATCCCGAGATCTCAAATCATAGCCGAGG
Source organism: Lathyrus oleraceus (assembly GCF_024323335.1). NCBI lineage: Eukaryota > Viridiplantae > Streptophyta > Magnoliopsida > Fabales > Fabaceae > Lathyrus > Lathyrus oleraceus. The sequence continues at coordinate 373,253,886 of NC_066584.1, forward strand.
CTCTTCATTTGAAGAAATCCGAGATTGATGCCAATTTGGTGGAGAAATAAGGGATTATAGGGTTGACTTATGAGTTTCTCATTGGTAGAGCTACTGATTTTGCTCAAGACGGTAGCATGGACTCTTTCGCAACCATCTTTGTATTTCTCATCTATGGTCTATCGTTGTTCCCTAACATTGACAGTTTTGTTGATGTTAACGCCATTAGAATCTTCTTGATTGGGAATCCTGTTTCGACTTTTTTGGGTGACATGTATTTCTATATGAATTTGAGGAATTCTAAGGGTGGTGGAACCGTTGTGTGATGTGTTACTCTTATGTACAAGTCGTTTATTTCGTACTTTCCTCCGACGCCTACTTTCTTAGAGAATCGACAATGTCTACGGTGGTCTCAAAGGCTTATGTCTCTCACTAATGATGATATTGTTTGGTATGCTCCTGCATTGGGTAGTTTGGATATTATTGACAGTTTTGGTGAGTTCTCTAACGTTCCTCTCGTTGGTACGCAAGGAGGAATCAACTACAACCCAGGATTGACTCGTCATCATCTTGGGTTCCCCTTAATAGATAAGCCTAATAACATTCAGTTAGAGGGTTTATTCTATCAAGAGGGTAAATATCCCCAACATTTGAAGAGTAGAATGGTGCGTGCTTAGCACAATGTTCATAGTAACAGAAGATCCGAGCTTGGTCCATGCAACTATATTGCTTTGAAAGCTTACACTATTTGGGTGTAGAAGAGAGATTTAGAGCTCAAGATGTCGTGCGCTTGCAAAAGACCTATGTTTGTGGTTATGGTTGAGTCATAAACTATCCCTAACCAAGATGTAAAGGAGTTGGAAGATGCATTTGCCAATACGAAGCAAGAGAGAGACTTGAGGGAAGAGGGATTCCATGCTTTGAACCGAAAGCATGTAGAGTTGGAACATGAGATGTATTTATAGCATGAGGGAGTGATATTTTCACACTTGAAATTTTATCCAAATTTAGCAATGTGAATGGCACAAGTGTATGGGCATGTACATGCCCATAAGGCAATGTATTGAGGTCCAAAATCAACCATGTTGAAGTCTGAATGAAGCTTGAATGGCAAGGCAATGTGAAATGAAGTTTGTACATTTGATTTCCTCCAATGATGCAGCTCTGTTAAAGCCATGCGCAGCCCTAGCAAACCTAATCTAAAATGCATGAACTTGGGTTCTCTGGAAAGCTTGGATCAAGGGGAACAAGTTTGATGTTGAATACTTTTTTATTTGGAGCTTGGATCATGGTGAATTTTGAGGTGGAAGTTTGGAAATTTCAACATGTTGAAAATTTTCCGAAGTGTAAAGTCATATATCTCAATATTCCACCTTACTTAACTTTTTATGTGAGCTTCAAATGAGAAACGTGTCTTCATAAAAGTTGTAGATCTTTCAAAGACCTTTAAAATGGTCACCAATTTCATGTTATTTGGATTTATAATGATAGAGTTATGAATTTTCGAAGTTTGGAAAAATCACTTGTTCAATGGTATAGGTCAAAAATGACCTATAATGTATCCTCATATCACATGCTCATAAAAGTTTAATTTGCTTCCACTCAAAACATCAAAGTTAAATTAGACATCTTGAATTTGATTGTGCAACTTGGAAATATTTCATCTCATAAAAAATGAGCAAGTTATGGCCTTGGGAAGTTGACTTTCAAATTAGGGTTTAGACAAAATGACCTATAATGTTTCAACATAGAAAATGACTTTCCAAGCAAAAATATCTCTAGGTCTCAACATGAAAGTTGTTTGAAATTTCATTTAGAGTAAAGTTTCTCTTGGAATCATTTTCATATGGTGAAAATTGTAGGAGATAGGGTCTAGGGAGACCTAGTTTTGATCAGATGAATTCATCTGGCCAACCACCATCAACCAACTTGCCAACCTTTAATTATCTTGACTTTATAGGCTCATGGTAGATCATATATGCATAAGATTATGATTTTTGAAGGGTCCCTTGATAAATTTGATCAATTGGTGAGATAGCTTATTGGAGAAGTTACTCAAGATACCCAGTCAAACTAGGGTTTCCAAGGCAAATCACCCTGAAACTTTTGAAGAAAACTTGACCCATATGACATGTAGAGATCAATGGGACTAATATATGATTATTTGAGACATTGTGGATCAATCTTTGATTGTGCTCTTAGCCATGAGGGTCTCAAACCCTAGGTGTGGATTTGATAGATCAATGGTGATCATGCCCTACCTACAAAAGAATTAGGCAAATGCAAAGACATATTTTTGGTATTTTGGTTAGTAAAATGATAATATACAAGTATGATACAATCACATGGTGCTTGGTGATCTCTCCCAAAACAAACCCAATGAAAGAGGGGTAAGGAGGATGCCAAGGTATGATCCCATTGCTAATGCATATGATGAAATTGCATGAGGGGTCTTAGGGTCAAAATTGGGGTCTTACATTGAGCATGATGTGACTGTGGATCAGTTTGACCACATTGTTGCTAACATCACTTCTTGCAATAATCTAAGCTTTTGTGATGAAGAGCTTCTTGAGGAAGGTAGAAATCACAAACTAGCACTCCATATTTCGATGAATTGTAAGGAGGATGCGTAGTACAATGTGTTGGTCGATATTGGTTCTTCTTTGAATGTGCTTCCGAAGTCAAATTTTTCCAGACTTTTTTATCAAGGCGCCCCTATGAGATACAGTTGCGTGATTGTCAAAGCGTTTGACGGTTCTCGTAAAACCGTCATTGGTGAAGTGGACATTCCAGTCAAGATAGGTCCAAGTGATTTCTAGATTACTTTCCAAGTAATGGATATCCACTCGGCCTATAGCTGCTTGTTGGGAAGACCATGGATTCATGAAGCTGGAGCAGCGACATCCACTCTACACTAGAAGCTTAAATTTGTGAAGAACGGCAAGCTTGTCGTTGTGGGTGGAGAGAAGGCGCTCGTAGTGAGCCATCTGTCATCCTTTTCTTATGTTGAAGCTAAGGAGGAGGTTGGAACTCCATTCCAAGCCTTGTCTATTGCTGAAGTAAAGAAGATCGGGGCACCCATGTCTTCTTTGAAGAATGCTCAGAAAGCTATTGAAACTGGCAGCACTGATCAGTGGGGTCGTGTGGTAGAGATTGTCGAGAACAAGAATAGGGCCAAATTGGGATTTCAACTACGGTCGTTCAACATCATAGCTGAAGATGTGCAACCGAGTTTCCGCAGTGGAGGGTTTATTCATGGGAATGATCAACACTCAACTGCTGTGATTGAGGACAGTGAAGACGAAGCTTGCGCCAACTTTGTGACGCATGGCCAGATTTGCAACAATTGGGTTGTTGTTGATGTTCCTATTGTTATTCATCGCTCTAAGTATTTTTTTTCATTTTTTAAGAAAAATCATTCTCCTATGCCTAAGGGGAAAGTGAACATTCTTAGGCATTTCAATTATCATCAATGAAATACAATTTTATTCATCCACATCTATGATGTTTTATTTTTACTTTTTACTTTTCTGAAAAATGGTAATCACACAAAAAAACATTAATAAATAAATTATAATCTTCCATCTGCATAATATTTGGTCACAACTCATTTCTCTAAAATCAAAATATCAAATCATTATGCAGGTTGGGTCCCAAACCCATTGAATACAATGATCTTACTTCCTCTCCAAACTTTGATTTCCCTGTGTTTGAGGTTGAGGAAAAGACTGGTGATGAAGAAGTATCTGATGAATTATCTCGTCTACTTAAGCATGAGGAAAAAGTCATTCAACCGTTTGAAGAGCAAATTGAATTAGTCAACTTGGGCTCCGAAGATGTTGTGAAGGAAGTCAAGATTGGGTCTCAATTGTATCCAGAGGCTAAGAAGGGGTTGATTGATCTTCTTCGAGAATATTCAGATGTGTTTGCTTGGTCCTATCAAGACATGCCTGGGTTGGATTCTGAAATTGTGAATCATAGATTGTCGTTGAAGCCAGAATGCCCGCTAGTCAAGCAGAAATTGAGAAGAACACATCCTAATATGGCATTTAAGATCAAAGAGGAAGTGCAGAAGCATATTGATGCTGGTTTTCTTGTTACCTCTGAACATCCGCAGTAGGTGGCCAATATTGTACTTGTTCCGAAGAAGGATGGAAAAGTCTGTATGTATGTTAATTATAGAGATTTGAACAAAGCTAGTCCAAAAGACGATTTCCCTCTGCCACACATTGATATGTTGGTAGAAAATACAGCTAAATTCAAAGTCTTTTCGTTTATGAACGGATTTTCCGGTTATAATCAGATCAAGATGGCACTCGAAGACATGGAGAAGACCACGTTCATTACACCCTGGGGAACATTCTGTTATAGAGTGATTCCTTTCGGTTTAAAGAATGTTTGTGCAACATACCAGAGAGATATGACCATTCTTTTTCATGATATGATGCATAAATAGATTAAATATATGTTGATGATATGATTGCCAAATCAAGTAATGAAGAAGAATATGTCGAGCATTTGTTGAAGTTATTTCAGCGTCTAAGGAAGTATAAACTCCGCTTGAATCCCAATAAATGTACTTTTGGTGTTTTTTCTGGTAAATTGTTGGGCTTTATTGTCAGCGAGAAGGGTATTGAAGTTGATCCTGACAAGGTCAAAGCAATACAAGAAATGCTTGCGCCCAAAACTGAGAAGCAAGTCAGAGGTTTTCTCGGACGTTTGAATTATATCTCAAGATTTATATCGCATATGACTACCACATGTGCACCTATATTCAAGCTTCTTCGGAAAGATCAGTCTTGTGATTGGACTAAGGATTGCCTTAAAGCTTTTGACAGTATCAAAGAGTATCTGCTTAAGCCTATGCTTCTGTCTCCGCTTGTTGAAGGAAGACATTTGATCATGTATTTGACTGTACTCAATGAAAGTATGGGTTATATTCTTGGTCAGCAAGACGAAACTGGAAAGAAAGAATGTGTCATTTACTACCTCAGTAAGAAATTCATCGACTGCAAGACTAGGTATTCTATGCTAGAAAAGACTTGTTGCACATTGGCTTGGGCTGCTAAGCGTCTGCGCCAGTATATGTTGAATCATACTACTTGGTTAATATCCAAAATGGATCCAATCAAGTATATTTTTGAGAAGCCTGTTTTAACTGGGAGGATTGCCCATTGGTAGATGTTATCAGAGTATGATATTGAATACCGATCTCAAAAAGCTATCAAAGGTAGTGTCTTGGCTGACCATTTGGCTCACCAACCGATGGAAGATTATCAGTCAGTGTAGTATGATTTTCCTGATGAAGAGATCTTGTACTTGAAGATGAAAGATTGTGAAGAACCGTTGCTTGAAGAAGTGCCAGAGCCTGGTTCCCGTTGGGGCATGGTGTTTGATGGAGTTGTTAATCAGTATGGTAATGGCATTGGGGCAGTGATTATCACTCCTCAAGGCACACATTTTCCGTTTACGGCTAGATTAACCTTCAAGTGTACAAACAATATGGTTGAGTATGAAGCTTGCATTATGGGGCTTGAAGAGGCCATTGATCTCAAAATAAAACATCTTGATGTCTATGGAGATTCAGCTTTGGTTGTGAATCAGATCAAAGGCGAATGGGAGACGAATCAACCTGGTTTGATACCGTATAGGTAGTATGCAAGGAGGATTTCAACTTTATTTACAAAGGTTGAGTTTCATCATATCCCTCTAGATGAAAACTGGATGGCGGATGCTCTTGCAACGTTGGCTTCTATGATTGTAGTGAAATTCTGGAATGAAGTTCCTAATCTGACAGTGATGTGTCTTGATAGGCCAGCTCATTATTTGCTATCGAAGAAGCCAAAGATGAAAACTCGTGGTATTTTGATATCAAATGTTTCTTCCAAAGTCATATTTACCCGCCTGGGGCGTTTTTGAAAGATAAGAAGACTTTGAGAAGATTAGCTGGCAACTTCTACATGAATGGTGATGTGCTTTACAAGAGAAACTTCGATATGGTTTTGCTCAGATGCATGGATAGACACGAAGCAGACTTATTAATGACTGAAGTCCATGAAGGTTCCTTTGGTACTCATTCCAATGGACATGTTATGGCTAAGAAGATGTTGAGAGCATGTTATTATTGGCTGACAATGGAATTTGACTGTTGCAAGTTTGTGAAGAAATGTCACAAGTGTCAAATTTATGCAGATAAGGTTCATGTTCCTCCGACACTGTTGAATGTCATTTCCTCTCCATGGCCCTTCTCCATGTGGGGAATTGATATGATTGGTATGACTGAACCTAAAGCTTCGAACGAATATCGTTTCATTCTAGTGGCTATTGATTACTTCACAGATTGGATTGAAGTGGCATCGTGCGCAAGTGTAACCAAGCGAGTTGTTGTAAGGTTTATCAAGAATTAGATTATATGCCGTTATGGTGTGCCGAGTAAGATCATTACTGATAATGGATCAAACTTGAATAACAATATGATGGAAGCTCGTTGTAAAGACTTCAAGATTGCACATCATAATTCTTCTCCCTACAGACCTAAGATGAATAGGGTTGTTGAAGCTGCAAATAAGAACATCAAGAAGGTCATTCAGAAGATGATTGTAACATACAAAGACTGGCATGAGATACTCCCATTTGCTTTGTAGGGGTACCGTACATCTGTCCATACTTCAACAGGGGCAACCCCTTTCTCACTTGTTTATAGTATGGAAGTTGTTCTCCCAGTAGAGGTTGAGATCCCATCACTGTGTGTCTTGATGGAAGCCAAGTTGACTGAAGCTGAATGGTGTCAGACCAGGTATGACCAGTTGAATTTAATTGAAGAGAAGAGATTAACTTCCATGTTTCATGGTCAGTTATATCAGCAAAGAATGAAGAAAGCTTTTGATAAGAAGGTCAGGCCTCGAGTGTTTAGAGAAGGTGACCTTGTGCTCAAAAAGATTCTATCTTTCAAACCTGATGTTAGGGGCAAATGGACTCATAATTATGAAGGCTCATATGTTATGGAGAGAGCCTTTTCAGGTGGTGCTTTGATTTTTACAACTATGGATGGTGAAGAGTTCATTCGTCATGTGAATGCCGATGTAACCAAGAAATACTTCCCCTAAAAAGAAAAGAATAGCCCGCTAAGTTAAAAACCTGAAAGGGCGGCTTAGGAAAAAAATAGCGTCTCGATGGATTGAAAACCCGAAAGGGCGATCCATGCAAAAATTAGAGACATAAAATAGAAAATTATCCCGATAGATTGAGTACCCCACCCTGGGGCAATCTATGCAAGAATTCGGGACTATGGCAAGTAACTGCATTCGGTTGATCCCTAGCCATGTGGGGCAATTTTGAGCAAGTCAGACGATTCTATTTCATCGTTCTCAACCGAAGCCAAGAGTGCACCATATATTGAAGTTGGTAGAAGGATTAGTGATCATTGTGTTCAATGTAGCCCTTTTCCATGTAAATTACCATTTTTCAACTTTTGTAAAAGATCTATGGAGTCTTGTCATTTACAGACTACCATTCTATTAGATAAAGTATAGCTTTTTATCCAATTGTTTCTACTCTTATTTATTTTTCAGCTAAATAGAATTGGATTGTATGATGGTAATTTTGAAATTGAATTAATAAAATAAAAATCATTTTTTTCTTAAATAATAATAAAAACAATCACTTTAAAAAGGAAATTGATTTCAGTAAGGAATATCAACGGTAATCTGAGAATAGGTAAGTCCTAAAGTGCGAAGCATCATTGGTCTTCCCCGAGCGGTTGGTTTGGTAACCTTTTCCTCCCCAACGGCAAGTCAGTTTCCCCAACTGAGTTTGTAATCACATCCTAGCTGAGTTGTAGGCTCACATTCTCAACAGTTTGCATGGACCCAGCATAAAGTTTTATCTCTTGTAAGCCCCCAACGGAGTTCACTTCTGATCCCCGACAGTGTTGATTCTTGAGCAGTATTTGATTTGGTCCCCTACGAGGTTGTCTCATTTGATATGATGTTGACCTAAAATTCCCCGCATAATTGATAGTTCAGATCCTCGGCAGATCTTCTCTCTTTCCCTAGCTAGGTTTGATATATTCGGCGCCAGTTAATGTACATCCATCCCCTAGCATGTTTCTCTAGTTGGTGTTTCCATCTTGGCAGGATTAGCCGAGTGTTATAGCGATGATTCAAATCGGTGACACTTGTATCCTTTGTGATTGTTTTATCAGCATAATCATCAATCATATACATACACATTCATACATCAGATATTTCATTATGCATGTTATTGCATTTGATTCCTTATCTTCTGATCCTCTGCTACAGTGATATTGTTTCCCTATGCAGATTTGGTGTGTCTGTCCTCTTTCAATAGTAGAGTGTCACCCCCTTAAGTAGAAAGAATTTAACCTTTCTCATTCCCCACTGAGTTATTTCCTCGTGGATGATTATTATTTCAGTTTCCTCCCTAGTTGATTATCTGGATGGAACCATTCCCCCTGAGTTATATCCTCATCAGGTCGAGTCTTTGTTTGACCGTTTCTTTCTAGCTCTTACCTAGACAGATATTTTTGGTCCCCCGAAAGTCTATTACCCAGTAACTGGTAATATTCTTTTCGATTGTTGAGTACTTTACTTTTGCCCAATACCCGGTAAAAGTAATTTACCTCCTTTATTCTCCCCAGCAAAATCGTTTTCATGTTTCCTCAAGCGGTCTATCCTTGATATGCTCATCCTAACCGATGACAGATATTCTCCTCTTTGTGGTTTTCTACCCAATAAAAAGGTAGTTGTAATCCCTATTTCATTCCCCAGAGATTTAATCCTTGATATGTTCATCTTAACTGATGACAGGTTTTCTCCTCTTTGCGGTCTTCTGCCTAGTAACCGGTGGTTGTAAACCCTACTTTCCCCTTGGAGTCTATCCTTGATATGTTCACTTTAACCAGTGACGGATATTCTCTCTCTTTGGTATTCTACCCAGTAACTGATAGATATAATTCCTATTTTTACCTAGATGGTCTATCCTTGATATGTTCATCTTAACCGATGACGGATATTCTTCCCTTGAGTTTATCCTTGATATGTTCATTTTAACTAGTGACAGATATTCTCTCTTTGGTTTTCTGCCCAGTAACCGGTAGTTATAAATCCTATTTTCCCCAGTAGGTTATTCTTACCCAGTAATCGGTAATGAATACACCTCCTGTTTCCCTCAGCGATTCATCCTTGATATGTTTACTCTAACCGGTAACGGATGCCTCTATGTTAGATTATGTTATCTTCCTACCCAGTAACCGGTAATAGATAATGTAATTCTGGTGCTCTTGTGTTGAAGTTCATTCTTCCCCAGTGGAGTTTAAGTGTGTATTTCCCCAATGAAAACGTCATGCCCTGCTTGGTTTAGGTATTTCAGTTTCATTCTGATTTACCCATCCCCCCCCCCCACAGATTTTCCCTTATTCCCCGGTCGAGTCCTTCCATTGATTTATTTTTCATGGAAATTCTCTCGTGTCTCCAGTAGTTTTTAAGTCGTAGCCTGGGCTACGCACAGCAGCTTATCCTCAGAGTCTCTGTCTCCCCAGTTAGTGTTCCTTATGGAACACATTATGCTCCTGCATACTTTCAGTCTCTCCGGATTCTTTTCCTTCGTGGCAACATTTTCCCCACAAAGATTACTTTTAACATTCATATCATATACATCATGAGGTCTCTTAGGGACCAAAATTTATTTCTATATGTTGTTATTTAAGTTCATTCTACTGAGTCGATACAAAGATTTTAACCTTCACATCCTCAGTTAGAATGTCCTTAAACAGGAGCAGTTGTAAGACCCCAGTTTTGACCCTAAAGATCCCTCATGTTATCTCATCATATGCATTAGCTTTGGGATCACACCTTGGCGTCCTCCTTACCCCTCATTCATTGGGTTTGCATTATGAGAGATCACCAAGCACATTTTGATTGTATCATACTTTGTTTTTTTTCATTATTTACTAACTAACCAAAATGCCAAAAATATGGCAATGTATAGTTTAACTCTTTTATAGGTAGTGTGTGTGTGTGCTCACTTATGCTACACCAAGCTCATATCTAGGGTTTTAGACCCTCAATGCAAGGAGACTAATCAATATATGATTCACATTGACTTTAGACATCATATATGGATCCCCATGGTCTTCACATATCATTTTGATCAAGAAATCATCAAGAGTTTGAAGCTTGTTTGCCTTGGAAACCCTAATTCATCTGGGTATCATGTGTGACTTCCTTATCAAGTTGCCTCATCAATTAATTCAATATTTAAAGGTATACTTCATATTACATCATATTACACATATATTATAATCCATGAGTCCCAAATATCAAGATAATGTCAAGTTTGAAAGATGGTTCATGGTGGTTGACCAGAGAAAGTCAACCGGTCAAAACTGGGGTTCCCTAGACCATATCTCCTGCAATGTTTGTCATATAAAAATGATTCCAAGAGTAAAGTTACTCAAAATAATATTCCAAACAACTTTCATGTTTAAGTCAAGAGCTAGTTTTTCTTGGAAAGTCATTTTGTATGGTGAACGATTATAGGTCATTTTGTCTGAACCCTAGTTAGGAGGTCAACTTCCCAAGACAATAACTTGCTCAATTTTTATGATATGAAAGCCATTAAAATTTCATGATTAAATTTAATATGTATACTTAAAATTTTATGTTTGGAGGAAGTTCAAATTCAACTTGCAAATGCATGTGCCAAGAGGAAATATTATAGGTCATTTTGGGCCATTACCATTGAACAAGTGATTTTCCTCAACTTTTAAAATGCATAACTCCTTCATTCCAAATTCAAATGAGGTCATATTTATTACTAAATTGAATAGGTTTTAAATATATACAACTTTGATGAAGGAACTCTTTCCGTTTGAAGTCCATAACAAAAGTTATTCAAGGTGGAAGAAATGAACATTTGACTTGGTACTTAGAAAATTTTCATATATGTTTGATTTCCCAAACTTCCACCTCAAAATTCATCTTTATTCAAGCTTTAAATGGAAACGTGTTCAACATTAAAGTTGTTCCTCATGATCTCATCTATCCAAAAAGTCCAAAATCATATTATTTGAGTCATTATTAAAGGACTTGCGCATGGGTGCAATGCATGGTACCATTTGGAAGGATTTCATGATCAAACTCATTTCAACATTGCATGGCTTAATGCATTGCTTTCAGCATGACCTATGCACGATTTTGAACCTTTTCAAATGATTCTTTGGGCTTTATACACGCCCGTGCAAGCATGCACACTTGAATTTCTATTTTTGGAATTTGAATGGAAGTGTGTGAAAATCAATTGCCAAGCCTATGAATACAAGTGCAATGAGCTCAAAACTTCATCAACACCTTGCCCAAGCTTTGCCAGAACAATCCAAACCCTCCATTTCATAGAATTCTTGAAGATTTCATTTGAAATCGAGTTGAATTTCATCTTCTGTTTTGGAAATTCAAACTCCAAGAATTCATGTCCCTTTCCATTTCAATTGATCACTGCAAGCAAGAGGAAGAGAAAGCAAGCAAATCCAGATCAAGATCAAGTGAATTTGAAGCAACTCGAATGTGATTTTTCAAAAACTTCATCTCTTCGATTCTCTCTCAATTCTTCACCATTCTTTGTGATTTTTGGTTGGTTGAAGTCCTACCAATGTATGCAACAAGATTGAGTTGCTTTAAGGTCAAATCGAAGCAACTCAGTTCATGATCCTCAAAATTCAAATCCTTGTATCTTTTTATATACTTGGAATTGGAGAAAATTGAGGCCAAATTCGAACTCCAGGGCATTTTTTCTTTGAATCCATGTCCTTGTTTTTCATTTTCATGGTGGTTGGTGGTGGACCAGTTCGGTGAGGTCCACCGGAGAAGAAGACTGGAGCTAGGGCTTCGGTGATGTGTTGGCGTGTCCAAAACCATTGGATCATGATCTCACGTTATAATCTCAGCCATTACCTTTGCATACCATGCGTACATCAAGTTGACTAGAGTGCAGGGTAGAGCGCGCGCGTGTGGCCATCAGA